>NC_071505.1:146855991-147163491 GCF_027887155.1 Malaclemys terrapin pileata
AGCACTGGTGGACTATAGGGGACGTTTTACAAACATCAACGTCGGATGGCCGGGCAAGGTTCATGACGCTCGTGTTTTCAGGAACTCTGGTCTGTTTAGACGGCTGCAGGAAGCTATTTACTTCCCGGACCACAAAATAACTGTTGGGCATGTGGAGATGCCTATAGTGATCCTCGGGGACCCAGCCTACCCGCTAATGCCCTGGCTCATGAAGCCCTATACAGGTGCCCTGGACAGTGAAAAAGAACTCTTCAACTACCGTCTGAGCAAGTGCAGAATGGTGGTGGAGTGTGCTTTTGGACATCTCAAGGGGAGATAGAGAAGCTTACTGACTCGCTCTGATCTCAGCGAAACCAATATCCCCATTGTTATTGCAGCTTGCTGTGTGCTCCACAATCTCTGTGAGAGCAAGGGGGAGACCTTTATGGCGGGGTGGGAGGTTGAGGCGAATAGCCTGGCTGCTGATTACGCCCAGCCAGACAGCCGTGCCATTAGAAGAGCCCAGTGGGACGCACTGTGCATCCGGGAGGCTTTGAAAGCTAGGTTCCTGAGTGAGCAGGGTAACCTGTGACTATTACGTTTGTTTACAGAGAAGCTGAACCTGCCCCCGTTTCTTTACCCAGTGAATGTTCACTATCCTTTCCAGTTTCATACCCCGTTCACCCCCTTCCTCCCCCTTCCAACACACGTTTAAAAATAAAATCACTGGCAATTTGTTAATGAACACAGTTTTCTTTATTACTGTTTTCGCGGTAAAGTGTTGAAACTGGGACGCAGACTGTGGTAGGGAGCGGGTGTAGTGTAGTGATGCAAAGGACGCTTCTAAACTCGAGGAATGACATGCTCCTGCTTCTAGAGTGGTCCGCAGTGGTGGACTGGTTGTTTCAACGTAGCCTGCCACCCCTCCTGTTCGAGACTCTGTGTGTGGGGGCTATGTGACTTTCTGGCAGGGGAGGACGGTTACAGATCCCCTGCTGCGTGGCTCTGTGATCCAGGATAAGGACCGCTGCATAAGATCTCTAACCGCCCTCCCCCGCCCCCACAGAAAATGAAAACCACCTCCCAGACTGACCAGGGTGCCTAGAGACTGCAATGTGTGTGTGACCTGCTGCTGAACCTGCCCCTGTGTCTGTACCCTAGTAAAGGTGACTGTCCTGTCCAATTACCAACTCCCTTCCCCCCCTTCAAACAGACTGTCCTCTAAAAAAACATGATGGAAACAATAATTAACAGAAACGTATTTTTTATTAGCAACTATACAGTTACGGGATGAAACTGGGATGGGGGCTTGGGTGAGGCGGGAAGGAAAGGACTTATCAAATTTTGGGGAATGACAGCCTTCTGGTACTTGAGCAGTCTGCAGGGGTGGAGTGACAGTTTTCACGGACTCTGCTGCCCCTCCTTCTTGGTACTTTGGGTGAGGGGGGTATGGGACTTTGTGGCGGGGGAGGGTGGTTACAGATAGACTGCAGCGGGGCTCTGTCCTCCTGCCTCCGGTCCTGCAGAACATCCACAAGGCGCCAGAGCGTGTCCGTTTGCTCCCTCATTAGTCCAAGCAGCGTTTGAGTCACCTGCTGGTCTTCCTGCCGCCACCTTTCCTCCCGTTCGCTGTGTGCTCGCTGGTATTGCGACATGTTCTCCCTCCACTGGGTCTGCTGGGTTGCCTCGGCTCGGGAGTTGCCCATAAGTTCTGAGAACATTTCGTCCCGTGTCCTTTTCTTTGTACGCCTAACCTGCGCCAGCCTCTGGGAGTGTGATGCCAGGGTAGGTCGGGAGACAGTCAGAGCTGTGGGATGGGAAAAAGGGAGTGAATTCCTCAGAAAGATAAATTTTGGGGTGAACAAAGAACATAGTCTTTCTCTGTGAACAAGACCATGCACAGCACCTATCACATGCGCACTCAGGACAAGGTCGAATTTTCGGCCTTCGCATTCAGTGCCTGGGGTCTTGCAGTGCAGATCAGACAAGCGTGGCCGGACAGTGGAATTTGGGTAGCAGGCTGACATGGTAAGCCGTAGACTTGTGGCAGCTTAAAACTGTAATAATAGCACTGCCTTACTTTCACGTTCAAAGCAATGCACCTAGCGTTGGCCAGTTCCTGCTGCCAGCAATCCGGCAAGCATGAACTCTGCCCCTGTCCCACCCCCTCGCGGCTGTCCCCGGGAAAGATCCCTGTATGCTGCCCCTCTCCTGTCTCCACCGCATGGCTGTAAACCGCCGGTTACAGTTCTGTAAAGGAACAGGCAAGCAGTCCCAATACTAACATTCCCCTAATTCAAAGCAGGTCACCATGAGCAACAACACTCTGATGCGGATTTCAGAGAGCGACAAAGAACGCATGCTTTGTGAAAGCCTGCAAAGACCAGGGCCGTATGCAGCCATGCTCTGCAAGGCAATGATCCCGGAGTACTTGCTGCTAGCCTGGCGCGGGAACGTTTCGTACTATGGAGGACACAACAAGGCCGCTCTCCCAAGGAACCTCATGCAAAGGCTTTCCAATTACCTCCAGGAGAGTTTCATGGAGATGTCCCATGAGGATTTCAGCTCTATCCCCGGACACATAAACCGAATTTTACTGTAGCTGCGCTGGCAAGGACTAAACAGTAGAGCGCCTAGGGCAAACCAATCACGATAAACCGGACATTGTTAGATTTTTTGGCAGTAGTTGCACTACCAAAGACTAAAACTTTAAGCGCCTAGGGCAAAGTAATAATGAAAAACCCACTGTTAATATTAATGTTCTGTTCAAAATAAATCTTTACATGTTTATAACACTTACCGACTGATCCTCCCCCTGATTCTGGGTCCGGGTTAACGCCTGGGGACGGTTGGTAGGGGATCTCGGTGTGGGTGATGAAGAGATCCTGGCTGTCTGGGAAATCAGCGTTGTAAGCGCTGTCGACTACCTCGTCCTCCTCATTTCCTTCCTCATCTTCCCCGTCCGCTAACATCTCTGAGGAAGCGGGCGTCAACAATATCCCATCCTCAGAGTCCACGGTCAATGGTGGGGTAGTGGTGGCGGCCGCACCTACGATGGAATGCAGTGCCTCGTAGAAACGGCATGTCTGGGGCTGGGATCCGGAGCGTCCATTTGCCTCTTTGGTCTTCTGGTACCCTTGTCTCAGCTCCTTGATTTTCACGCGGCACTGCGTTGCATCCCGGCTATATCCTCTCTCTGTCATGGCTTTTGAGATGTTCTCGTAGATCTTTGCATTCCGTCTTTTCGATCGCAGCTTCGAAAGCACGGACTCATCGCTCCACACTGCGATCAGATCCAAGACTTCCTGATCAGTCCATGCTGGGGCCCTCTTTCTATTCTGAGATTGTATGGCCATCTCTGCTGGAGAGCTCTGCATCGTTGCCAGTGCTGCTGAGCTCGCCATGATGTCCAAACAGGAAATGAGATTTAAACTGGCCAGACAGGAAAAGGAATTCAAATTTTCCCGGAGCTTTTCCTGTGTGGCTGGTCAGAGCATCCGAGCTCGGACTGCTGTCCAGAGCGTCAACAGAGTGGTGCACTGTGGGATAGCTCCCGGAGCTATTAGCGTCGATTTCCATCCACACCTACCCTAATTCGACCTGGCCATGTCGAATTTAGCGCTACTCCCCTCGTTGGGGAGGAGTACAGAAGTCGAATTTAAGAGACTTCTATGTCGAACTAAATAGCTTTGTTGTGTGGACGGGTGCAGAGTTAATTCGATTTAACGCTGCTAAATTCGACATAACCTCCTAGTGTAGACCAGGCCTTAGTAATAAGTAATCTAGGGGTGCCATAGCTTGTATAACGATGAGTCAATTTATGGTCACATAATGTGCCGTGTGACGTATTTCTCTTCCCTATCACAAACTATCAGTTAAGTATGTATCTGGCTTTTATTGTTTGTATAGTTTATCTTGGGAGTCAGACTTGTAGTTAAAACTTTAAACATTAAGAAATAACCAAGTCTGAAGGGGGGAAAAAAGTTCCTCTTCTCATCATTGATACTGTCATACAGTCACTAAAGTGAAGTAATCAATGTAAATTGAGAAATGCAGAAAATAAATATTTTTGTAATTTCTCTTTTAAGTCGTCTGAATAATTAGAAATATACTTGGTCAGTAGTGTCTGAATTAGTTACTCATTCCTGTTTTAAAAAAAAAAAAAAAAAAAAAAAACCTGCTGAAGAAAAATATTCTCTCTCTGACTTACCATGTTAGTCCTGGAATAAGTGAAATGTTCTGCAAAATAAATTCATGTTTGAAAATGTTCTGTTATTTAATTAGAAAATACAGGGGTATATTTACTTGTTGGGTAAAATGTTGATTAGTATTTAATATTGAAATTTATTGCTGTGAGTAAAAATAGAAAAATGCACATCCTACACCGTGTGATTATTTATTAAATTAAATCTGATGCTTTACTTGTTTCACTAATCTAGCCTTTTTTTTTTATTTGCTGTAGGTACCGGGGCATCTTGCATCTACCCATTACTTGGAGCCACTTTGAATGGCTGGTATTTCCTAGCAACAGAAGTGGATGATATGTGTTTCAATTATGCAAAGAAAAATGTGGAACAGAATAATTTATCTGATCTTATAAAAGGTACCATATAATAATCATTCATTAGCTTTCATTCCCCTTTGATGTTTCCACTTCTCCTGTTTTAAACAGATGTAATGATGTATCTTTGCCTTATTTAGTGGCTAATGAGAATTTACAGTCCTGTCAAATATATGCTACCCTGATTTTGGTGTAGCAAAGAGTAACCACATGTTGCTAGACCATCCCCATTGAAATCAGACAGCCACAATTGGTCCAAAAACTTAACAAAAAACCCAGTTCACTCTTATAAACCAGGCTGGACAGTTCTAGACTTTTGATGCATATGAATAATCAGATTTCTGCATATTTATGATAATCCCGTCCAAAAATCTTTAAAATGAAGTTAAGGTTGCAGATACCTGCACAAAACACTAATAGGTAGCCTTTGATATGAATGTGACAGAATTCATACTGTTCCATGCTGCCCCTTACGTGTGGAATGCTGTTCCCAAATCAATTTGTACAGTCACTGCCCTGCGCTCCCTCAAATTCCTCCTCCTTTTTGTATGTGGATTTCCTTTTTATGGGTCTAAGATCTGGAGGGGGGCCTGATCCAGCAGACTTTAGAAGGAGAGGGGTTTGGTAATCAGTCCCATTCGCTGTCCTGTGGAAGGGAGTCCCTATGCTGCAAATGCCACTAACAGGGAATCTCACTCCTGCAAATCTTTGTAAGTCCTCGGGATCAGGGCTTCATGCACCACCTAGGCTCCACAGTTAGGAGTGTGGTGCTCTCCTCAAATTGACCTTCTAATGTCTTCTGGACTTGGCCTTTTTTCCTGAGATCTGCAGGAAGTGGGAGAATGAGGAGGAAATGCAGCTAGTAGGTTTCCAATGGAAAATTCCTCTTTCTTGGTCTTTCTGGAGAGGGGTGCAGAAAGTGGAGCCTTACCCTTTTTCCTCCTTCCACAGCTTCTCAAATGTTAGATTCAGCCTCCAATATGTAAGCCTTATGAGGCTGAGTCATGAGAGGAAGAGAAGTCATGAGACTTCAAACAATCAGCCTTAAGATACCCATCAGAGCCTACAAACCTGCTTATGGGTTTAAGAGGCTCCTTGGGGGCTCTCCCCCATCCCCACATTCCAAGCCTTCCTTAGGCTTGTCAGACTGCAAGCAAAAATATGGACAGTGGGGCTAACAAAGCTATTAAGATCTGATTGAAATTGTGTGTGGCCTCCTGTAAATCTCTTACACCTTGTAGGGTGGTGGGACCCTAGTGCACGTAATGCTTACGTTGGGAGGGTGATCACTGATCTCTGGCCCCCTCCTCCTGACCCCTCACAGGCCTCCAGTAGCAGTGTTTCAAATTCAAAAGTTAATAAATCGTGTTAGACTTCAACTCAAGTTTGGTCCTGTGCACTATACCTCACCTAGAGGAATCTGGTAAACTAGGTTCTGTCTCTATTCTTCCTTCCCGTTCTTAAAAATAAAGTGGTAGAAAATTAAAACTTGAACTGTGAAGATCTATTTTTAGTGTGTAATAATAATTCTGGAACTCCACATACAGTTCACTTAAAATTTAATAGTCTAGGTCTGAAGCAGAGAGAATTTTTCTATCTGTTTTGAGACATGGCTATTTGAGGAGTCAAAATCAGATTTATAATGAAAACTCAGCTTCAACCGTAACTATGGAGCACCTGCTATCGTTCTGAAAATAACTCTCATTCTATGATATTGGTTATTAGAAAAGCTGTTTAAGAACATAAGAATGGCCAAACTGGGTCAGACCAAAGGTCCATCCAGCCCAGTATCCTGTCTGCCGGCAGTGGCCAATGCCAGGTGCCCTAGAGGGAGTGAACCTAACACGTAATGATCAAGTGATCTCTCTCCTGCCATCCATTTCCACCCATCCTGACTAATAGCCATTAATGGACTTAACCTCCATGAATTTATCTAGTTCTCTCTTATATGCATTTTCTTTTGTTAGATGAACCTAAAGTTTGTTTGCAGTGTAGTATGTTGATGTTAAATTGGTTGTATAATATGTTAATTATATCCTAAAGGAAGTGTTAAAAATATTTATGTAATACTAAAGTTAATTTTAATTCCTTACCAATAAACATCCTCTTTTTTCTGCTAGTGGTTAAAGTACCACAGAAGACCCTTCTAATGGATGCACTAAAAGAGGAATCTGAGATCATTTATGATTTTTGCATGTGCAACCCTCCCTTTTTTGCTAACCAGTTGGAAGCCAAGGTACAGTATGTTGATTAGATAGACTGTTGTACTTGCTTTGCTCTTTTTTTAACAGGTGAGGGTAATGATACCTCAAAAGATTAGTGTTTGAAGGCTCATTGTGAAAAACCTTGTGTGTCTGGGTTTTATAAGCTGTCATTTCATATATGTATATCTTTTTTGATGATTTTTTAAAAAAAGCAACATTGCAAAACCCACCCAAGTCGCAATTTGTAAAAGATTAACTTAAATGAGGTTTTTTGTTGTTGTTTTGTTTTTTTGTTTTTTTTAAATTCTGAAGTAGGAATTGACCTGTGGCATTCTTCTGTTAGTTGTATTCAAATGATCTCTCTCCAATAGAATTAGCACAGAGTAGGCAGTCACCATGGACCTGGTGCTAGTGCGCCTCCTGTAGTGGTTGAACAGAAAGGCTGGTGGGCCTCAGTGATGCTAGTACATCAGTGTCCTAGCGTTCATCTTTGCTATTGCGGTACCAGTCTGAGGCCTGGTCTGCACTGTCGCTTAAGTTGATATGAGTTATGCTGCTCAGGGGGGGTGAAGAAATCACCCTCCTGAGCGATGTAGCTTACATTGACCTAACATGGTGTCTACACCATGTTATATTGGCAGGAGAGTGTCTCCCCCCGACTTACCTTCTGCCTCTCAGGGAAGTGGAGTACTAAAGTCAACTGGAGTGCTCTTCCCCAGACCCACTAAATTGACACTGCTGCATCAATTGCAGCGGTGCCTATTTAGCATGCCAGTATAGACAAGCCCTGACTCTAGACCAATGGTTCCCAAACTTTAACAGCCCGTGAACCCCTTTCTCTAAATTGAGAAATCTCGTGAATCCCCTCCTAAAAATGAATATTTCCAGGGTTTTAAATTTAAATTTCCTCAGTGTGATAGATGCACTTGCTTTGCTCTGCATAGCTCTTTGAAGTCCGGAACCTTTGGAGAAAGATAGTCTCAGGTCTGGTTCGGCATCAAGTCTGTTTCTGTATTTCGTTTTCAGATGTGCATATGAGGAAAACGCTTTCTCGCATAAGTATGTTGTTGAAAATGGTAACAAAACTGCAGCGGCTTTTTCTGCCAGAAGGGGATACTCGTTTCTTAAACTCAGCCAAAAGTTGATCAATGACAGATTTCTGAAACTCCTTTTCAGTTCGTAATCACAGGAGATCTCAATCAATTTCTCTTTTTCATCAGTGTTCAATATCTGTGTTGAGAAAGTGGTATCATCCAAAGGGTTGTGAATCCAGTCATTATCACCTGATATAGCTGGAAAGTAATCCCTAAAAGTTGTGCAAAGTCCTTTTAGATCTGCAGTTATATTGCTTTTAGTGCACTGATCCAACTGAAGTTTATGTTCTGCCAGGAAGTCATGAAGATTACTGAAACACTCAGTTTGATTGTTTTCCAAACAACTTTCCCAGAACTGCAACTTCTTTATCATGGATTCAACTCAGTCTTGCACATTGAAAACTGTTATATTGAGACCTTGAAGAGAGAAATTTAGGTCATTAATTCTTGAGAAAATATCTGCTAAATAAGCTAGGCTCTGGAGCCAGACATTATTTTCCATACAGCTGGCAAGGTGGAAAGGGTGGCTGTTGGGGAAAAAAACTAGGATTTCCGTTCTAAGCTCAAACAAGTGCACCAGGATTTTGCCCCATGAGAGCCATCTAACTTCAGTATGGGTCAACAGACAGTCGTGTATACTACCCATTTCTTCACAAAGTACATGAAATATTCTGGAATTTGTTGGCTGTGATTTTATGAAATTCACCATTTTCACTGCATTGTGCAGCACTTCCTGCAGTCCCTCAGGCATGCATTTTGTTGCGTGGGCTTGTCTATGGATGCTGCAATGAATCCAAGAGACTTTTGATGCAACCCTTTTTGTTCAAGCTACAAATCCAGGATACTTCCCCGTCATTGATGTGGCCCCATCAGTGCAAATGCCTAGGTAACGAGACCAATCTATTTCCTTTTCTTGAAAATATGCATTAGTCAGATTGAAGATATCTTCTCCAGTTGTACGTTCTTCCAATGGACGGCAAAACAAGTCATCTTCAACCAGACCTTCATTCACATAACGTACAAACAGTAGCAAAATAGCTAGATTAGCTACATCAGTTGATTCATCCAACTGTATAGCATAATATGGACTTTTTTTCACTCACTGTACAATTATGGTCTCTACATTATTTGACATGTCATTAATTCTTCGTGACAACGTATTATTAGACAAAGGTACCATGTCAATCCTTTTTGCAGCCTTTTCTCCGAGCATGCAATGAACTACGTCTTTTATACACGGACCAATCAAGCTCTCTGCTATGGTATGGGCTTCTGATGCTTTTGCTACTCGGTAGCTCACATGGTATGATGCTTCAAGTGCATTTTCATTATCAGTATTTGCTTGGAGTATAAAACTGGTAATGTCACTTTTCCTCTCAGCTAATTTTCGCTTGAAGAAATCAACAGGCTTGTTGAGTTGTGCAGGATGCCTAGTTTCTAAATGGCGCCGAAGTAGAGAAGGTTTGAGGCTGCTGTTTGCTAGAACATCATCACAAATCACACACGGGGGTTTTGGACATTTTTGATCACCAATGCATGTAAAGCCATATTTTATATAATCATCATCATATTTTCTTTTCTTTGTAAGTGACTTTCCAGGACCATCATGATCATTAGACGTAGATGTTCCACAATGTGGACTTGAGGAAACACTAGCTGATTCTTGCGTCTTTACACTTCCTTTTTTCAGCCACTTATCCATTGAACTTGTGTACAAAAGTTCTAATAAAAATAACACTGAGAGACTGCTAACAACCAACAAACTAGAAAATGAGAAGATTCACTCAAGTCTCACTGAAGCAAAACAGCACTCCAGAGAGAATGACACTTACAGAGGCACCTTAACACAGCTACACTGGCTACAACATGCTTCGGCTGGTTTGGCTCCCAAACAGCTTTTCTTCCGCCATGAGGTTTCTCCCTAGGAGGGTGTCCTGCGAAGGACAAATTAGCTTGGACCACCCCCTACATACAGCACTGCTCCTGTTCACTCTGCCCTCCATACCAACTTCCCCTGTCTGACAAGGACAGGAGTCTGAGCTGCCACCTGCAGATCTGGGGGTCTCTCTGCCACCCTGCCCACCACAGGGCTCAGGCTACTGGATCCACACTCCCTGGGGCTCCTGCTGCTGGACCCCATTGACCGCCCCAGTCGACTGAGCTCCACTGAGCTTGTGCTGCAGGTCCCACTCACCGCTGGGGCTCGGGTTGCTGGCACCAACTGCCCGGCTCCACTCAGGCTGCCAGCCCCGCTCTCCCTGGGGTTTGGGCTGCCGGCTCCCCCGCTGACAGGGGCAGGGCTCGGGCTGCCAGCCCCAACTGCCCAGCCCCGCCGGAGCGCTGGGGTTTGGGCTGTCAGCTCCCCCGCTGACTGGGGCAGGGCTCGGGCTGCAGGGCTCGGGCTGCCGGCCCCAACTGCCTGGCCCCGCTCTCCCTGGGGCTCGGGCTGCCGGCTCCCCCGCTGATGGGGGGGGGGGCAGGGCTCAGGCTGCCAGCCCCAACTGCCTGGGCCCGCTCTCTCTGGGGCTCAGGCTGCCGGCTCCCCTGCTGACAGGGGCAGGGCTCGGGCTGCTGGCCCCAACTGCCTGGCCCCGCTCTCCCTGGGGCTTGGGGCTGCCGGCCCCGCTGGAGCTCTGGGGTTCGGGCTGCTGGCTCCCCTGCTGATGGGGGGGCAGGGCTCGGGCTGCCAGCCCCAACTGCCTGGGCCCACTCTCTCTGGGGCACAGGCTGCCAGCTCCCCTGCTGACAGGGGCAGGACTCGGGCTGCTGGCCCCAACTGCCCGGCCCCGCTCTTCCTGGGGCTCTGCTTGTCTGCCCTGCAACACCTGCTGCCTCTAATGGGGTCCTCTGGCTGCTATTAATGATTTTTTTCTTGCCAACACCCTGTAATGTTCTGCGAACCCCCGTTTGGGAACCACTGCTCTAGACCCAGTAAGAAACTTAGAATCTTGATCTCTATAGTGACAACTTCAGATTTTAGAAATACAGGGGAAGTGGTGATGTTAGTTAAATAATTTACATTTAAACATTGGGTGTAACTTTCTGACATGACCATGTCCTACGGTGTTTTGGAACCAGATGTTTAATGTTACTCTCCTATAGCATCAATATATTGCTAACTCTTTCCTGTAGCTAAGACTATAGATTTTGCTCTATTATCTGTACTACCGTACCACCTAGGAGCTCAAGTTGTGGACTGGGACTCCATTGTGCTGAGTTTCCTACAAACACAGTACAAAAAGATGATTTCTGCTCCAAAGAGCTTATAATCGAAGTATAAAAACAGATACAATAGATAGATACGGACAGGGAGTAATAACCGTTACATTATTAAGTTTAAAAATACGTTGTTAACGTTTCCCCATATAGGGATGGGGTGCAGTGTTGATAGTGTTACTTTGTGGCAGAGTGTGAGGGAGATAGCAGTGTTTAAGGAAGGAAACTGTTCATTAATGGTTTAAACCTCAAACACTTTCTTTCCTGTCCAGGGCGTAAATTCTCGAAATCCTCGACGGCCCCCTCCGAGCTCTGTGAACACTGGGGGCATCACAGAGATCATGGCTGAAGGGGGAGAACTAGAATTTGTCAAAAGAATTATCCATGATAGTCTGCAGCTTAAAAAAAGATTGCGGTAAGGACTGGAGTTATTAAGGAAACTTTCCTCCTCCCCCCACCCTGCTGTGGGAATCACATGGAAGGGACTTCAACTGAGGACATTTTTGTTTTGGATGAAAATCCAATTTGTGACAAAATATCTTTCTTTTTTAAATAACCATAGGTCAGGGAAGTCCACTAGCTCATTTGAGACACATTTGTAACCTTTCTGATGTCCAAGGAACACAGTTTTTATATAAAATTGAGGAGAGGACAGCGGTTCTCCCCTTCAGATTCATAGCTTTTTAAGGGCAGAAGGGACTATTATGACCATCTGGTCTGACTTCCTGCATAACAACTGCAGACAACTTTTTATTTCAGAAGGCTGAATAAGCTAGTAGGGGGGAAGCTGTTCTAGACTTGATTTTAACAAATAGGGAGGAACTCATTGAGAATCTGAAAGTAGAAGGCAGCATGGGTGAAAGTGATCATGAAATCATAGAGTTTGCAATTCTAAGGAAGGGTAGAAGGGAGTACAGCAAAATAGAGACAATGGATTTCAGGAAGGCGGATTTTGGTAAGCTCAGAGAGCTGATAGGTAAGGTCCCGTGGGAATCAAGACTGAGGGGAAAAACAACTGAGGAGAGTTGGCAGTTTTTCAAAGGGACACTGTTAAGGGCCCAAAAGCAAGCTATTCCGCTGGTTAGGAAAGATAGAAAATGTGGCAAAAGACCACCTTGGCTTAACCACGAGATCTTGCATGATCTAAAAAAATAAAAAGGAGCCATATAAAAAATGGAATCTAGGACAGATTACAAAGGATGAATATAGGCAAACAACACAGGAATGGAGGGGCAAGATTAGAAAAGCAAAAGGCACAAAATGAGCTCAAACTAGCTACGGGAATAAAGGGAAACAAGAAGACTTTTTATCAATACATTAGAAGCAAGAGGAAGACCAAAGACAGGGTAGGCCCACTGCTCAGTGAAAAGGGAGAAACAGTAACAGGAAACTTGGAAATGGCAGAGATGCTTAATGACTTCTTTGTTTCGGTCTTCACCGAGAAGACTGAAGGAATGCCTACCATAGTGAATGCTAATGGGAAGGGGGTAGGTTTAGCAGATTAAAAAAAAAAAAAAACAAGTTAAAAATCACTTAGAAAAGTTAGATGCCTGCAAGTCACCAGGGCCTGATGAAATGCATCCTAGAATATTCAAGGACCTAATAGAGGAGGTATCTGAGCCTCTAGGTATTATCTTTTGAAAATCATTGGAGACGGGAGAGATTCCAGAAGACTGGAAAAGGGCAAATATAGTGCCCATCTATAAAAAGGGAAATAAAAACAACCCAAGAAACTACAGACCAGTTAGTTTAACTTCTGTGCCAGGGAAGATAATGGAGCAAGTAATTAAGGAAATCATCTGCAAACACTAGGAAGTTGGTAAGATGATAGGGAATAGCCAGCATGGATTTGTAAAGAACAAATCATGTCAAACCAATCTGATAGCTTTCTTTGATAGGATAACAAGTCTTGTGGATAAGGGAGAAGTTGTGGATGTGGTATACCTAGACTTTAGTAAGGCATTTGATACGGTCTCGCATGATATGCTTATTTATTAAACTAGGCAAATACAATTTAGATGGGGCTACTATAAAGTGGGTGCATAACTGGCTGGATAACCGTACTCAAAGAGTTGTTATTAATGGTTCCCAATCCTGCTGGAAAGGCATAACAAGTGGGGTTCCGCAGGGGTCTGTTTTGGGACCGGCTCTGTTCAATATCTTCATTAACGACTTAGATATTGGCATAGAAGTACGCTTATTAAGTTTGCAGATGATACCAAACTGGGAGGAATTGCAACTGCTTTGGAGGACAGGGTCATAATTCAAAATGATCTAGACAAATTGGAGAAATGGTCTGAGGTAAACAGGATGAAGTTTAACAAAGACAAATGCAAAGTGCTCCACTTAGGAAGGAACAATCAGTTTCACACATGCAGAATGGGAAGACACGGTCTAGGAAGGAGTATGGCAGAAAGGGATCTAGGGATTATAGTTGACCACAAGCTAAATATGAGTCAACAGTGTGATGCTGTTGCAAAAAAAGCAAACTTGATTCTGGGATGCATTAACAGGTGTGTTGTGAGCAAGACACGAGAAGTCATTCTTCTGCTCTACTCTGCGCTGGTTAGGCCTCAACTGGAATATTGTGTCCAGTTCTGGGCACCGCATTTTAAGAAAGATGTGGAGAAATTGGAGAGGGTCCAGAGAAGAGCAACAAGAATGATTAAAGGTCTTGAGAACATGACCTATGAAGGAAGGCTGAAAGAATTGGGTTGGTTTAGTTTGGAAAAGAGAAGACTGAGAGGGGACATGATAGCAGTTTTCAGGTATCTAAAAGGGTGTCATATGGAGGAGGGAGAAAACTTGTTCACCTTAGCTTCTAAGGATAGAACAAGAAGCAATGGGCTTAAACTGCAGCAAGGGAGGTTTAGGTTGGACATTAGGAAAAAGTTCCTAACTGTCAGGGTGGACAGTTAAACACTGGAATAAACTGCCTAGGGAGGTTGTGGAATCTCCATCTCTGGAGATATTTAAGAGTAGGTTAGATAAATGTCTATCAGGGATGGTCTAGACAGTATTTGGTCGTGCCATGAGGGCAGGGGACTGGACTCGATGGCCTCTCGAGATCCCTTCCAGTCCTAGAATCTATGAATCTATAACACAGGCCAAGGAAGTTCACTCAACGATTCTTGCATCTAGTCCTGCAACTTGCAGTTGAAGTTAGAATATCTTTTTAAGAGACCCAGTCCTGATTTCAGGACACCATGGGAAGGAGGATTTCACATCCTGTGGTAGTCAGTCCAATGATTTATCACCCACACAATTAAAAACTTGCATCTATTTTTTTTCAAGTTTGAATAATGCTGATTTTAAACTTCCAGCCATTGGATCATGTCACACCTTTGTTTTTTAGATTAGAGTCCTTTAGTATCACATCTCCTCTTTGTGTAGGCAAATGATAGTCACTGCTAGAGATCTTCTCTTTAACAAGTTAAATAGATGGAGGTCCTTTCGTTTCTCAGAGTAACACATTTTTCCAGACCATAAATCATTCTTGTCGTTCTTCTCTGAACTCTACAATTTTTTTTTTTTACTTCCTTTTCAAGTGTGGACAGCAGAACTGGGCATAGTATTCTAAATACTTCACCAGTGCTATATACAGAGATAATATTGCCTTCCTTCACCAATCTGATATATAAATGGGAATATCTGGGGATCGAATTAGCTCTTATAGCCAGAATAATGCACTGGGAGCTCATGTTCAGGCAGCTAACTACCTTTTTCTAGAATACCTGCTTTCCAGGATACAGTCCTGAAAGTATGCTCCACAGTCTTTATTGCTTGTTTGGCTATATTAAAACATAGTCATTTTGTAGTACTTTGAAAAAGAATGGAGAGTTGCCCAGTTTGCATTTTTGCAGACCTCTTCATAAGATGCTCTGTTTTTACTGTCCAAGAAGTGGGAGTAGATCTTGTAGATAGTACTTTTACTGGAAGGCAGATAACACTTCCACTCTTAAGATTCAAAAGTAACTCAGACCAATAGGAGCTAGATCTAAAGACTTCCAAAGAAACGTTAGTTCTTGTCATCAAAAGAAATTAAGAAAACATCCGAGTTCCTGAGAGACTTTGACTTATCCAGGAGCAATTTTAATGGCGCTACGGCCATCTAGGCAGTGCCAACTTTCCTTTTTAGAATGAGAGCGCTTGGGACAGGTGATATGAAGGTGTTGTGGTTTAGCTGAGAAGGTTGTGGTAGTACCATATTGTCAGGAAACAGATGATTCCTTGATTGACAAGGCATTATACTCACTGATCCCTCTTGTAGAACTGAATGCTACAAGAAAGATCACTTTAGTAAGGGAAAACAAAGATTTAACTACTATTGTCTGGTGGCCTCTGGTACCAAAGAGCTGGAGTTGGAGGACGGTGTACATCTCTTGGCCTAATTAGATGAAGGCATCTATCTTTTATGCCTCGTGTTTCCAAAATCTGGAAAAGTCATCCAACTTGTTGCTGCTATTCAATATAAGAAGTTGCTCTGGGAAGTTTGTCACTGCAGAAAAACTGACTTAATGCTGTGTTCCGGTCTTACTTCGCTAGAGACAACTCAACCAAATGGCCAGAATGTTGAGCTACCCTTTATATAGGAACTGAGACTTGCTGGCCCAGAGGTTGGCAACTTTTCGGAAGTGGTGTGCCGAGTCTTCATTTCTTCACTCTAATTTAAGGTTTTGCGTGCCAGTAATACATTTTAATGTTTTTAGAAGGTCTCTTTCTATAAGTCTATAATATATAACTAAACTATTGTTAGTTTAGTGTGATCCTTGTCCTTGCTTTTCCTTGCTGAGTTTTCCAATATCTGGCACGTATTTGGAATCTGCACGCAGGCTTCTGAGTGATCAGTTGTTAACCGGCTCCAAGAGGGGCAGAGGACAGATTTCATGTGTGAAAATACCTGTTCACACAGGTATGTGGATCCAAATGCTGAAAGCATTGCAAACGCAATTTTCTTCAAACAGTTAAATTTCATTGGCAGGGATGTCCAGCAGGTCAGAGTAGAGGCACCATGATCTCTCTCACTAGCTTCAAGTGCACTCCGCAGATCTCCAATTTTTGATGCCCACAATTCTGAACTTCTTAGCTGAATGAGCTGCATTTAGAAATCTTCAACACCCATCCACTGAAATATGGATAAATCCAAGTAGCTTTTGTTGAACTTTTCAGGTTTATTTAGAAAAGAAAGCATTGGGCCAAATCGCTGGAAATCTTGAAATCTGTTAGAAAATTCTGATTCCTGTTCTTGGATGTACATTCTAATCTCAACATCAAACGCAGTGCGCTGTTCCACGTGGCATGATAGTGATGTAAGCAGCAAATCAGGACTTGAAAATACCCCAGCATAGTGGTGCTGGAACAATTTTTAAGGTGGGGGTGCTGAGCTGTGCCCCCTCTTGCCCCAGTCTGCACTCCTTGCTGTCCCAGTCTGGGGCCAGTGGGCCACAGCTGGGGGCGGCTGCAGAGCCCCGGGGCGGCAGCTGGGACCCCAGGCCAGCAGTGGACTGAGCAGGGCCGGCAGATGGAAGAATTAATTGGCGAAATTCTCTGGCCTGTTATGCAGGAGGTCAGACTGGTGTCTTTTGGCCTTATAAAAAACAAAAAAAACTATTAATCTTATTTTCAGTTGAATTCTGGTTTTATTAGATTCTTCATAATGCCACATGAAAACTGGTTTTATTTATCTTTCATACTTGTACCCGTGATCACTTTAAAGCATTTTTATCTCTCAAAGAAGCTGCTTAAAATATGTAGAGAATACTGCATTTCAGTAATTGAAAACTCTCTGGGTACAAAGTTTTAACAGTGTATTTACAAATTATTCCATTGGGCCCCAAAACCTCTTCTAAAATTTTTGGGCAAGTGCCCGTAAAGGAATTTTGGGAAATTCTGCTGAAGAACACAGACTTTTGCCTTTGGAAGAAACTGAGAGACCTGTATCCAAAGGAGAGGGTGAGCTCCCAGAAGCAGGGTAATCTCTCTCTGCTCTCATCCTTCTGTTTGCCCACTGGTGAGATATGGATTTAGAGAGCTGGACACTGGGAGAATTAATGTATCTAAATTTCTCATAAGCAGAGATACCCAGGGAGTGAGTCTGTTTTTTTTAGGCACAAGCTCTTATTTTGCTACTGTCATCTCTCTTCATTCCTTGGAAAGTTAAAATTGAAAGTTTGAAACAAATTATTGTAAAGGGTACTATTTTCCAAAGCACTTTGTTATTTTTAAAAATGGGACAGTTAGAGTTGCTTAGAAACTTTTTAAAATTTTACCCAAAAATCTAATATTGAAAAAATCCAGGCAGGTTTCTTACCTTGGTCTCCTAGTTTATGCACTTGCTCAAATCATATTGCTAATATGGGTTTGCCACTATTTTTAACTAGAGAGCATTTCCCCTCCTATGATGCTTGCAGACCTCTGATGTGAACCCTTTGCAGTTAGTTGCCATTTTCAGTTGAACTGTTTCTAAAACACCTTCATGTAAAATGTTGTCCACAGGTGGTACAGCTGCATGCTGGGAAAGAAATGCAGTTTAGCTCCATTAAAAGAAGAACTTCGAATTCAGGGGGTAAGTTTGTCTCCAAATACACTAGGGTTGCATATGCTGCTTCCTGATACTGTGCATTTGTGTTGCCTGTTTTTGTCCCTTAAAAAGAAAGGTTTCTTACAAGTTATTGAACTATAATTCTTTGGAAGGTGCTTTTGTATTATGGAGGCACTGGTAGCAACTCCAAAGTTGAGGTGAAGCAGAGTTTTGAACTTAAAGCAGGAATTCAACCTCTTGTATGAGAAGGCACTGTATTCTCCAAGTTTTCAGCACTGAATTTTTGAGAATTTGCAAGAGCTGTTTTTCCTCAGTTAATTTGTATGCTACAAATGTATTGGTTCTAATTAATTCAGTATGAGGACAGTACATATATCAAGAGTCCTCACTGATAAGTTACTTGATGATCTTTAGACTTAACAGAACACTGAATTGGCTCCTTGTGTTTTAAGGCTCAGACATCTTACTCCTTCCACCCACAGCCTTGTCTCAGTGGGTTCCCTTAGAAGCAGGAGAGTCTGAGTAATGCTGTATATATTCAGTGGAAGATTTACCCCGACTTAACACACAGGCCTGGGGGAGGTAGGCAGCAACAGAATCTTCCCGAATAGTGAGATGTATAGCATTAGCTGCCACTAGCAAGGAGTACATAGCAGAATTCACACCTGCAAAAAATGTTTCTGGTGGCTGTGATGGGTTCCCTCTAGGTGCCACTTGGAACTTGGGTATCACTGAGCTCGCCTTTTCTGCCAGTCTGGACTTCCTTACACTGTCCTGCTGAGCCAGGCCCCCAAGCCTCCTCCAGCGTGCACACATAGGTAGGGGCACATCCAACTGCAGAAAGATACAGACATGAGATCAGTTCTGCTTAGGAAAGCTCAGCTAAGGAACTGGCCAGCACTCAAGTGCACACCCCCTCTGGAGTGTAAACCCAAAATTGTATAATCTTGTGCTGCACAGAGAACTGTATAGCATAAGCTCATAAAATTCGCCCCCTCCCTTAATGTGGAGGAAGATATGCACAGCGTTTTGCACCCCAGTTATGAATTCCACAAACTGGTTTTAGAGAAAGCAAGAACAAGTTTATTAACTACAAAAGATAGATTTTAATTGATTGTAAGGGTTAGCAAACAGATCAAAGTAGGTTACCTATCAAATGAAACAAACATGCAAACTAAGCTTAAGATACTAAAGAAACTGCTTACAAACAGTCATTTCTCACCCTAAATGTTGTTTTAGGCAGATTGCAGAGATTCTTTAAGGCAAGCTGCTCTTGCTTGCAGCTTAAAATTCCAGGTATTTCTTTCACAGGCCAGACATCTTCCCAGCCTGGGTTCAGTCCTCTTCTTCCCACCCACCCTTCTTTATTTCTTAGATGTTTCCAGCTGTCATCCTGGGCTGGATTCAGTGAAGAATGACCCTTGATTATCTCCCTCCCCTGCCTTAAATAGGTTTTACATATGTCAAGAGCCCTTTGTTTCCCAGAGTGCCCTGTGCGCCCCCCTACCTCACTCCCCCCCCGCTCCCCCCCCAGAAAAATACTGGTATTCTATCATGGAGTCCAGTACCAGGTGACTTGATCACATGATCTTGCAGTGTCAAAGCAGTCATGGGTCAGAGGCTGTTTGTAGAATCCCAGGAAAGCTCCTCAAGAAGGTGGGAGATTAACATATTCAAAGACCTGTTCTGCCTAATGATCTATTGACTTGTCCCCAGCTAGCCAGCTAGACTGATTGCATTTTGTCTAGTGGGTGTTTCCCAGGTGCAAACACCTTTGTAGTACAGCTGCAAGTCATTATTCCCAATTTTAGGTAAAAAAGATACAGCATACAAATAGGATAATCATATTCAGTAAATCATAACTTTTTCAATGATACGTCACATGACTTATCTTGTGTAAAATACATCTTAGTTATGCCATAATCACATCATGACAATATGTCTATGAAGAATATGGGGGGCGGGAAATTGTCACAGTGGCATCTTCTCCCAGGATAAAATTTTTTATTTAAATATTTGTGTTGGGAGGAGATAAATGGAAGACATGACTTCCACTACATGCTAATAAATCCTTTAAAAGACTTGGAAATAATTTAAAAAAAAATACGTGGGCTGTTAAGTCTGCTTCTGACTGCAAAGATGCAGCGCACTAAAATAAGTGATCTGAAGAATTGAGGAGCTTCAGATAGTCATATCTAATTCCTTTCCTATAACTCCATGATTTGTCTAATTTCATGCCTTCCACCCTCTACACTTCACAGAAATGGCACTCACCAAAGTCTCTAATGACCTCTTCCTGGTCAGATTTCAGGGCCAGTACTCCATTGTCTCATCTTGACTGTTGGCGGCATCTGACACTGTCGATCTTACTCTTCTCACAATCCTGCCCTCTCTGGGCTCTGTCCTTGGCTCCCTCCTTTTTTTAAACTTTTTTCTGTGGATTATCTCTTGCACAAATATGGTTTTGAATACCATATTGATGATGACTGGCAAATCTCTCTCTCGATCTTTCCATATTGAAATTTCAGCCTGTCTTTGTTCATCTCTTTATAGATGTCCAGCCATCAACTGAAGTTTAACATCACCAAAATGGAAATTAAAAACACTTTCTTTTATATTTAACCCTATTATAAATGCTGGAGATGAAGCGATATTTGGGGTGGAGGCTGACAGCTCATGACCCTCAAGTAATAACCTTGTGACCCCCTGAGGGGTTGCGACCCGCAGTTGAAGAACCCCTGGTCTAAATTATTGTGTTTTCCTGCACATTTCCAAATCTGACCCCTCCTTTGTGCCCACACTGATAAAACTGTTGTCCATGCTGTAATCTTCTCACGCCTTGACTACTGCAATTTCCTTTTCTTCTGGCCTTGACACCTGAAGCGTCACTTCCCTGAAATCTATTCAGATTGATGCTGCCAAGATCATGTTAGCTCAGTGCACTGTCATCCTGTGTTTAGTTCCTCCTCTGGCTTCCCCTATTTCACTGTATCAGAGTCAGACTTCTCAAAGCCCTTCACAACCTAACTCTGACCTTATATGTTACAGTAAGGTTCATACCCACCTTACCTCCATCGGTGATGTCAGCCCCCAAAACCAAGTTCTCTACTCTGATAAGCACTTCTATGGGAAATGTGCTCAGTCAGAATCCATCAGAATTCATCTCTTCAGAACTCACCTCTTCTGTAATGTTTGCAGGAAAGTACAACCAGATAATGGCTGGACAGGATGCAAATTGTGATTACTGCTTTTCATTGGCTAAGAATTGTGCAATTCTCTTTTGTTTTATCTTGTCTCCTTCATTCCACCCTTGCCCACATGTCTCATCCACCTGTTATGTTTTGTCTCTTTAGTTTTGTAAACTTTTTGGGAAAGAGACTGTCACTTGCATCTCTGCCCTAGCCTGGTTGGCCTCTAGGTGTTACAGGAATGCGAATAAAAATAAGATATCTTCTGTGAAGAGCTGCTTATCTAAGAGAGAAGAAGAGTATGCAATACTAGGTTTTTTCCCTCTTATTTATTTTTAATTGTTTGTATTTAATTCTATGTTTAAATTCACTATGTTCATATGCAAGCTTGAATCAGATTCAACCCTCTGTGTTCTTAATGCTTCTTGTAGAAAATTAACACTTATCATTCATCTCCATGAGCTCATGCTCACGCTTTCTACCTCCAGCTATCTCACTGAGTGTCTCAAGCTAGAGTTATCTCTCCGTTCTCAAGCACTCAGCCCCATGGCATGAAACAAGTACTGGAGAGTTTGTCTTGCTGATGTTCTTGAATGCCAGGGTATATGTGTGTACATGGGATATTCCTTCTTCACCAGGGAAGCCTGAGTTCTTTTATAGTCGACCTACAGGGGAGGAGATGGTGGAGTCTCCTACCTTGTGTGGTGGAAGGTGGAAGAGGGTGCTACCATAGCTACCTCATAGGGATATTGCAGTATTTCCATTTTGCAGAAGTGGAGGAAAGTGGTCTGCCCAAGACAATACAGTATGTCAGAGGCAGAGCTGGAATTAGAACTTGGGACCTCCCTAGCCTACCATGTTGGCGTTCTGTTACACCATGGTGCCTAAAGTGAGTTTAATTCTTAGGGATTAAAGGTGGATTTAAGTTGCCTATTTTATTCTTGGTAAAGCTCTTTTGTGTAATAAATTTCACTTTGATGTTGTTGGTTCAAAACCTTAATTTTATAACATATCTGAAGTTAGACTAATATGTGTGTAAAACAGAGTGACATTTCATTAATTAGAGGTGAAAGTTAATGGCTGCCTGACCAAGTTTCTCCTTCACATAGGTTCCTAAAGTTACTCACACTGAATTCTGTCAAGGCCGTACCATGAGGTGGGCACTGGCATGGAGTTTCTACGATGATGTCCGAGTGCCTGTAAGTGCCTGTGTTTTGGTTTGTTTTTCATGGTCATCTACACTTCATTTGGGGATGGGTTTAACAAAGCTATTCCCCTTCAACCTAGAGTATAGGATATAATTGTTATCTGAGCTGCATTTCCTGCATGGCAATACAAATCTGCACCATAGCCAGTTAAAGCCTTGTTCTACCCCCCCGTCCATCCGTTACATGTTACTTGATGTTTGTATCAAACCCAAACGTACTTTTAGATAGGCTTGGCAGAATTAGATTTTTATCAGTAAATGTCAATAAACATTCATTTCACCGTATAAGCACAAACTGATGAAAACATATTTTGATAATCAAAATTTACGGATAGGTAAAGTAAGAAAAATACTGCTTGAAAATATATTAGTTTGGTTTAAGGATATTTATTTTGTATATTTTGACACATGATGTTTGTCATAGTTCAGGTCCAGCAAGGGCACCCGCACTCAGGCCTTCAGCTCCCCAGGTTTTGCCTCTCCTGGTTGTAGAAACACATCCCTTTCCTTTCTAACGGGTATTTCCAGACTTCACAGTTCCCTGCCTACACTTCTTGCATCTGAAGAAGTGAGGTTCTTACCCACGAAAGCTTATGCTCCCAGTACTTCTGTTAGTCTCAAAGGTGCCACAGGACCCTCTGTTGCTGCCTACACTGTTATCCCCAGCAAAGGCTGGTTGCCTGACAAGATCCTGCTTGCTTTCTCTTAAGAGACCGTTAACGGGTGCAATTGCTACACTTATAAGGTACAGCACTTCCTATGCAAGCCTATTTGATTCTTAAGATAAAAAGCATTACAGAGAAAACACATTTAAAAACAAGAAAAGGACCCACGCACATGCTAATAAGCTTGCCAGAGTTAACGCCAACCCTAGCATGGATTCTGACAGGAGCAGTCCTTCAAACCCCTTACCGAAGGGGGATTTCTTGTGGTTACAAGTTCATCACAGCTTCAGCTCAGAACAAGTCCCCAGTATTATGAGGCCTCAGGAGGCCCAGTCCTTCCAACCCTACCCTACTGATTGGGGCTCTCTGTGGACCAGGGTTCCTGTCCATTTGCTGGATCAGGAAGAAGGCCATGAGCCAGTTTAAAACCAAGCTATTTATCCAGAAACCCTTTCTTTGTCTTTTGGACTTGGAGAATCAAGTTTGAACTACAGTAGAACCTCAGAGTTACGAACACCTCGGGAATGGAGGTGGTTTGCAACTCTGAACAAAACATTATGGTGGTTCTTTCAAAAGGTTACAACTGAACATTGACTTAATACAGCTCTGAAACTTTACTATGAAGAAAAATGCTGCTTCCCCTTCATTTTTTTAGTAGTTTGTTTAACACAGTACTGTACTGTATTTTGTTTTTTCTTTGTGGCTGCTGCTGCTTAATTGCGTATTTCCGGTTCCAAATGAGGTGTGTGGTTGACTGGTAAATTCATAACTCTGGTGTTCGTAACTCTGAGGTTCTACTGTAGTATATGTGCACCTTTCCAGGGAGGTGGCTTCTCTGGGTATGTTACAACCTGAGTGAATTTGCCTAGTTACTCCCTACTGTTCTTCTATTTACTCTTCCTGTGACATTGTATGCATTTCCATGGGAATACACACAATGTACCCCAAAGGCATTAACCCTAATTCAGTAGGGTTTAACTTAATTCCATAAAGTTTGTTCAGAATATTCCAGGATATTGTCAGTCTCACATTGGTAACAGTTTTGTGTTTTTTTTTTAATGGTCATAAAGCTTTAACGTTTTGAGTCTCAATGTCTGTCATTAATAATTGTCTGACCCCACCATAATTTCCCAAGCCTTTGAAAATTTAAATGGATAAAAATTAAAAAAGCTTAAAAAAATAAGTATCTGTCAAATTTATATTAAAAAAAAAAATCTAATTCTGCCAAGCCCCTCTCTAGAGAGAACTCAAGTCAGCAAGGCCTCTCTGATGGGCTTCAATGTGAGCTGCAGGTTCCCTGAAAATCAGGCCACTTCCACTTCAGTGCTTAAATAAGAATTTAGCAGCAAAAAATTACCCCTTAGGAACATTTGAAAATATCCAGGTTCTTACACGCACTTATGTAAGTTGAACTGAAGATTGTTAACGTATTTATTTTAAATCAAAGCCTGCTTCTCCTTTTTAGATCAGTGTGTATGTACTTTTTGCACAGGTGTTTGTGGTAACTAATTTTACAAGAGAGATGCAGTGATACACCTGTGTGTGATCAGTATCAAAACGTTAGTGGCTTTCATATGTAGTACCAAGAGAAACACTTATAGTAATCTGAGAAATGGCAGCTGAAGGAAAGCATAATTGATTCTTTCTAATATCTTAAGGTAAAAGTCACCCGTGCAGCAGGCCAGTACAAAGCATATTCATCTCTTAAGTCCTACTTAAAACCCTCTTGAAGGCTTAAGTGATACACAGGCCATTACAGTGAATGTACATGGTATTACAGTAGAACCCCGTTTATCTGGTCTAATTGGCCCAGGGCCAAATCAGATAATCAAAACAGTGGGTAAACCCAGGAATGGGAAAATGTGATGCTGCAGTGCCATCTAGCCGCCATAAGAGAGATCACCTGCTTCTGGCTCTGGAGTCCTGGTTGTTCAGTAAATGTGGAGAGTCAGTTAAGGGAGGATCCGATAAACAGGGTTCTACTGTACGGACATTGGCATGATGCAGACTCTTTATGTCCTAGGTGTTAAAACTGTCCCATTAGTGTTGCACACTTCTGATGTTTGTAATTCATTTGTTGTGTTGCTTTTTTCAGTCACCTCCCTCTAAAAGAAGGAAGTTAGAAAAGCCCCGGAAGCCAATTACATTTATAGTGTTGGCATCCACAGTCAAAGAGTTATCCATCAAGGCTTCAGCTATGGGCTGGGATGCTGTGGAAGGCATAGCAGTGGTTACAAAGTGGATAGAAAAAATACTGACTGATCTGAAGGTACAGTATTAAGCATTACCTGTTAGAACAACATGCTGCTTTCAGGCATAAATGTAAACTTATTTAAAGTAGAGTGATTATGAAGTTCTGCTGTTCTCTACAATAGGTTCAGCATAAGTATGTTCCCTGTGGAGAAGATGAAGTTAGTCTGTTTCTAACAGCCATTGAAAACTCTTGGGTTCATTTAAGAAGAAAGAAACGAGAACGAGTAAGGCAGCTACGAGAACTTCCTCGAGCTTCTGAAGATACTCTGCAAGCAATGGAAGAAGAGAAGAGCAGCCAGAAAGACTCAAACAACCCAGAGTGTGAACAAAACAAGACTGAAAACTTCGAAATGGGGTCAGTGATGCTTGATGAGGATGTCAGCTCAGCCAAGAATGACAGGCAAAGGGAAGATTCCCCTGCCAAAGAAGAAAACAATGAGGAACTCATGGAAGAGGAGGACATAGAAGCAAAGCAAGCAGAAACATTAATTGGTGAAGACTCCAGTGATGCAAAGGAGGAGCCTGATGCTTCAGAGGATGCTGGCAATCTAACAATGGAAAAAGGACAAAGTCCCAAAGGAACTAGTGGACACTTTCTTTTTAAGTGTTTAATAAATGTGAAGAAAGAAGGGGATGATGCATTAGCAGAGATGCACTGGGTTGAAGGACAGAACAGAGATTTAATGAACCAACTGTGCACCTACTTACGAAATCAAATTTTTCGACTGGTTGCTAGTTAGCCCTTATTCAGAATATGGTAGAAATAGGTCAGTTCTAGATATTTTTTTTGTAATCTTTTTAATAGACTAAAAGAAACTTTGTGCTAACAAAGTTTTTTAAGAAGAAATGACCAAAATTGAGATGAAAATCAACTTTATTTTTAAACAGAGCCTTTTTTAAATACAAGGAATCATAGGTATATAATAATGAGAGGTAGGAGAAACAGTGCTTAAAAAGCACTTCAGTGTCTAGCTGTAAAATTGCATGATAAATGGAAACCTATTTTAGCAATAGCTCTGTGGTTGGTTTCATATGGCAACATTACAGCTGATTTCTGGTCTTTCTGATCTGACTTGGTGGAAATGCAGTTCTCTTTGCTGAATAGAAATAATCATTACAATATTAAATTTTTACATCATTATTATTGCAGGAATATAAGGGTTTTTTCAGCTCTTACTTATATAGGTTAGCCTGCAACTCTGTGTATTGTCTTTTGCAGCCAGGAATCTTCCTTGAAGGGATGGCACTTGCCACCCTCCTCCATCTCCTTTCCCTATGTGTTTGCCCTCAGCTGAGCGACATCTTGATAACAGGTGACAGTTCTTTAAATGACAGCTCATAAAAGCACAAAATAATATGGGAGAGCTGGGTAGCTTTAGAGATGTTCATGAATCTTGAATTTTCATTAATGGCTAGATTAGAGTCCACTATTTAACAAATATTAGGATTTGCATAGATTTTTTTTTTTGCTTTTCAAAAGCTTAAAAATGAAAAATGATTTGCGCTCCTCCTCCAACATACAAGTTAAGAAAAATTTAACTGTGGCACACATTGTTTTAGACCAGGTATCCCCACTGATACAGGAGATGAAATGCAGTGTGGTGGTTTCAAGCAATTATTCCTGAAAGACTGGGCTTCACTTTAAACTTAAATTTCTTTGAAGTATTTAATGAGGGTGGGGCGAGAGAGAGAGAATTGGAGTATATGTCCCTCATCTCCATGGACCAGAAAAACTCATCACAGGGGATAAAAGTATGGATAGGAAAACAGATTAATATGATGAACAGGGTGTGGAGAGGACAGGATAGCTGATGCTCTCTCTGGAAATGGCAAGATCTGTTAGTGGGGGGTTCTGAAGTGGCCCAGTGACAGGAAATGAGTTGCAACATTAAGTATGCATTATACTGGTATGGGCCATAGATATAAAAGTGAAATCCACAATAGGAGAAAGATACATTATTGACTTCTTGTAGCAAATGCACCTGTTCATGCTGTTGGGATCACTCTGAATATGTGTTATTCATCAAGGGTTCCAAAAAATTCAGCAGAAACTGTACATCCTGTCTTTTGCACCACAGCAGGCCAGAGAAACAAGATATACTATTTAAGTCCTGTCTTTAATCTCTGAACTTCTGGTAAACAGTTACACAGTATTGGATTTGATATCATAAAATCGTTCTGATACTTTGTTTTTATTAAATTATTTTATTTGGATCAGATTTTAACACAACTGAGGTGACTGAAAGGAAATGGAGGTGATGCAATCTGACCTGCACCATTATCTTTCAAAAGAATGCACTAAATGTTGTCAAATTGCCTGAAAATGTCATGATTTCCTTGAAGTGTCATATACTGCAAGTAAAATTAATACTATGTTTGTTTACCATAAAAGTAAAAAATGGAGAACATATTTGTATAGAAGAGACTCTAAAATATTTATGCCTTTGACTTAATGGATTCAATTTGGAGTTAGAAAGATCAATGTTTTTCCTGTGTAGCAGTGAAGAAAAATACTTCTGAGAGAATTTTAGATTTGTTCTCATGTTTCATTAACCAACAGATGTCATGCTAGTTAACTATTTTATCACAGATAATAGGCAGTGGTTTATATTTGATTAGGAAAATGTTATATATAAAGCCCTTAAATTGGGTTATTGATTGTACAGCTCGTGGTTCTCAAATTCTGGTTTGTAGCCTGCTGATTTTGCACAGAGCTGCTTCCTGAAGCAGTGATGCTTTATGCTAATTGTAGTTTAATCAAACTTAAGAGTTTTGAGAGGTTCTTTTGGACACCTGAACTACTTAAACAAACAAACAAAAAAATCCAAGTCCCACAGAAACCAAAGCCCTCTGTACCGTGTTTGGCTGTTCCATGGGCTTCTGAAAGGTGGTTTTTTAGTGTAAATTTACAAAGTATAGTCTTTTGGAAATGTAATTAAAAATCAGAGGGCAATGTTAGCTCTAGGGAGAGAGGGATTTAGGACCAGCTGTTCTGTGTGGTAGCTTCCTTTAAAAACCAGCTCCTAAAAAGTGCCATTTTGGCAGTCACAGAGACTGGTTGCCTATTCAGCCAGAGAAGGGATAAAGTAACAGTAAAGCTTCTCAACGCTGCATTGCTGTGTGCCTCTGACCTGGATTTCATCTAGGGTTTGAGATTGTCTATCCAGTCTGTGGCCTTTCTATTTATTACCATAGTGCCAAGGAGCTCTAGGCATGGGCCAGCACCCTGTTGTATGACACAGAACAAAAGATGGTCCCTGCCCCAAAGAGTTTACAATCTGAGTAGAAGATGAGATAACAGATGAACTGCCACTATCGATAACTGCCACTTGTGATGAGGGAAAAACCAATAACTGGATAACATTTGTTCAGCACTGAGGTATTAAAAGTAGCCTGCTACTGCATGAGAATCGAATCCTTGTCTATGTTGGTTAACGAAAGTAATGGAGGAATAACCTGTGTCCAGTACTTTCATAGATTCAGTTTTGTCAGAGAGGGCAAATGCCAAACAGCCACGAACCCCTAAGCTAGCTTCTAATTTTCCCTGGGGTAGCTCAACCCCGGCCCCACCACTCCACCCCTTTCCCCAAGGCCCCCCCATCTCTTCCTGCCCTTCCCCTACACGCACCCTGTCCTTGCTCCTCCCCCTCCCTCCCAGTGCCTTCAGCAGTGTGCAGGAAACACTAGGAGGGAGAGAGTGAGGGGGAGGAGTTGATCAGTGTGACTGGTGACCCTGGACATGACTTGTGGACACCCTGGAGTACCCTGGCGGTCTGCGGACCATCACTCAGTTATAAAAGTAGGGCTGACCCATTTCAGAGTCTGTCCTTTAAAATGCTAAATGGCCTCAACATCTAGGTGTCTTAAAGATCTTTCCACAATTCACAGGCAGTTGCTTCTCTTGGAGCACATAAACTTGATGGCATCTAGGTGTGAACTCCTAAAAGCAAGTCAATGCAGCAGATTGGGAACTCTGCAGCAGTTTAATTTAAATTGAAAAAAAGTTTAAATACAAAAATGAGTACAATCTGTGCTGTCTTGCACACCAGCGTGGACAGTGTGCTAAAGCCAAATCAGGGTTGTGTACTGAATTAGGTGGTTATCTGTAGGACCCTTGCCTCTGTTGCAGAAGTTGGAAGATGTATAGTGAATAAGGTAGTGTGCTTTGCTGTTTTTGTAGTGGCCTGGAGGCAGAAAGGGTGGAGCCCTGTTCTGCATCCCAATTTCTGTATGATGCTGGGGAAGCAATTAAAACCACTTTTATTTTGCAGTTGTATATTCTAACTACATTATCTTATTTTCTTGGGGTATAGCAGGAACCTGATTTTCAAAAAGGCTGAAGGTGCACCACTGAGCCTGAAATCAATGGGAGTTGAGTGCTCAGAACATCTGGAAAATGTGATCCCAGGTTTCTCAGGTGCTGAGGGTGTGGGAGGGAACAACGACCCCCAAGGGGTCACCCTTGCAAATTTTGCCCGCTTCTATCCTCCCGCGGGGGAGTGTTTAGGTGCTGAAGTTTTGCAGTTGTAAGGTACCAGCTGGGGAGGTGGTGTGTTCTAAAGCTTGTTTAGTGTGAAAATAAAAAGCATTAGAACTGAGAGCTCCATTGTGTCCTAATTTCCCGACGCCTAAAACCCAGTTCGCTGGTTCCACAATGCAAGACCTGGATGCTTGACCCCCATGCTCCCTTCTAGCCTTGGAACCTGGGCAGCCTTGGGTGGGGCTATTGACGCCTATCAGCCCCATGGGAGGGGAACCAGGGCCTTATGCCCGCTGCGCCCTGTGCGGCTGTATTTATGGGGGAGCATCTCCTCGCCTGCACGAACACGCCTGGCTGCAGGGCGCGCTCAGCCTGAACCGCACAACGGGAGGTGCGGGGGGAGCTGCCCTCAGGGTCCCGGCTCTCGGGGTAGCGCTGTGGTTAGCCCTGGACGCTGCGGCGGGCCCGACCCCGGCCCAGCTTCCCGTGTGCTTGCGGGTGGGGCCGCGGGAGCAACCTGACCGCCCGGAGCGTGGGGGCGCTAACGAGCTGCGCTTCCCCCGCGGGAGCCTCTCCAGACTCTGGCTCCGTGGCCGCGCGCTCTCTGATTGGCTGGCCGCGCGCTCTCTGATTGGCTGGCCGCGCGCTCTGGTGCCGTTCGCCGGCCCTCCATGCGGGGCGGGGCGCTGGGGTTTGAATGGCTGAGCGGGAAGATGGCGGCGGGTTGGCGATGGGGTCTAGTTCCCGGGCTGGTGGCGCCAGGAGGCCAAGACGGGGCGGCCTGGCCCGTTCCCCACCCGCTCCCGGGGGCTGCAGCCACTTCGGGTCCGCGGCCCCCGCCCGGCCCGTGCTGAGCCCCCCGCCCGGCCTGGAGCGCTCCCTGTGGGGCAACGGCAGCTCGAGCCGCTCAGGTACCGCCCGGCGCGCCCGTTCCTACGGGGGTGACCGATCCGGGCCCTGCTATCGCGGGTGGGGAGTCGGATCCAGCCCTCCAGGGGGCTGGCGGGGGCCGCGGGAGCCCCTGGCAGAGCTTCCGGCGGTGCCGGCTCCTGAGGCGCCTGGTCCCAGCCCGGGTGCGCCGGGGCGCCCCTCGCAGCGCTGCCGCGGGGGCAGGGAAGGGAGCGGCAGCACCCGCCGGGCAGCAGCCGGGAGCCGGGCCCCGCGGTGAGGGCCTCCCTGTGATGTCCCCTGGCCAGGGAGGCGAGGGGCGCAGCGCCCCTGAGCCCACGGCAGGTTCTGCGTTGGGAGAACAGGGCTGTTTGCTACGGGGGCCCAACATTCAGTGTGTGGGGGCGCGGGAGGGAGGCAGTGTAAAGGGGAATCAAATTTTCCCTCTTCCTGGCTGAGAGGGAGATACAATGCAGGTGACTTGTAAATTCTTATGGGTCAGCAACCATTTGTGTGTGTTGTCAGCACCTAGCATAATGGGGCCTCTACGTGCTACCAAAACACAATTAATGCATAGTACTGTTTACATTTCTTGGGATAGAAAACGAGGCTTATAGATGTGCTTTAATAAGAAGAGTAGAGCAAATTGGCAAGGTGATTCATTTGGAGGCAATAAGCTCCCTGTGGTCCTGATTACAGCTCCCTGATATCTTCAAGCACACAGGCGTGTGGAGTGACTTTCAATTTAATGTTTAATATCCTGTGTCTTCATCCCCTTTCACAGCTCTTCTGTAAACACTGACATCTCTCACTCTGTGTGCAGACATTTACTGCCTGATGCTTGATATAATGCTGTCAGATTAAGGCAAACAGGGTTGGGCTGGGTCAGTGTTTGGATGGGACACCTCCTAAAAAATGATTCAATAAGTGACACTCCTGAGTCACCCAGTGCTAGCTGGTGTTGATGGAGGCTTGTATTGAGGGGTTAAAATTATCAGTGTAGATGTTCAGGCTTGAGCTGGAGTCCAGGCTCTGAAACCATCCCCCTCACCAGGCTCCAGCCTGAGCCTAAACATCTACATTGGTATTTTTAGCTTTCAATGCCAGCTCTACCATGTGAGCCTGAGCCAGTTGACCCAGGCTCTGAGGCTTGTTGATGTGGGTCTTTTAATATTGTGTGTAGATGTACCCTGATTGCCCCTGGAAAGTCTTCACTCTGTTGTGTAAAAAGAAGAACAGGAGTACTTGTGGCACCTTAGAGACTAACAAATTTATTAGAGCATAAGCTTTCGTGGACTACAGCCCACTTCTTCGGATGCATATAGAATGGAACATATATTGAGGAGATATATATACACACATACAGAGAGCATAAACAGGTGGGAGTTGTCTTACTAACTCTGAGAGGCCAATTAATTAAGAGAGGAAAAAAAAAAAAAAAAAAAAAAAAAAAAAAACTTTTGAAGTGATAATCAAGCTAGCCGAGTACAGACAGTGTGATAAGAAGTGTGAGAATACTTACAAGGGGAGATAGTCAACGTTTGTAATGGCTCAGCCATTCCCAGTCCTTATTCAAACCGGAGTTAATTGTGTCTAGTTTGCATATCAATTCTAGCTCTGCAGTCTCTCTTTGGAGTCTGTTTTTGAAGTTTTTCTGTTGTAATATAGCCACCCGCAGGTCTGTCACTGAATGACCAGACAGGTTAAAGTGTTCTCCCACTGGTTTTTGAGTATTTTGATTCCTGATGTCAGATTTGTGTCCATTAATTCTTTTGCGTAGAGACTGTCCGGTTTGGCCAATGTACATGGCAGAGGGGCATTGCTGGCACATGATGGCATAGATCACATTGGTAGATGTGCAGGTGAACGAGCCCCTGATGGTATGGCTGATGTGATTAGGTCCTATGATGATGTCACTTGAATAGATATGTGGACAGAGTTGGCATCGGGGTTTGTTACAAGGATAGGTTCCTGGGTTAGTGGTTTTGTTCAGTGATGTGTGGTTGCTGGTGAGTATTTGCTTTAGGTTGGGGGGTTGTCTGTAAGCGAGGACAGGTCTGTCTCCCAAGATCTGTGAGAGTAAAGGATCATCTTTCAGGATAGGTTGTAGATCTCTGATGATGCGCTGGAGAGGTTTTAGTTGGGGGCTGAAGGTGACAGCTAGTGGTGTTCTGTTATTTTCTTTGTTGGGCCTGTCTTGTAGGAGGTGACTTCTGGGTACTCGTCTGGCTCTGTCAATCTGTTTTTTCACTTCAGCAGGTGGGTATTGTAGTTTTAAGAATGCTTGATAGAGATCTTGTAGGTGCTTGTCTCTATCCGAGGGATTGGAGCAAATGCGGTTATATCTTAGAGCTTGGCTGTAGACAATGGATCGTGTGGTGTGTCCTGGATGGAAGCTGGAGGCATGTAGGTAAGTGTAGCGGTCAGTAGGTTTCCGGTATAGGGTGGTATTGATGTGACCATCGCTTATTAGCACAGTAGTGTCCAGGAAATGGACCGCTTGTGTGGATTGATCTAGGCTGAGGTTGATGGTGGGATGGAAATTATTGAAATCATGGTGAAATTCCTCAAGGGCTTCTTTTCCATGGGTCCAGATGATGAAGATGTCATCAATGTAGCGCAAGTAGAGTAGGGGCGTTAGGGGACGAGAGCTAAGGAAGCGTTGTTCTAAGTCAGCCATAAAAATGTTGGCATATTGTGGGGCCATGCGGGTACCCATAGCAGTGCCGCTGACTTGAAGGTATATATTGTCCCCAAATGTGAAATAGTTGTGGGTGAGGACAAAATCACAAAGTTCGACGTCTCCGACTCAAAGAATATTTCCAACATACCTCTGAACAGCATACTAACCCACAGAATCCTCCCTACCAGCACTACAAAAAAAAAAAAAAAAAAAAAAGGATTCTGCATGGACTCCTCCGGACGGTCGAAACAACAGACTGGATTTCTACATAGATTGCTTCCGTCGACGTGCAAAGGCTGAAATTGTGGAAAAGCAACATCACTTGCCACATAACCTCAGCCATGCTGAACACAACGCCATCTACAGCCTCAGAAACAACCCTGACATCATAATCAAAAAGGCTGACAAAGGAGGTGCTGTCGTCATCATGAATAAATTGGAATATGACCAGGAGGCTGCTAGACAGCTCTCTAACACCACATTCTACAGGCCATTATCCTCTGATCCCACTGAAGATTACCTAAAGAAACTACACCATCTGCTAAAAAAACTCCCTGACAAAGCACAGGAACAAATCCGTACAGACACATGCCTAGAACCCCGACCAGGGGTATTCTATTTGCTACCCAAGATCCATAAACCTGGATATCCTGGACGCCCCATCATCTCAGGCATTGGCACCCTAACATCAGGCTTGTCTGGTTATGTAGACTCTGTCCTAAGACCCTACGCTACCAGCACTCCCAGCTATCTTCGAGACACCACTGACTTCCTGAGGAAACTACAATCCATCGGTGCTCTTCCAGAAAACACCATCCTGGCCACTATGGACGTAGAAGCCCTCTACACCAATATTCCACACAAAGATGGACTACAAGCTATCAGGAACAGTATCCCTGATAATGTCACAGCTAACCTGGTGGCTGAACTTTGTGATTTTGTCCTCACCCACAACTATTTCACATTTGGGGACAATATATACCTTCAAGTCAGCGGCACTGCTATGGGTACCCGCATGGCCCCACAATATGCCAACATTTTTATGGCTGACTTAGAACAACGCTTCCTTAGCTCTCGTCCCCTAACGCCCCTACTCTACTTGCGCTACATTGATGACATCTTCATCATCTGGACCCATGGAAAAGAAGCCCTTGAGGAATTTCACCATGATTTCAATAATTTCCATCCCACCATCAACCTCAGCCTAGATCAATCCACACAAGCGGTCCATTTCCTGGACACTACTGTGCTAATAAGCGATGGTCACATCAATACCACCCTATACCGGAAACCTACTGACCGCTACACTTACCTACATGCCTCCAGCTTCCATCCAGGACACACCACACGATCCATTGTCTACAGCCAAGCTCTAAGATATAACCGCATTTGCTCCAATCCCTCGGATAGAGACAAGCACCTACAAGATCTCTATCAAGCATTCTTAAAACTACAATACCCACCTGCTGAAGTGAAAAAACAGATTGACAGAGCCAGACGAGTACCCAGAAGTCACCTCCTACAAGACAGGCCCAACAAAGAAAATAACAGAACACCACTAGCTGTCACCTTCAGCCCCCAACTAAAACCTCTCCAGCGCATCATCAGAGATCTACAACCTATCCTGAAAGATGATCCTTTACTCTCACAGATCTTGGGAGACAGACCTGTCCTCGCTTACAGACAACCCCCCAACCTAAAGCAAATACTCACCAGCAACCACACATCACTGAACAAAACCACTAACCCAGGAACCTATCCTTGTAACAAACCCCGATGCCAACTCTGTCCACATATCTATTCAAGTGACATCATCATAGGACCTAATCACATCAGCCATACCATCAGGGGCTCGTTCACCTGCACATCTACCAATGTGATCTATGCCATCATGTGCCAGCAATGCCCCTCTGCCATGTACATTGGCCAAACCGGACAGTCTCTACGCAAAAGAATTAATGGACACAAATCTGACATCAGGAATCAAAATACTCAAAAACCAGTGGGAGAACACTTTAACCTGTCTGGTCATTCAGTGACAGACCTGCGGGTGGCTATATTACAACAGAAAAACTTCAAAAACAGACTCCAAAGAGAGACTGCAGAGCTAGAATTGATATGCAAACTAGACACAATTAACTCCGGTTTGAATAAGGACTGGGAATGGCTGAGCCATTACAAACGTTGACTATCTCCCCTTGTAAGTATTCTCACACTTCTTATCACACTGTCTGTACTCGGCTAGCTTGATTATCACTTCAAAAGTTTTTTTTTTTTTTTTTTTTTTTTTTTTTTTTTCTCTTAATTAATTGGCCTCTCAGAGTTAGTAAGACAACTCCCACCTGTTTATGCTCTCTGTATGTGTGTATATATATCTCCTCAATATATGTTCCATTCTATATGCATCCGAAGAAGTGGGCTGTAGTCCACGAAAGCTTATGCTCTAATAAATTTGTTAGTCTCTAAGGTGCCACAAGTACTCCTGTTCTTCTTTTTGCGGATACAGACTAACACGGCTGTTACTCTGAAACTCTGTTGTGTGGTGCTGCTGCCTTTCATTCTTGAAGGGGTTGGGTTGCTTGATCCCTTTGTATCCTTAATATCTTAAAAAGAACAGGAGTACTTGTGGCACCTTAGAGACTAACACATTTATTAGAGCAAATTTATTTCTTTTTGTGGATACAGACTAACACGGCTGCTACTCTGAAACTTAATATCTTAGTTTCTGTGCTGTGGGATCTTTGAAGGTGAAAGCTGCTCTTTAAAGCTGTAGACACAGCCTTTTATTTTTAGGGGGTAGGGAGCGAACCTCTTACCAGTGCTAGCTTGGGGAGGCAGGGTGTGCTAATGAGGGTTCTAAATTAGCTATAACAAGGCACGGGGGGTGGGGGTGGGGACTCTGGGGCAGAATTGTAGCAAAAACTGAAGTTTTCTGCTCCATGTGTTGCTGCACTAAAAAAAAAAAGGGGGGGGGGACAATGTTAGGATGAATAAGAAATGGGATGGAAAATATAAGGACCATTATAATGCAGGGGCGGGCAAACTTTTTGGCTCAAGGGCCACATAGGGGAATAGAAATTATATGGCGGGTGATGAATGCTCACAAAATTGGTGCGGGCTCTGGGGTGGGGCCGGGGATGAGGAATTTAGGGTGTAGGAGGGTGCTCCAGGCTGGAACCAAGGGGTTCGGAGGGTGAGAGGGGGATCAGGTCTGGGATAGGGCGTTGGGGCGTGGGGAGAGGCTCGGGGTGCGGCTCCGAGCAGTGCCTACCTCAAGTGGCTCCCGGAAGCGGTGGCATGTCCCTTCTCTGGCTCCTACACAGAGGCACGGCCAGGCGGTTCTGAATGCTGCTCCGTCCACAGGCATCACTCCTGCAGCTCCAATTGGAATGCGTAGGAGCCGGAGCAGGGCCATGCTGGTGCTTCCGGGAGCCAAAAGGTGCGGCCCCCAACCCTGCGCCCCGGCCGGAGTGCCGGAGTGGGGCCGAGCCGCGTGGGGTGGCCCCCGGCTGGAGTGCCGGAGCGGGGCGGTGCCGCATGGTGCAGCCCCCAACCCACCAGAGCAAGGTCGAGCCGCATGGTGCAGCCTCTGGCCGGAGCAGGGCCAAGTCATGTGGTGCGGCCCTCGACCCAGCACCCCGGCCGGATTGGGGCTGAGCCGCGTGGTGCGGTCCCGACCCAATGCCCCAGCAGGAGTGGCGCTGAGCCCGGAGCACCGTAGCGGGGCCGAGCTGCACGGTGCGGCACCTGACCCAGAGCCCCAGCCGGAGTGCCGGAGCAGGGTCAAGCCGCGTGGGGCGGCCCCCGACCCGGAGCGGGGCCGAGCCAAGTGGGGCACCCCGGCGACTTGTCCGGAGCGGGGCCAAGCCACGTGGTGCGGCCCCCGGATGGAATGCCCCGGCTGGAGTGGGGCCGAGCCGCAGACTATGGCCCCCGACCCGCCGGAGTGGGGCTGTGCTGCGTGGGGTGGCCCCCAGCTGGAGCACCGGAGTGAGGCCATGCCACGTGGTGCAGCCCCCGACCCACCGGAGCAGGGCCAAGTCACGTGGTGCGGCCCCCAACCCAGCGCCCCGGCCGGATTGGGGCCGAACCATGTGGTGTGGCCCCTGACCCATTGCCCTGGCAGGAGCGGCGCTGAGCCGCGTGGGGCTTTGGGTCGGGGGCCGCCCCAAACAGCACGGCCCCCCTCTGGTGCTCCAGCTGGGGCTCTGGGTCTGGGCTGTGCTGCGTGGGGCGGCCCCCATCCGGAGCGGGGCCGAGCTGCATGGTGCGACCCCGACCCAGAGCCTCAGCCGGAGCACTGGAGTGGGGCTGAGCCACGTGGGGCGGCCCCTGGCCGGAGGGGCCAAGCCACCTGGGGCGGCCAACCACCCTGGAGCAGGGCCGAGTCACGTGGTGCGGTCCCCCCCCCGACCTGGCGCCCCGGCTGGAGCGCCAGGGGGCTGCGCCGCGTGGGGCTTTGGGTTAGGGGTCACCCCATGCGGCACGGCCCTGCTCCGGCGGTCCAGGGGCCGCCCCACCCAGCATGGCCCTGTTCTGGGGCTTTGGGTCGGGGCTGTGCTGCGTGGGGGTGTCCCCCGACCCAGAGCCCGTCTGGAGCACCGGAGCGGGGCCGAGCTGCATGGTGCGGCCCCTGACCCAGAGTCCCAGCTGGAGCGCCAGAGTGGGGCTGCGCCGCGTGGGGCGGCCCCCATCTGGAGCACCATAGCGGAGCAGAGCCACATGGTGTGGTCCCCAAACTAGCACCCCAGCCGGAGCAGGGCCGAGCCGCATGGTGCGGCCCCTGGCTGGAGTGCCTTGGCTGGAGTGGGGCCGAGCCACATGGTAAGGCCCTCGACCCGCCAGAGCGGGGCCGTGCCGTGTAGGGCAGCCCCTGACCCACCAGAGCAGGGCTGAGCTGCATGGTGCAGACCCTAGCCGGAGCAGGGCCGAGTCACGTGGTGTGGCCCCCGACCCATCGCCCTGGCAGGAGCAGGGCCATGCCGCTTGGAGCTCTGTGTTCGGGGCCGCCCCACACGGCACGGCCCCGCTCTGGTGCTCCGGCTGGGGCTTTAGTTTGGGCGGCCGCCGATCCAGAGCCCTGTCCGGAGCATTGGAGCGGGGCCGTGCTGTGCGGTCTGGCCCCTGACCGGAGTGGGGCCGAGCTGCATGATGTGGCCCCTGGCTGGAACGGGGCGGTGCCGCATGTTGCAGCCCCCATCCGGAGCACCGTAGCTGGGCCGAGCCGTGTGGGGCAGCCCCCGACCCGCCGGAGCGGGGCTGAGCTGCGTGGTGCAACCCCTAGCCGGAGCAGGGCTGAGTCATGTGGTGCGGCCCCCGAACCATCGCCCTGGCAGGAGCGGGGCTGTACCACTTGGAGCTCTGTGTTGGGGGCTGCCCCACACGGCACGGCCCCGCTCCGGTGCTTCGGCTGGGGCTTTAGTTTGGGCGGCCCCCGATCTAGAGCCCTGTCCGGAGCACTGGAGCGGCGCCATGCTGTGTGGTGCGGCCCCTGACCAGAGCGGGGCCAAGCTGCGTGATGCGGCCCCTGGCTGGAGCGGGGCGGTGCCGCGTGTTGCGGTCCCCATCCGGAGCACCGGAGTGGGGCAGAGCCGCATGGTATGGCCCCCGACTCAGCGCCCCAGCCGGAGCACCGGAGCGGGGCCGAGCCATGTGGGGCATCCCCCGACCCGCCGGAGCGGGGCCGAGCTGCGTGATGTGCGCCCTGACCGGAGTGGGGCCGTGCCGTGTGGGGTCACCCCCGACCTGCCGGAGAAGGGCCGAGCCCATGGTGCAGCCCGTGGCCGGAGCAGGGTCAGGTCACGTGGTGCGGTCCCCAACCCGCCGTAGTTGGGCCGAGCCGCGTGTTGCAGCCCCTGACCCAGTGCCCCAGCCAGAGCACCGGAGCGGGGCCATGCCGCATGGTATGGCCCCTGACCCGTTGGAGCGGGGCCGTGCCACGTGGGGCAGTCACCGATCTGCCAGAGCGGGGCCAAGCCACATCGTGCTTCCCCTGGCCGGAGCGGGGCCAAGTCACGTAGTGCGGCCCCCGACTCAGCGCCCCAGACAGAGCACAAGAGTGGGGCTGAGCCGCGTGATACGGTCCCCGACCCAGGGCCTTCGCCGGAGTGGGGCCAAGCTGCGTGGTGCTGCCCCCCACCCAGCGCCCCGACTGGGGCAGGCTGTAGTTTGCCCGCCTCTCTTATAGTGCTATTAGTATCTTAATCACCCTCAACTGGAAGCTGTGTTCATATTGAATCACCCCATCTCAAAAAGCAGGGAGTTGAGAGATGGGCAAAGAAAATGGCTTGTGGTATAGAAAAGGTCTCATATGAAGAGAGAGTGAAAATATTTTAGGAGGCAAATAAAAAGGGAGATGATAAAAGCACAGAAAATAATGAATAATGTATAGAGTAGGTAGATCAGGAATTTCTTGGGACCCTTTCTCAGATTACAGATTTAGAGATATTCAAAGAAATTGAAATACGGTGAATTAAAAACTGATGGGAGGAAATACTACTCATACAATGTACGATAAGCCTGTGGATCGTTGTGGCCAAGAGCTTTAGCAGAATTCAAGAGGGACTGGACATTTAAATGGATGGCAAGAATATCCAGAATTAGAATAGAAAAAATGAAAAGAATAAGCAATATTTTTGGAAGGAATATAAACTCTCATGCTTCAGGCCATAACCCAATCTCCTAACTGTGGGAGGTTAGGAGGAAACTTGGGGGGCAGGTTATTCTGTAAGGTTTCTTCCACTTTCCTCTGAAGCACCTGGTCCTAGGCACTGTCAGAGACAGGATCCTTGATAAAATGAACCACAGCTCTGATTCAACATGGCAGTTCCTGTGTTTCTGAAAGTTTAGTGGATAAGTGTCATATTACTCACTATGCTGCCTCTGCTGATGTTGGAATTTTTCCCAAAGGGCGATGCCAACAGATGAATATTCCCGATGACCAAGCAGACAAGCTGCTCCTAGCAAGCTGGGGGCTTCCTGAAGTAGTTCTGGAGAAATACCACAGTCTGGGAGTAGTACATATGTTTGAATGGCAAGCAGAGTGCCTGATGCTTGGACAAGTCCTGGAGGGGAAGAACCTAGTTTACTCAGGTATGCAGACATCTGACAGAATCATGCACTGTAACAGGCTAAGATTTTGTCCTGGAATTTTTAGTAGAAGTCACGGATAGGTCATGGGCAAAACAGAAAAATTCACGGAAGCCGTGACCTGTCCGTGACTTTTATTAAAAATATCCATGACAAAATGAAGATCTGCGGGTCCCCATATAGCCCCTGCGTAGCTGCCCTGCTTCAGGCTAGGAGCCGCCCGCAGCAGCTGGGGGCTGTGGGATACCCCTGCCACCTGCAGCTCTGGGGGCTCGAGGCAGCTGGGAGCTTGGGGGTTTGCCCACAGCTGTGGCAGCTAGGAACTGTGGGGTCCCCCTTCCGCCTGTGGGGGCTGGGAGCTGCAGGGTACCCCTGCCGTCTGCAGCTCCAGGGGCCACTGGCTTGGAGCTTGGGGGTCCCCCCGCCGGCAGCTGGAAGCTCAGGGTTTCCCTGCAGCTCCCGGCTGCTGCGAATGGCGGGGAATCCTGCAGGTCCCAACCACTGCAGGCTGAAGTCATGCAGGTCACTGGAAGTCACAGTTTCTGTGACTTCCGCAACCTCTGTGACTAAATCGTAGCCTTAACTATAACTTCACTAATATAATATAAATGATTTTACTGCTGCTAAAAGGTGCTGGGCTGGCGGCTCTGGAGGCTGAAATCATCTTTGCCTTAGAGGAGGTACAGCACAGATTGCAGTAGGGCAAGTTACTGGGCTCAGCCCACTGATGTGCCTCTAACCTGCTGTGATGAGACCATCTCCAGATATGTGGAGGGAGTCCAGCCTCAGGCCCCCAGAGCTGCAGGTGGCAGGGGTTTCCCATATCCTGCCACTTCCTGTCATCTAGGAACTGGATGGAGACCCACTGGCTTGTTTTACTTGGGTGACTGAACAGCCACCAAAGTGGTAATGACTTTCAGTCATTGTGGACCAGGGGCTGGGTATGAATTAGCATCCTTAAAGTGAAAGTCTCTGAGTAAAATTTTCAGACACACCTAAATCCCATTTTAAAAAGTGGCTTAGACATTTAGGCAGTTCTGAATATTTTTCTTTGTATGCAGTTTCCACCTCTGGAGTCATCCAGTAGCTAATCGCTTGCAGTTTAAGTTTTGACACACTTTTCTTGGATCATGTTATTTTAGCGCCTACTAGTGCTGGGAAGACGCTAGTTGCTGAGTTACTCATCTTGAAGAGAGTCCTGGAAACCCATAAGAAAGCTCTGTTCATCCTCCCCTTTGTCTCTGTAGCCAAAGAGAAAAAGTATTACCTGCAGGTAAGTGGAATACAGGAGTGTGGGGGTATGGCTCAAAGCTGTCAAATCAAACCTTTTCAGAACCTTAAACATGTGGAAACATTTGTATGAAATGGAGGGTAGAAATAGAGCTTTGTGGAAGACAGAAATTCTGTTTTGCAAAGGATTTTGAAAATTGGTTTAGTTTCGAATCAGAACAAAATCCGAAACATTGAAAGTCTCTGTGAAGGAATTTTGGGTTGATCAAAACATTTCATTTCAATTTCTACTTTTTATGTTGTGTTTTTTTTATTTGTGTGTGTATAATTTATTTATAGTACACCTCTACCCTGATATAAAGCTGTCCTTGGGAGCCAAAAAAATCTTACCGTGTTATAGGTGAAACCGCGTTATATCGAACTTGCTTTGATCTGCCGGAGTGCGCAGCCTCGCCCCCCCGGAGCAATGCTTTACTGCGTTATATCTGAATTCGTGTTATATAGGGTCGCGTTATATGGGGGTAAAGGTGTGTGTATATATAACAAAAGGTCATTTCAAAACAAAAAATGTGAATGTTTATTCCAAAACTGTTGAAACAGGATGTTTTGACATTTTTGGAATACTTGTCTGGTTTTCTTCTGAAACAAACTTCCAGTGTGATGGTGCTGCTCACCTCTCCTTCAGCTGTGTGCACTTCATCCTACAATAAGGCTGTCACGTTCTGGGGTGCAGTCCAGACCAGAGTGAGGTTGTCACTGCCTGCTTTGCACACCTCACAAGGCTTTGCTGCTGTAGTTCCCAACCTGGATTGCTCACAACTAGCCTACAGGTCACACACTGTGTGTCTGTGCACAGCTGGAGCCCTGGTCTAGTAGCTCTGACCCCAGCAGTTTGCCAGCAATGTACCAGTCACACTTTGGCTTCTACCAGCTTTGGTTACTACTTGCCACGTGACCCCAACACACTCCCAGTTGAGGATTTCCCCCAAAACGTGTTCTGCAGTGTCCAGCCCTTTCCTGGACAGTTCAGTTATTAAGGTTCATTGCCCTTCTATGGAGTCAATTTTCAACAATTTGCTACTTTAATTGGAGTTACCAAATTGTTCAGTTTAAACACAGCACTGTGTTGTTTGTTTTAGATTAAAAATAAAACACATTTATTAACAGAAGAAGATAGGAGTTTAAATATTTCAAGTATGAGATAAAGTTAGAAGTTACCAGCAAATAAAAGTGAAAACATGCATCTAAAAGTCTAAAACTTAATCCAGCAAGTTTTGGTTCAAGACTTTAAGATGGCCTTTCTCACCCACAGTCTTCCAGCAAGATGGTGACTGACTCTCTCCTTGGCCAGGATCTCTCCCAAAGGTGCTGGTGCCTTTGTCATCTTAGGTGAAAGAGAGAGCTTGGGGTCCTCTATCCCTTTCTTTTATAGGCCAGTGAACCTTTGAGGTGGATTCTTTGGAAGGTTACCCTTCAAAGTAATATGTATTTAAGCAGTAAGGAAGGTGACATGGAATCTGGTGATGAAGGGGCTTCATCCTCTTTCTTCACCCACTTGTGTTTGCTAAATTGCAAATTGTTCTGTTTCCTGCCATCTCCTCCTCCTGCTGTCTTGAGGACCCTGTTTACCTCAATTTACATAAAAGTAGTAAACACGTATTCCTTTCTTTAGGATAGGTCTCTTTAACAACTTGTCTAGGCAGGGCTTTGTGGGTTTGAACTTGTGCTAGTAACGTCATACAGGGCAGTCACAACTTTACATATAATGTAGCAACACATTTCACTATAATTGACCAATTAGTTATACATTTTCAAATCATACTTCATAAGGCATATATGGTACAAAGTTTATTACAATAAAGAGCAGTGACTTGGGCTGCTTTGCTGTGGGGCAGAAAGCGCAAAGTTGAATAGGAGACAGCAGGCACTTGCTGGGTCAGCCATGCTCTTAGTCGGGTTATCTGATCTAGTGTTGGGAATGTCTGTTTTAGATTGTGTGTACTGTGCTGATTTCAGTATGCTGCATATGGGGATCGCAAGTAAAGATTCTAATTCTGTGAACAAATGTTCTCTCTCCCTGGCACACAGACTCTGTTTCAGGAGGTGGGTGTGCGGGTAGAAGGCTATATGGGAAGTACTTCCCCTGCTGGACGTTTCTCCGCACTAGATGTTGCTGTCTGCACCATTGAGAGAGCCAACGGACTAATCAATAGACTCATAGAGGAGAACAAGATGGACTCACTGGGTAAGATGCTAGGGCCTGATCTGTCTGCAGGATGAAGGAGCATGTTTATTGTGTACAGTTAATGAATTTTGTTTTGAGATTATATGCACTGTGTATGTTTAAGCCCTTATTTTTACTCTACTCTTGCCTTGTAGTTCTTGTGCAAAGGAGACAGGCTGTGGCACCTGGGGGTGTCTCTCTGACTGAGACAGTTTTTAACTATCAGTAAGTGTACAGGCTGGGACCTGGCAGAACAATGAGATGGCTGCATCCTAGGTGATACCAGTTTTCTCCAGCTTGAATGCGGGGTTTGAAAGTGGAAAATCCTAGAAGGGGATCAAAGAAACCAGAGCAGGTATTTAAAAATGCAAAGGCTGAGAAGTTGGGGAAGGACTCCTATGCGGATTTCTTGAGTGCAGGGGTCAGAGAGAGATGCCATGATTTGGAGAAGTCCTGAGCTGGAGGAGTGCAGCCCAACAGAGGGGACTCGGAGTCCTGAAAGGACCCAAATCCCAAAGAACACTTGAGTGATGAGGAAACGTCATATAGGTGGGGTTTGACTTAAATCTGTGTATCTCTTTTGCTGCCTAAAATAAAGGGTGTTTGTTTTAGAAATCCTTCTTCAAAGTATACTTTGCTTTGCCTATCACATGTCCCTGAAGAGGTTAAACTATAAACCAGAGTGCCCACAAGGTTGCAGCTCTGGGAAAGAATGTGCTTAAACTACTGGGAAGTCATGGGTGTATTCAGCATGGGTCTTGAGGCTTAGGGCAGCAGGACTGCAGATTGCCAATTTCAGAAGGGTACCAGATACAGAGACTGCATGTGCCAGAGAGGCTGATGCCTGTCCAGACCAAGGGAAGTTTAAAAGCATGTTGGCCCAGCATGTGGGACCCAAATACAGTAGCCTAGGGAGTGTCTAGAAAGGGGAGCTTAAGTAGGGCTGGGACACTTATTATACAACTTGAGTGCGTATGAGAATCAGGGAAAATGGGGACTGTCCTCAAGGCTCCAGGAGACGGAGGAACTGTCAAGGAAAATCGAGCAATCTTCCCTCCATCCTGCTGCTTATAGGCTTGCTTTGGGAATCCACTCAGGGGCTGCTCTGTATGGCTGGAGGGTGGGTCCGTGGGTGGAATTTGTCGCTGTAGCTTGTCTGGGCTTGGCAATGTGACTGGGAGACAATCCATGGGTAGGGCTTGTCAATGTTCGTGGAAGATTCCCTTGGGTAGGGTTTAAACAGTGAAGGGAGTCTGAGTGCTTCTTTAAAAACAACAAGGAGTCTGGTGGCACCTTAAAGACTAAGGCCTTGTCTACATTACGAGAGTAGTTCGAATATACTTGCATCGAATTTTTGGAATCAATATTGCAAAGTCGAACGTCTGTGTCCACACTAAGGACAGTAATTCGACTTTGTAAGTCCACACTAACGGTGAAAGCGTCGACATTCGAAGCGGTGCACTGTGGTCAGCTATCCCACAGTTCCCGCAGTCCCCTCTGCCCATTGGAATTCTGGGTGTAGCCGGCAATGCCTTCTGAGTAACAAAATGTGTCGAGGGTGCTTTTGGGTAACTGTCGTCATCCGTCCATCACTCCCGCCCTCCCTCCCTGAAAGCGCCGGCGGGAAATCAGTTCGCGCACTTTTCCAGTCATTGACAGCGCGGATGCCACAGCACTGCGAGCATGGAGCACGCTGCGACCATCGCTGCAGTTGTGGCCGCTCTCAACGCCTCGCAGCTTATCATACAGGTTTCCCTGAGGCAGATGCAGAAAAGTCAGGCGAGGAGGCTACGGCACCGCGGTGATGTCCTGAAGTCTGAGAGTAGCACAGACCTCTCAGAAAGCAGGGGACCCAGCGCCGAGGACATCACGATGGCAATGGGTCATGTTGATGCCGTGGAACGGCGATTCTGGGCACGGGAAACAAGCACTGAGTGGTGGGACCGCATAGTGCTGCAGGTCTGGGATGAATCCCAGTGGCTGCGAAACTTTCGCATGCGGAAGGGAACTTTCCTGGAACTTTGTGAGTTGCTGTCCCCTGCCCTGAAGCGCAATGACACCCGGTTGCGAGCTGCACTGAGTGTACAGAAGCGAGTGGCCATAGCCCTCTGGAAGCTTGCAACGCCAGACAGCTACCGGTCTGTCGCGAACCAGTTTGGGGTGGGCAAATCTACCGTGGGGGTTGTTGTGATGCAAGTAGCCAAGGCAATCGTTGATGTACTGCTGCCAAAGGTAGTGACCCTGGGAAACGTGGAGGCGATCATAGATGGCTTCGCAGCGATGGGATTCCCAAACTGCGGTGGGGCCATAGATGGAACTCACATCCCTATCCTGGCACCGGACCACCAGGCCACCCAGTACATTAACCGAAAGGGCTGTTTTTCCATGGTGCTGCAAGCACTGGTGGACCACAGGGGACGTTTTACCAACATCTACGTGGGATGGCCGGGCAAGGTTCATGACGCTCGTGTTTTCAGGAACTCTGGTCTGTTTAGACGGCTGCAACAAGGTATTTACTTCCCGGACCACAAAATAACTGTTGGGGATGTGGAGATGCCTATAGTCATCCTCGGGGACCCAGCCTACCCGCTAATGCCCTGGCTCATGAAGCCCTATACTGGCGCCCTGGACACTGAAAAAGAACTCTTCAACTACCGGCTGAGCAAGTGCAGAATGGTGGTGGAGTGTGCTTTTGGCCGTCTCAAGGGGAGATGGAGAAGCTTACTGACTCGCTGTGATCTCAGCGAAACCAATATCCGCATTGTTATAGCAGCTTGCTGTGTGCTCCACAATCTCTGTGAGAGCAAGGGGGAGACCTTTATGGCGGGGTGGGAGGTTGAGGAAAATAGCCTGGCTGCTGATTACGCACAGCCAGACAGCCGGGTGATTAGAAGAGAACAGCGGGAAGCGCTGTGCATCCGGGAGGCTTTGAAAGCAAAGTTCCTGAGTGAGCAGGGTAACCTGTGACTTTTAAGTTTGTGTACAGAGAAGCTGTACCTGCCCCCGTTTCTTTACCCAGTTAATGTTGACTATCCTACCCAGTTACATACCCCCTTCACCCCCTTCCAACACACGTTTCGAAATAAAAATAGTTCTACTTTGTTAATGCACACCGTTTTCTTTAATACTGTTTTCGCGGGAATTTTTTAAAACTGGGACGCAGACTGTGGTGCGGAGCGGGTGTAGTGTAGTGACGCGAATGAAGCTTCTAAACTCAAGGATTGACGGGCTCCGCTGCGGTGGGATGGTTGTTTCAACGGAGCCTGTCACCCCTCCTGATCGGGACTGTGTGTATGGGGGGGCTATGTGACTTTGTGGCAGGGGGAGGACGGTTACAGATCCCCTGCTGCGTGGCTCTGTGATCCTGCATAAGGACCGCCGCTTAAGATCTGTAACTGCCCTCCCCCGCCACAAAGTCACAGAGCAACCCACCCCCCACCACATAACATGAAAACAACCTCCCAGACTAACCAGGGTAACTAGTCACTGCATCACTGCACTGTGTATGTGCCCTGCTGCTGTGCCTGCCCCCGCCTATGTACCCTACCAAAGGCGACTGTCCTGTCCAATTACCAACCCCCTTTCCCCTCCTCCTCCAAAAGAACATCATTGAAACAGTAGTTAACAGAAACTTATTTTTTATTATCAACTACACATGGAACTGGGAGGTGAAACTTGGACGGGGGCTTGTGTCAGGCGGGAAGGAAAGAACTTTTCAAGTTTTGGGGAATGAGAGCCTTCTGCTACTAGAGCTCTCTGCAGGGGTGGAGTGAGAGTTAGCAGGGACTCTGCCGCCTCTCCTTCTTTGCACTTTGGGTGAGGTGGGTATGGGACTTGGTGGCGGGGGAGGGCGGTTAGAGATGGACTGCAGCGGGGCTCTGTCCTCCTGCCTCCGTTCCTGCAGAACATCCACAAGGCGCCGGAGCGTGTCTGTTTGCTCCCTCAGTAGTCCAAGCAGCGTTTGAGTCGCCTGCTGGTCTTCCTGCCGCCACCTCTCCTCCCGATCCATGTTTGCTTGCTGCATTTGGGTCAATTTCTCCCGCCACTGGGTCTGCTGTGCTGCCTGGGCTTGGGAACAGGCCATAAGTTCAGAGAACATGTCCTCCCGTGTCCTCTTCTTCCTATGCCTAATCTTCGCTAGCCTCTGGGAGTGTGATGCCAGGCTAGGTTGTGAGACAGTCGCAGATGTGGCTGTGGGAATGGGAAAAAGGGAGTGAATTCCTCAGAAAGATAAATGTAGTTGTGAACAAAGAACATAGTCTTTCTCTGTGAACAAGACCATGCACAGCACCTATCACATGCGCACTCAGCACAAGGTCGAATTCTCGGCCTTCGCATTCAGTGCCTGGGGTCTTCCACAGCACATTTGAGAAGCGGGGCAGCACAATGGAATTTCTGTTGCAGGCAGACATGGTAAGCCGTAGACTTGTGCCAGTTTAAAACTTTTATATTACCACTGGCCTCATTTCACATTTAAAGCAATGTCAGTCCCTGCTGCCAGCAATCCGGCAAGCGGGAACTCTGCCCCTGTCCCACCCCCTCGCGGCTGTCCCCAGGAACGATCCCTTTCGGCAGCCCCTCTCCCGCCTCCACCGCATGGCTGCAAACCAGCGGTTACAGTTCTGTAAAGGAACGAGCAAGCAGTCCCAACACTAACATTCCCCTACCTAATTCAAAGCAGGTCACCATGGGCGACATCACCCTGATGAGGATCTCTGACAGCGAGAGAGAGAGAATGCTCCGGGAAAGCCTCCAAAGACCAGGGCCGTATGCCGCCCTGCTGTGCAGAGCAATGATTCCCGAGTACTTGATAGTCTCGTGGCGCGGCAACGTGTCGTACTTCGGAGGACCCAATAAGGCCGCTCTCCCCAGGAACCTCATGCAACGGCTTTCCAATTACCTCCAGGAGAGCTTCATCAAGATGTCCCGGGAGGATTACTGCTCTATCCCTGCACATATAGACCGCATTTTACTCTAGCTGCAGTAGCAGGGACTAAACAGTAGAGCGGCTTGGGCAGGACAATCACGGAAAACCGGACATTGCTAGATTTTTTTTCAAAACTTGCACTGCCCATGACTGAACCGTTAAGTGCCTAGGGCAAAGTAATCATGAACAACCCATTCTTTTAATTGTTAATATTCCTGTTCTGTTAAAAATAAATGTTTAGATGTTTACAACACTTACTGGCTGATCCTTCCCCAGATTCTGTGTCCAGGGTAACGGCTGGGGACGCTTCGTAGGGGATCTCTGTAAGGGTGATGAAGAGATCCTGGCTGTCGGGGAAATCAGTGTTGTGAGCGCTGCCGACTGTCTCGCCCTCCTCATCTCCTTCCTCATCTTCCCCGTCCGCTAACATGTCCGAGGAACCGGCCGTGGACAATATCCCATCCTCAGAGTCCACGGTCAGTGGTGGGGTAGTGGTGGCGGCCGCACCGAGGATGGAATGCAGTGCCTCGTAGAAACGGGATGTCTGGGGATGGGATCCGGAGCGTCCGTTTGCCTCTTTGGTCTTCTGGTAGCCTTGTCTCAGCTCCTTGATTTTCACGCGGCACTGCGTTGCATCCCGGCTGTATCCTCTCTCTGACATGTCTTTTGAGATCTTCTCATAGATCTTTGCATTCCGTTTCTTGGAGCGCAGCTCAGAAAGCACGGACTCATCGCCCCACACAGTGATGAGATCCAAGACTTCCCGATCAGTCCAAGCTGGGGCCCTCTTTCTATTCACAGACTGCACGGCCATCACTGCTGGAGAGCTCTGCATCGTTGCCAGTGCTGCTGTGATCGCCACGATGTCCAGACAGGAAATGAGATTCAACTGGCCAGACAGGAAAAGGAATTCAAATTCAAATTTTCCCGGGGCTTTTCCTGTGTGGCTGGTCAGAGCATCCGAGCTCGTACTGCTGTCCAGAGCGTCAACAGAGTGGTGCACTGTGGGATAGCTCCCGGAGCTATTAGCGTCGATTTCCATCCACACCTAGCCTAATTCGACATGGCCATGTCGAATTTAGCGCTACTCCCCTCGTCGGGGAGGAGTACAGAAGTCGAATTAAAGAGACCTCTATGTCGAACTAAATAGCATCGCAGTGTGGACGGGTGCAGGGTTAATTCGATGTAACGGCGCTAACTTCGACATAAACGCCTAGTGTAGACCAGGCCTAACAGATTTATTTGGGCATAAGCTTTTGTGGGTAAAAACCTCACTTCTTCAGATCCATTGAGTGAAAGTTACAGATGCAGGCATTATATACCTTTATATATAATGCCTGCATCTGTAACTTTCACTCTATGGATCTGAAGAAGTGAGGGTTTTACCCACAAAAGCTTATGCCCAAATAAATCTGTTAGTCTTTAAGGTGCCACCAGACTCCTTGTTGTTTTTGTAGATACAGACTAACACGGCTACCCCCTTATACTTGGGTGTTTCTTTGAATTCGTAGATCTCCTGTGTGCCAGATGGGTGGCTGGGAAATGTGTATGTGTGGAATGGATGGATCGCACTTGTGGTATGAAGTGGGGTGGAATCATAGATGGGGCTTTTCTGGGTCTGGTTGGTTGGAATTTATGGATGAGGCTAATCTGTGTTGGCTGATGTGACTAGAAGGGCAATAACCTTAAATTATTTTTTCCAATAGTAGTTTAAAAGGAAGCAAGCCTGCTGTCTTTCACAGTTGTGGACTTGCTGTATTACTGTGGTCCTAGGTTTTGGTGGTGCCTATTAAATAAGATGAATGTAGAGAGATGTGAAACCATTAGGAATCTCTGGGTATTCTGTGTGCATTCTTCCTTTGTGTTTGTCTAGCTGATATTTTATACACTATTGTTAAATCTAGAATCCCTCCTGCCCTGCCACTGGCCTGTGATGTTACTGTAGTATTTGAATTGATATTTTAAACCAAGAAAAGACAGAGAACTAAATGAACATTAAATTGTGAGACCCTCACCCTTGACTTTCCTGACCTGTGTGCATTTCATGCCATAATTTTTCATTGTACCAGCCAGGTAGCTCTTAAAGACAAGAAAGTAAGAAAGAAAAGTTAGAGGCTCATGATTTTATCTTCATGTGTAATCGTGCAATGTGCATATTCACATGTTGGACCCTGGAGACCCCAGTGATTTATGTGCTATAAATACTTTCAGCCGTGGGGGTGTATGTGTACTTGAATGTGCTAAGATAGCTGAAGTTTTTGATTAGTTCTAGTGCAATCCGTATGCTTCTTTGCGTCCTCAAGGGGAATATTGCCAAAGGAGGGTCATATAGGTGTGGAGAGTCAGATAAGTATATGATTAGATGTGCAGAGCTTGTCTACTTACTGCTACCTCATTAAAATTTGTAAAATTGTCTTTCAAATAATGTAAGTGCAAAAAAAAATCTGAGACTAACTGATGATAAAACATCATTTTCTGATACTTGATTATTTGGAAAGTTATGCAAACTAATTAATTTCTGCCACCCTCACAAAAAATCACTTTTGGCGTAAAATAATCATGACAAATTTCATCCCAAAGGGTAATATTTGGAGGTAAATTTTATAAAAACCTGAAAATACAAAGGCTGAGAATGACTTTAAATATAGCCAACATCAAGCTACTGTAATGCTGCAACATTGTACCTTGACTCTTCTAATTAATTCTAATTTTAGACTACTTTTTTAATGGAGTGCTTTATTCTTTGAGATGAATTATTGAGAGACAACTGCAGCTCTGGCTGGATTCCATCTCAAGCTTGAGCTGTTCCTTTTGTTGGTGTCAACCCCCTGCTGCCAGCTCACATTGCCTCTGGAAATTGTTGAGAGAAACTCAATTCCTGCTGCTGGCAGAGCTGTCTGTTGCCTAAGGCAGTTCAGAGCAATTTGATTTGAATTTAATTATTATATAATTTATGCAGTTGATCGCATCTCGGTAAACAGGAAAGGGAGAAGTTTTCTTGCAGTATTGTTTAGTATCAATGTGAGGAATAAATCTAGAGAAATTTTAGGAGAGCAGACTAAAGAAAAACCTCCTTCCTGTTAAATGTGCCAGCTGGGAGTAGGTTTGTATTTTGTTACCAGTGGTAGGTTTGTAATTTAAAAATTAAGTTTAAAAAGTAGAAGTTCAAAAATCTCTGGATTTTAGCATTTTTGATATAAAAAACAAGTTGAACCTTCTGTGGCTGCCCAAAGAAATGTAGCAACTGAGGGGTTGTCTTCACTTGCAAATTAATTCAGAGTAAGGTAGGGTATGAATTAAAAAGCAGTAGCCATTCTCAAATAACTGTAGACAAGCCCTCAGATTAACATGAACACCTTGCCAGGAGCCCCAAAGTCTCACGTTATTTGCAGACAAAAGAGCATATTGTAGTTGTCTTCATTTTCAGTAGAGATGCAGTTTAAAGAGATTAAAACCCCCCTCCCTCCCGCTTACACTGCTTAGCAGGTTGTGCAGTTAAAAAGAATATTACATGCTGGGACTTGCACAACCAATGGAGACTACTTCTGTTTTAAAGATGATGGTAGTTGCCTTGTTTGAGCTATTGTGTCTATTTTGGTGGCTTCAGTATAATCTCAACAGATGCCTCCATGGTACTGCTTGGAGAAAGAAGCATTGTATGTGTAAATGACTGTCAGGCCTGGCTGATTTGTGCACGGCTCAGATTCCCATATACATGGTTATACTGAGAGCTTGGATGTCATGCCTGAATAACAATAGGAGGTACAGAAGTTCTGGCCCATAAAAAAGACAGCCATACTCTGTCTTTTGGGGGAATTCTGCACCACTGCATAATGCAGAATTTGCTCAGAAATTAATGTTCTGCGCAGAATTACCTTTTCCCCCCAACAGAAGTGGGCTGCAGAGCTGTTGGCTGCCCCTAGGGGCTGCTGGACCTGGCAGAGCCCACTTTGCAGATAGAAGACACTGATGGATGGAGGAAGCTGGAGAGTTTCCCACAGCTGCAGTTCCTGGCACGCCCTGAAGGAAGGAGGCGGCGTGAAGGAAACGCCACACAAGCCCTGGACCTAGCATCAGTCTTTCTCTCCCTCTGGATCCCTGGGCTCTGGGGGGAAGGGGATAGGAGGTGTGAGTGTCTGGGCTGTAGGGTGCCCTGCAGCTGGGCTCTGGGGGAGGAGGGGGTGCGAGTGTCTGGGCTGGGGAGCACCTTATGACTGGGCTCTGGGAGGTAGGGGGTGTGAATGTCTGGGCAGGGGATGTCCTGTGGCTGGGCTCTGGGGGATAGGGGGTGCCAGTGTCTAAGCTGTGGGGCGCCCCATAGCTGGGATCTGAGGGGAGGGGATGTGGGTGTCTAGCCCCTCAGCTTGGCTCTGTGGCGGGATGGGGCAGAGAAACAGGAACTGGGTTGTAGGGGTTTCTTTAACTATATTCCCTGTGGAAAATTTTGTGTCTGTATTGTTACAGATCTAGTTGCTGACAGGTATTTTGAAATAAATTACCGAAATAATTGAAACTGGCATAAGTATATAGTGTTGTTTTGACAAATCAAATATGCAGAATTTTGCAGAATTTTTAATTTATTGGCACAGAATCCCTCCAAGAATAACACTGCATAGCAGAAAACATCACATTTGAGACATGCCGTCCTGGGGAATCTGACTAAGACTGTTCTTCGGGACGTCTCTTCATGACAGACCTGTGAGGTGCTGCTGTTTCATTAAAATTAAAAAAAATAAAAAAATCCTGTGCAGGACTTGAAAAGCCCACTTGCCCTTGGTTAGTAGGAAGCTGTTGCAGTAGCCATAAGGTTAATGAGAATAAATGTGAAACAAGTGTAAATGAATGCAGTGCTGTGTCTGCCTGAATCTGCAGGCAGCTGTAGTACCTTCGTTGTTGCACATAGTTTTGCCAAACTATAGCAGATGGAAAAGTGATTGGATCATTATTTTACCTGCTTCTATTCAGTGCTTTGTGCTGTGGTCAGCAATGAAAATGACCAGAGTCAAGTCAATTCCACTTTGATGTTGCTAAGGAAATTTGTAAGAAAAATAAGAGGAAAGCATTGGTGCTATTCAGCAGGGTGAGAGAATCCAAAACAGAGGCTGTGGAAAGGGGTAGAGCGACATAGACACCGCTCACCCTCAACATGCTCGTACAGCAGCCAGGAAGGAGACTTGGGGTTGGGAGAGGCAAATAGAGAATACACTTTTTCTTTCTCCAACCTAGAGGCACAGACTATGTGGACACTAGCTAGCCAGAGGGTAATGCAAAAGATCGAACTACCAGTTATGTTCTAGAGACATCACTCTGGTAGAAATGTCATCACCCTCTCCTTTCTCAGTAGATGGCAGAGTTAAGTTGATTTTTTGCTTTTATGTTGCTTGGGGGATGGAGGGGCATCTTTTTTCTCTGTCTTCAGCTATGTGCACACTAGGAGTGCTTTACTGGTGCTTTTGCCAGTATAACTTATTCTGGTTTGGTGAGCGAAACAAACTATACCAGTAAAAACACTCTTTTACCAGTATAACTACGTCTATGCTAGAGTTTTTGCCAGCATTGTTATGTTGGTAAAAAATCACCTTCCCAACCTACGTCGATATGCTGGCAAACTTGATTATAAACCTGGCCTAAGTGAGGTGGGAATGTTCATTTCATCTAGAATTTCTCAAGTTTGGTGCGGTCTGGAAATTTAGAAAGATGTTGTAATTAATTCGGTTTGAGGTAGGGTATGAATTTAAAGAAGAGTAGCCATTCTGGAATAACTGTAGACAAGCCCTCAGGGTAACCTTAATTTGGTGAGATGTTGAGGTTGGAAAGATGGGTGCACTGTTAGCTAGACTCCACCAAACACACTGTCAAATTTAACTTTATTTTTTTAAACAAAACAAATTTTGGAGATAAAATATCATGAAACTGATCATCTGCTTCATGCACTAATATCAGAGGAGAAACAGTGACAGGAAGCAGCAGAAACGTCTCTGGGATGCACAGGAATTTTGTAAATTTCAACCATTCATATGGAATATGCTGCTGAAGGAGTGATGGAGGTTTGTTCTTGCTTTTGAGCTTTGGTGAAACTTCCTTCCCTGACGAACCAAGGGACGTACCCAACCCATGTACTTATTCGCTACACTGATACTGACTTGGACTCTTTATACGTTCCATGGGTGGCATACCTGATCCCACTTATCCACGGACGCTTTTAAAAACTCCCGCAACCCAATCTGGGTCTCTGCTGGTTATGTGATATTTATGTAGCTTGTGATCCTTGTAACTGATACCTGTAATCCCTCATAACTCAAGCCTGACCCCAGATGTACAGGACCTTCCCTCTTAACTTGTGTATATTTAATTTTAAACATTAACTTTAATAAAAATTTTAAATCTGTAGTGCTTCTTTTCACCAGGGATGGTGGTTGTGGATGAGTTGCACATGCTGGGAGATTCTCACAGAGGATATCTGCTGGAACTCTTGCTGACCAAAGTTCGATTTGTTACAGAGAAAGTTGCTAAAAGGTGGGTAGACTGGGGGGTGTCTGTCTTTTAATACTGAATTCTGAGCAGCTTCAATATTCAGGTTGTTCTCTGAGTTACTGGAGATATGGAGTGGCTCCAGGAATATGATGAGAACTCTGATCTAGGATCCCTCTGTTATTAAGGTCTCATCACATCAGGAGGCTATCACTATAGTCAAAAACCTTTTTCCTTGTGTTTTTTTAATTTGTGTGTTGTTGTAAAATTCATTCTTTTTTGGAAAAGAAATTGGGATAAAGCTTTAAGTTCAAATATAAAGTAAGCTAATTTTTTTTTGATGTTTTCGATTTGTTGTGTCTTGTCTTGTTTAGTTTTTCATTCCTAGGCAATAGAGTTTCTACCACTATTGCCTCCTTTAGGAGACTTTCACAACCTAATAGATCTCTCTATCAAAAATGTTTTGATATGTGTGAAAGAAGTGTATGATCGGGCATCCTGTTTTGGGGGTTGTAGGATTGGGATGAAACCCCCAAAACGAGGAAATGTTTATTTTGATTGCTTAATTATAAACATTATATCCAAAGGAAAAGCCTTAGCTGACTACAGCTATTCTCTGCTGAGTTATTCTACCTGCTTACATGCGTATTACCATTTGACATGGAAAAGATGAAAAAGCAATGATCACAAGTGTCTTCTATACTAAATCATAAAACATATACACGCCATAATACGATAGTGAGCCCTTCATTACTCTAAGTGTTAAACCATCCTGAGCTGGAGTGGAAGGCTTTGAATAGTTGTTGCTTTTGTGAACTTTCTAAGAAAGGAAATTGTGTGTAATGGAGATTTGAATTTTTCAACATAATTCAGACCAGACGTGATCTATCTAGTTCCAGGACTCAATTTGTGTTGAGATGCTCCACAATAATTACATCTTTGTATATGTGTTGGGCATTAACAGCATGCCCAGCAAGGCATGTAGAATGTGCAGGAGCATACACAGTGGTGGATTAAGAAATACGTAATTTTTAAAAAATTGTACACTGTGGTGGCAGACAAGCTTTTAAAAAAATCAATCCTATATTCTGTGGTTAGAGTTATTGATGGGCCATGCATTTGGTGAGTGATTTGGCCCTAGTTTTTACACAGACTTAAAAAAACAAAACAAAACAAAAAAACAGTCTAACTAGGTTCTTGCATCCTTATTTAGACATCTGACAAATCAGGCCACTTATTTAGAAGTGCTGAGCATCCATTAGTTCTCTTTGAATTTAATGGAAGCTAGTGAATGCTCATCACTTGAAAATAACGCTACTGATTTAATTTCCTAAATAAGGAACCTAACTGTGTCTAGCCCATTTTTGAAAACCTTAGTCTATGATTGTTTAGCTTAAAATTGAGACAAAATGGAGTGGATTTGATTAAGATATTTAAGCTTATGAAAGTTATAGTGAAAATATATCTGCCCCTTTTGTTTCCATAATTCCATAACTTGAACACTCAAAATTAATAATAAGGAAATCTTCAAAAAATATTTCGAAGTGTGTGTAGTCTGTGCCTTCGAAGGCTAAGCCTTGTAGCCACATTTTTTTAAATTATGAGTAATGTTATGATCAGCATATAACATTTGTAGTTATGTATGCTGAGAGGAGAGGAATCCATTTTTCTGCTGCAAGATATTCACTGTATTCCTTTGAGCATCAGGATCCCGGATTGGATGGATAGGATTTGGTATTCTGCACCAGAACATTGGCATAGGTCTCTATTAACTTTCATTTTCTTTTAACCAATTATAGACAGACAAAGGAGAACAGTCCTGTTTTTGACAGCGTACAGATAGTAGGCATGAGTGCCACCCTCCCTAACCTGGGTCTTCTGGCCTCCTGGCTGAATGCTGAGCTCTACAATACTGATTTTCGCCCTGTACCCCTTATGGAGTGGGTGAAAATTGGCCGTAATATTTATGACTCTTCAATGAAGCTCGTGCGGGAATTCCAACCCATGCTGCAAGTGAAGGTAACTACTGATTCTTGCTAACTAGCTCCAGGATAACGTTGTTTCTATTGTCTAATTAAAAGAAGACACTCTTAAAATGTATCAGATGAAGTGTAATTTTTTAAGTAGCTGACATTCCTACGCTGCTTCTAACATAGTGTGTACACTCAAAATAAGGGCTAAAGTTACCTTTTTCCTGTGATTTGGTTTTTTTTGGTAAACCATCTTAAACTTCTTCCCAAGCTAGGGTTTTCCCCAGCCAGGCCTATCTGTCCCTAGTTCCCTTTGCCTCAGAGAGACACTCCATCCCCTCTTATAAACCAGATTGGAGCTAATTGTACACATCTGAGATAAAAGTTCATAGATTCTGAGGAAAGAAAGGACCATTGTGATCATCTAGTCTGACCTCCTGTATAACACAGGCCATAGAACTTCCCCAAAATGATTTGTTTTGAGCTAGAGCATTTTTATTTATTTATTTTTAAATCCAATCTTTAATAAAGAGTTTGCCAGTGATGGAGAATTACCTGAATATCTTGGCAAAAATACCTTTGCATATCTGCAGGTTTCGAGCATCTGAACCCAGAATAATACAATAGAAGAGCCTTTCATTCCAATGCTAGGTTCCAGAAACTGTTATCTGGTTAAAAATGTACACGAAAATTTCCTAGCTATGTTAATTCAAACTGCTTAATCTTTAGCAAGCACCTTTTCTTTTTAATCCCTTTTTAAAACTACTAACAAAACCATCCAAAGCACAGGACTTGGTAGTGATGGGGGGCTTCAACTATCCTGACATCTGTTGGGAAAGTAATCTAGCAGGGCACAGATTATCCAACAAGTTCTTGGAATGCATTGGAGACAAGTTTACTACAGAAGGTGGAGGAAGCAACTAGGGGAGAGGCAGTCCCAAAGTTGATTCTGACTAATAGGGAGGAACTGGTTAAGAATTTAAAGCTTGAAGGCAGCTTGAGTGAAAGTGATCATGAAATGATAGGCTTCATGATTTGAAGGAACGGTAGAAGAGAAAACAGCAGAATAAAGACAATGGATTTCAAGGAGGCAGAGCTTAGCAAACTCAGAATTGGTAGGTAAGCTCCCTTGGGAAGCAAGTCTAAAGGAAAAAATGTTCAGGCGAGGTAGCAGTTTTTTAAAGTCATATTATTAAGGGCACAAAAGCAAACTATCCCAATGCATAGGAAAGATGGGAAGTGTGGTAAGAGATCACCGTGACTTAACCAGGAGATCTTCAACAACCTGAAACTCAAAAAAGAGTTACGCAAAAAATGGTTACTAGGTCAAATTATGAAGGATGAGTATAAAAAAACAACACAAGCATGTACGGACAAAATTAGGCCAAAGCACACAATGAGATTAAAGTAGCTTGGGACATAACGGTACTGAGACACCATTTTACAAATATATTAGAAGCAAGAGGGAGGTCAGGGACAGCATAGGCCCATTTATTCAATGAGGAGGGAAAGACAATAACAGAAAATGCAGCTATGGCCGAATTGTTCAAATGCTTTTTTTGTTGTTGTTTTTCGCCAAAAAGGTTCAGTGATTGGATGACTAACATAGTGAACCTCAGTGTAAATGGGGTAGGATCTGAGGCTAAAAGAGGGAAAGAACAAGTTCTAGACAAGTTAGGGTATGTGCACGGTGCAGTGTAAGCCCGGGCTCAGGCTTAGACTTGAGCCCAAACCCCTTTTCCGTCTACACACGTGTCTCAGACTTGGACTCTAGATCTGAGCCCTAGGACCCTGCAAGGCTGGAGGGTTCAAGCCCAGGTCAAGCGGTGACCCAGGGTTGAGCCCTATTGCTTTGCAATGTAGACGCAGCCCTGCTTGACTCGTCTCCTGGGAGTACACCAATAGTATCCCACAATCCCATGGGCCAACTTCCTTTGTGTTCTCTATCCAAACAATCTCCAGTCGACTCAATTGAAAATGGAAGCTACCCTTCCTTGGCATACAGCAGCAACTCAGTATTAACCCTTCCATTGTCTTCTGATCACTGAGCTGCAAACACATCTTCGGAGAGCCTTCTGTGTTTGCAATGGAGTCCAAGCAGAACAAGTCTTTTGTAAAGCGCACTGCTTCATGGTCACGTGATTATAGCCAGTTTTCGGTGAGGCCAGTAAACCTGTTGACTTGAGCAAAAATACCAGCAATGATCACACGTACCAACAGACAGATAAAAAGCCAGCAGCTTTGCAAATTTTCTGGGCTGGTGACCAGCGCAGGGGATGACTTTAGTGTCTCAAGAGTGAGTGCTGGAAGACCAGGGATCAGAACCGCACCTTGTGCAACTCGTAAGCTTCATGCCTGTTTTTATGAGGAGTTTGACTGGTGCTTGGCACTGTGCCTTTCACAGAGCCAGGACCGGCTCTGGCTTTATTGCCGCCCCAAGCAAAAAAACCCACAACCAATGGGGGGGCAAAAAACAGCAAAGCAAAAAAAAAAAAAAAAAAACCACCCTGCGGCGCGGCCAGAGCCAGGGTGCAGGGGGACTCCCTGCGGTGCAGATGTGGGTGGGGGAGAGAGAGAAGGGGGGCGGCCAGGGCTTCAGCGGGGCGCTGCCACACGGCCCCGCCCCGTGCCGGGAGGGCTCCGCACTGCTCCCGTCGGCTGGGAGGGAAGGATGCAGGCTGCCCTGCCAGGCTTGCTGCAGGGTGCTCCTGTCCTCCTCGCCGCCACCGACCCCTACAGGGCAGCCGGAGTGGAACACACACTTTAAAAAAAAAAAAAAAAAGCGGCTGTGCGGCTGGCCCTAGGATTGGGCGGAATGCCGCCTCGTTCAATCTGCCGCCCCAAGCACCAGCTTGCTCAGCTGGTGCCTGGAGCCAGCCCTGCACAGAGCCAACCGTGGTGCATGACGACCTGGTCAGCCCGGATGGTGCCCTACTGTCCCCTAAATCCAGCATGGGGACTAATGGGAGCCAGGCAGAGACAGAAGCTGCCCCTGAGCCAGATAAGTTTCTGATTTGAATTAAAAGTTTATTACTACAGTAATGGGAGGGATTTCAAGTTATGAGAAGCCTCAGCTACCAGCATGTATCCACTAATGGAGGATTGTAGCCCAGCAGTTTGGTGCCCCTCCCACCCCTAGCATGTGGAGTTCAAAATGGTGACCGGGAAATGCAAACAGTAAAGAACAGGTTTAAAGAGTATTCATGTTTTTCTTAAAGTAATAATCTTTGTTTGCCACTCTATAATCACTCAGCGGCTATGGAGCTGTCTGGAAACAGTGAACTTTGTGAAAATGTGTTCTTCGAGTGCTTGCTCATATCAATTCCAGTTAGGTGTGTGCGCGCGCGCCATGTGCACGGCTGTCAGAAGTTTTTTCCTAGCAGCTACCCATCGGGCCGACTATGGAGTCCCCTGGTGCGCCATCAGTATGGCGCTCTATATATGACTCTGCCGGCCCGACTCCCCCTTCAGTTCCTTCTTACTGCCAGTGACAGTTGTTGGAACAGTGGCTTCTTGATTTGCAAGTGTCCCACTAATCCCTAGCTCCTCTGTTATCTTCTGTAAATAGTTCGCTCTGTTAGTTAATCGTTGGTGGTTAGTCTTGCTACTTAACGGATTGGGGGGCTCCCCCTCCTGCACGGGCCCCACCGGGGACTCAGGGCATGCCATCTCAGGGCTTCAAACCCTGTAGTTCCTGTGTGAAGCCTATGCCCATGGGCAACCCCCTGATTCCTGTCTTCAGTATCTGGGAGAAGCCCACCAGTCAGACAAGTGTAAGATCTGCAAGACTTTCAAACCTCACACCAGGAAGGAGAGGGACATCCATCTGAAGCAACTCCTAATGGAGTCAGCCCTCTGGCCTCAGCAGGACCCAGCCCCAAGTGCCTCGGTGCGAAACACTCCCACTGCGGTCCCATCTACAGTGCTGAGAAAGGACCTGGCGTGCTAACCCAGGAACCGCCGATCCCCTGGACCCCAGAAGCATTCTCACTGGCACCGCTCTCATTCCACGACTGCCTGCAAAAAACAGGCAAAGGGGAAATCCACCCACCCCGTGGGTTGTTACTGCAGCTGTACCCCCGGAAGGGAACAGTGCAGGGGATAGGCCTATAGCCAGCAGACCATTGGTCCAGGCACAACCAGTGTTGGCCCCCATCTCTCCAGCGAGCCCTATTCTCCTGGACTCCCTGCAGCTGCATGTGGAGGAAGCTATGATGCCTTCCACCCCGGACACCTTTTGAAGCTGCCAGGGGCCTCATCAAGATGATGGCACCTAAGTCTCCCACTATGAGGGACAAGCCACCGCTCCCTCGGAGCATGGCACCATCCAGAGGCAAGCCTGCCATGTTGGGTCCATCAGCCCCCCAGCCTGAATCTTCGTGCCGCTCTGAGTCCCGGCACCGCGCCCATGCCAGTCTGACTCGTGGCGCTGGTCTGACTCGCGGTGCCGGTCCAACTCACGGCGCTGGTTCCATAGCCCCGACTCTCGGAGCTGCTCCCACTTGAGGTGGTCGTCAGCATACAGGTCTTGATCCCATTCGAGATCCAGGTCCAGTTCTAAGCACTGAAACCCCCACCGGCCCCCCAAATTAACCAGCTCCTTTCCCTCCACAAACACATTATTACAGGTACTATTCCCCCTCTTTCATAGGGCCATGCAAGTTGATAATGTGAGAACATAAAGCATCCCTGACTTCTGTTGACCAGGTCCAGCCAACTCCAGTTGTGGTAGATGCTGGCTGAGTGAACCGATTCAGCTGCTCCTTGTTGTTATAGGCCCATTTAGGGGAAAATGGCTCACCTTTGGCTTCTCAAAGATTGTAAAGAATACAGCAAGCCACAATAATGCAGACAGCATTGCTGAGTTAGTATTCAAATGGGTCTGTTGCCACCTTCAATTGGATTTTAATTTGCCAAAGCACATCCAACAGCGATAGAATCTACACCTGCTAAGTGTGTAATTAAACCTTCTTTTGCCCAGGCCTCTGAAAATCAGGGTATTGCTTCATAAGACAAGGCAAAAGGGGATACATGGGGTCCCCAAGAATAACAGTGGGGATAGTGTTTATGACAATGTTATTTGGTGGGGATAGTGTCCCAGTCTGTTCATGAATGTAGACTCCTGATTGGTGAAAAACCCTGATGTGAACTTTGGGAATGCAGTCCATGTTGACCTTCATAAATTGGCCTCTGGGGGGGGCCTGCATAACAATCAAGTAGTACCCTTTGTGGTTTATATACCCCTTGAGAGCAAACTATGGGCACATGAGTCCCATCAGTGGCCCCTGTGCAGTTAGGAAAACCCCATTCTCTCAAAGCCAGCAGTTACTTCAGGAATATCTTTAATGACCACCACCTTTGGGAAAACCACACACCTTACTGCCTCAGAAATCTCCACCACCACTTTGCTCACAGTCGCCTTTCCACCCCCAACTGGTTGGCAACAGACTTGTAGCAGTCAGGGTAGCCAGCTTCCAGACTGCTTTAACAACCTGCTTCTGGACTGGCAAGGGGGAGTGTCTTTAGGCTGGGGGGTTGGGGCAAGCTGCTCACAAAGCTGCAGAAATGTAGCTTTCTTCATGCAAGAGTTCTGGATTCACTGCTGTTCATCCTAGGGCTGTGTGACAATGTGAGCCCACCAGTCTGTGTGCTTGTGGCCCTGCATCAGAAGTGCCGGTCTACATAACATCAGCTGGTTTACTGCTAAGTAAAATATGCCGATTTTACTTAGCAGCATTAGCTAGTGCGAGTCTGCCATGTCTCCTCCTCCTCCTCTCACTCCATCATGAAATCTGTCAGGTGCGTTTGGTGGGTCAGAAAAAGCAGCCCAAATGCCCATTGGCGCATCCCAGAAGCTCTGTCCATTTTCTGACACAGGAATGAAAGCGTAAGCAAGAGAAGGTTTTCAAAAGGCTGCTCCTCTCTGTTGCTGGCTCCGATAGCTGGGAGCGCACAGACCAAAATGACTTGGCAGGCTGTGTTGGCGGGCTGTTCAAATTTCCTGTGACATGCAGGGTGGGCAGTAAAGTTTTCCCACAGGGCATCATCGTCAAAAGGCTAGAGCAGTTGCATTTTGAGAGGGTGCTTGGGACTCTGCGATTGCTTTGACTCGGGTCTGTGTGCTGCAGTGCGGACATCAGCACCCCAGGTTCAAGCCCTGGTTAGAAAAATCTTAACATAGGGTTAAGAATCAGTGTAGTCACTCAAGCCAGGATTTTCTAACCTAGGTCAGGTGACTCGAGTCCCACTAACCGTAGGCTTATATTGCAGTGTACACATACCCTTAGATGTCTTCAGGTTGGCGGGGCCTGACGAAATACGTCCTAGAGCAATGGTTTTCAACCTGTGGTCCACAGACCCTTGGGGATCTGCAGACTATTAAGATTTCCAAAGGGGTCTGCACCTCCATTTTACATTTTTTTTAGGGGTCCGCAAATGAAAAAAGGTTGAAAACCAGTGTCCTAAAATATTTAAGGAACTGGCCGAAGAGATCTCTGAGCCACTAGTGATTATCTTTGAGAACTCATGGAGGACAGGAGAGATGCTAGAGGACTGGAAAAGAGGTACTATATTTCCCATCTATGAAAAGGGGAATAAGGACAGCCCAGGGAATTATAGACCAGTCACCTGAACATTGGTACCTGGAAAAATAATGGAGCAATTGATCAATTGTAGGCACCTTAGAAGATAAATAACTGTTAACATGGATTTGTCAAAAATAAACTATGTCAGACCTACCTAATATACTACTTTGATAGGGTAACAAGCCTTGTTAATGGGGGGGAGGGGGGGGGAGGAGAAGATGATACATCTTGACTTTGGTAAAGCTTTTGATATTGTTCTTACTGAAAGTGGCCCTGTATTCGCTCCCTATACACCATTGTAATAATTGTACAAAATATACCTTGAAAACTAATAGCTTGCTGGTCAATAATATGGTGAACTGTATGTAGCAATATCCTGTGCAAAGTTATGAATTTCCCTTGTAAGATGATAGCACATGTTCAAAATCACACAGCTCTGCCAAGACAAAAGTTGTTAAACAGGTCTATCCTAAACACAGGAATGTGTTTACCTCAATTTACATATAAGTAGTAAACAGGGTCCTTGAGACAGCACGAGGGAGAAATGGCAGTAGACAACAGATCTGCATTTTAGCATACACCAGAGAGAAGAAAGAGCATGGAACAACCTTCACCACTGGACTCCATGTCACCGCCTTTACTGTATGAATAAACTTTGCTTTAAGGGATAATCCTTAGAAGAATCAACTTCGAAGTGTGACTGGACTATAAAAGTGAAGGGCAAAAACACCCCAATGTCGTCTCTCCTTATCTCTTTCCCTATTTCACACACATTCATCTCCGAAGACAAAGGAACCAGCCCTTTGAATTTGGGGGAGTTTCTGATCTGAAAATTTGGTCAGCAATATTGCTGGGAACTGTGCGGATTTTACCTTGGGCCAGGTCTAGCTTGTTAAGTTTTAGATACCAGAAAGTGTTTTATCTTTCTCTTGTAACCATTTCTGACTTTAATACCTTATACATATGCTCACTTAAAATCTCTTTAAATAAACATGTTGTTTTTTTTTAAATATAAACTGTCCCATGTTTTGTTTGAACTAAACTGCTTGGTAACTCCATTTAAAATAGTAAACAGTAAATAGTTACAGGGCAACAGACCTCTAATATCTGAACTGCCCAGGTGAAGGCTGGACACTGTAGAACACATGTTTTTTGGGAAAATTTGGCATTGGGAGTGTGTTGGGGTCACCCTTCAGGTAGTAACCAAGGCTGCTGGAAGCCAGCATGTGGCTGGTGTGTTGCTGACAGGCTGCTGGGGCAGAGTTGCTGGACCAGGGCTGTAGCTATACAAAACACTCAGAATGTGACCTGCATGCTGGTAGACTGTTTGTGAGCGGCCCAGGTTGGGAGCTACAATAGCAAAGCATTGTGAGGTGCCCAAGGTTGCAGGGCAAGCAGTGACACAACCCCTCACTGATCTGGATTGCACCCTGGAATGTGACAGCTGTCTCACATGATCATCTCATAAGCAAACTAGGGAAGTATATGCTAGATGAACCTACTATATGGTGGATGCACATCTGGTTGGAAAACCATACACAGAGTAGTTATCAGTGTTCACAGTGAAGATGGAAGGACACATTGAGTGGGGTTCCATAGGGATCTGTCCTGGGTCCAGTTCTATTCCGTATCTTCATAAATGATTTCGATAATGGCACAGAGAATACACTTATAAAGTTTTTGAGGGTGATTCCAAGATGGGAGAGGTTGCAATCTCTTTGGAGGACAGGATTAGAATTCAAAATAATCTTGGCAAATTTGAGAAGTGGTCTGAAATAAATAGGATGAAATTCAGTAAGGACAAATGTAGAGTACTACACTTTGTGCAATTGATTATTGCTTCCTTATACAAAATGGGAAATGATTGTCTAGGAAAGATTATGCAGAAAAGGATCTGGGGGTTATAGTGGATCACAAACTAAATATGAATTGTCAGTGTAATACAGTTGCAAAAAATCAAACATCATTCTGAGATTTATTAGCAGGAGTGTTGTAAGCAAGATATGAGAAGTAATTCTTCCACTCTATTCAGCATTGATAAGGCATCAACTGGAGTTGTGGCTAGTTCTGGGCATCACAAAGTGGGAAAGATGTGAACAAATCAGAGAAAGTCCAGAGGAGAGCAACAAAAATGGTTAAAGGTCTAGAAAACATGACCTACGAGGAAAGACTGAAAATATTGGGTTTTCCCAGGAGAAGAGAAGATTGAGGGGTTGGGGGGAGGAACATGATAGTCTTCAAGTATGGAAAAGTTTGTTATAAAGAGGAGAGTGATAAATTGTTTTCCTGATCCACTGAGGACAGGACAAGGAGCAATGGGCTTAAATTGCAGCAAGGGAGATTTAGGTTAGACGTTAGGAAAAACTCTAACTGTAAATTAAGCACTGGAACCAGTTACATAGGGAGGTTGTGGAATCTCTGCCATTGGAGGTTAGACAAACGCCGGTCAGGGATGGTCCAGATAATACTTAGACCTGCCTCAGTGGAGGGGACTGAACTAGATGACCTATCAAGGTTCCGTCCAGTCCTTCATTTCTATGATTCTAAGACCAGCTCAGCCTGTTATATAAAATAAGCAAAATTTAAGAGAGAGTGGCAAAAATTGGATTTGTTTAAACAAAAAGAACTGTGATTAGAGATCATAATTTGGCATAACAAGTGGAGGGATTCCAGAAACCAAAATAAATGTTTATAATTGGAATAACTGTAACTGTGTTTTAACTGAATACTTTTGATGGGATCAGGTTGCGCCCATTTTTCTTCAATATGCTTAAGCTAGGTGGGCTGGAAAGTCAAATTTGTGGACTCAACAGCTTGAGGGAAGGAGTTTCACCCTTAAGGTGACCACAGCTCACTGGGTCCCTGGGATCTACTGTCATGGTCTTGGGCCTTTGTCATGATCCTGGAAGATGTCCTAACTAGACTGGGCAAGAAAAGGGAGCCAGATAACATCACCATCTCTGCTGGGTTTGGCAGAATTCTGAACAAGACTTGTCATGTGCACTTGAAGTTTCTGCTACTGCTTTCTTTGTAGTGTAATATTGTTTTTCCTTCCCTACCTGACTTCTACTCTCGCCTTTATTCCTCCTTTGGCCGTCTGCTTAAAAATAATCTGGTTTAACTATCCCTAACAAATCCATGTCAGAAACATGCTATTAACCTGTAATCAAAAAAGCAAGCTAATGACAAAGATTTTAGTCTGACTAGTAAGACTTTAAGTGTCTGCAGCTATTAAAATTACGGTATTTGCTTTGCCTGTAATTTCCAAGAAATCATCCATCCATCCATCCATCTCTCTCTCACTCACACACACAAAATCAGCAAGAAGTTATACTTCCTTATTCTTTTCCTTCTCTTGGGAGTGTGTATGTTTGTGAACTTTAATAACCACTCGACTTTCATCTTTAATACCATCTAAAGAAACTGTCAAACAAGGGAGGTTTCCATATAAGAAACTCTATACAACTAAAGGGAATAAGAGAATTGTTAAAGTTTTTACTTAACTTCTGAAGTTTCAAATACTTTAACTGTTCTTTTTGTGTTAATAAAAGGTTAAAAAGGTTTTAATTGTGATTGTAACAATGGGAGTAAGCCAGGGATAATTTTGACACAAATCTTCAGATTTATCTGTTGGGCCCAAGACATGTATACTCAGTGTACCATACTAATCCCTAGACTTTCAAAAGTCAAGAAAACTCAGTTCCCTTTCTTTCCCTTGTTTCTCCCTCTGAATTGGGATAGGGGATTTGAAGTGGGATAGAGGCCAAAATGGCAGCATTTACAAACCCTGTATGATACAATAACTTGTTGAAAGAATTGTCTGTTTCAATTCAGGGAGATGAAGACCATGTGGTGAGCCTGTGTTATGAGACCATTCGCGATGGCCATTCAGTCCTACTCTTCTGTCCATCCAAGAACTGGTGTGAAAAACTGGCAGACATCATAGCCAGGGAGTTCTACAATCTGCAACACTGGTCCCCGCAGCAGGCTGAGAGTAAGAGGGAATGAGAAAGGAGCTTAATAGGAGACTATGAGCTGCACTATGCCTTTATAGCAGAGTAAGCCTGCTGAAAGCTATACAAATATTCTTTCTCTCTCCTGACTAAAGGGTTTACCAAAACCTCAGCACTTTCACCAGTTGCCTTGGACAAGGAAGGAATAGAAGAGGTGATGGACCAGCTACGGCGCTCACCGTCCGGTCTGGACTCTGTGCTCCAGCGTACTTTACCATGGGGAGTGGCATTTCATCATGCAGGTATTTGAGTTGTTTACTCATTTCTCATGAGCATACTATATAGATACAAAAATCTAGTTGGACTTATATTTAGTAGTCATATTCTGAAGTCTTTAGTCCCTTTTGTCACTTATAGGTAAATCAAATGTTATTGCCACCCACAGCTAAAGCTAAGCCTGAGATTATTTTTTTGTGGCCTAAAGCTTAACTCAGTAATTGTGTGGTAAACCACCTCTCTCTATTAATTTCAACATAAAGGACAATGGCAATTTACAAACCCAGCTTTTGTTAAATGCTGGAAATACTCAGTTACAACCAAGACATGTTGTCAAAACTATCAGCTTTGTGAGTGAGTTAAGACAATGTTGCCAGCACATGGGTGCCCGAGGCAAAGCAACAGCGGGTCCGTTGCCCGGTGTGCTTCGCGCCAATAAACACACCAGGGGGAGAAGCAAACAAAGTTTATTTGGGATCCCAAAGCGGTGCAAGGAGACAGGCAAGTCTCAAATCAAGCACATTAACAGGAACAGTTTTTCTTCTTTTATACATTTTGCAGTTAAGCCTCACCCCCCCCTTTCCCCTCTAGCCCTCCCTTTCTCCCTCTACCCCTCCCGTCCCTGGTAATAGTTAAGTCATTCTTGGCAGCTATAAGCCTAGCTTGTTAGTAACTTCTTTAAACCATTATCTTGTCCTTTTTCCCTTCAGCCAGAAACATGCAGGCCTCATTATTACTGCTTGAGCAGGGGGTTGCACACAGATAACTGGTTGCTTACATATTCCAATTGCACCTGGGTTTTGAGGTTGATTAGAGTTTAAACATGGAAGGATAGAGTTTGGTTCACTTAGGCCTAGTGCAGGAAGGTTTCATTCACTTAGTGGCCTTCCACCCTCCCGAGTTACCTAGGGTGAGGCTTAATGACGTCAACAACAATTTAGTCAACCAAACACTGAGACAGATGAGAAGATGGACAGGAGCTGTTATTCTGGGTCTCTGACAAAGGGCGAACATGGAAAAAAAGAGAAACTGTCACTGTTAGTGGTAGCTGCTATATGTTTACTCCAGGTCTGCGATTTGTTTCTCCGATAGGTATGGTCCCTCTGGAAGAGTAGATTGGAAGCGAGGTCCAATTGTTGAAAGAAGTTTCCTCGTCTGTCCTGATGGTAGAAACTAGTGAATACTGCATCAAATATGCAGAGACCAGAATCCAGAGACAATGAGGGTGTGTAGTTAACCTTGAGAAAAATCCTGGTGTGAAACTCCAACAGGCTAAACGCTCGTTTGATCTCTAAGGCCTGGTCTACACTAAGAGTTTAGTTTGAATTTAGCAGCCTGTTAGGGGGCTCTCACTTCCCTGGTCCTTCTCACATGAACAGAGAGCAACAATACCCACAGTCCAAAGGCGCAAACAATTCGATGTTTATTGGGGTGAACTTCCAGCAAGCATGATTCCAGTTTCCTTCCTCAGTGTCCCCCTTCCCAGCTCTGACACCACAGAGCCTTGCCTGTCTCCCTGTTTCCATTCCCTGTTCCCATTCCCCCCCTTAGCAAAACATGATTCCAGTTCCCCCACCCCCAGTCCCGTTCCCATTTCACCTCCCCCCCCCCACACACACACTTCCTGATTGACTGCAGACTATATAGTAAAACTTGAGTTCTGCTTAGCTATATCTTAACCAATCATTTTACTGAAATTTAACTAACCAATCCTAACACATTGTAACATGGTTATTTAACCAATTATATCCCACCACCTTAATTGGTTTACACCCAACAAAATAAATTATACAGCAGACAGAAACAATCACAGAACCAGACAGAGATTATACAGACAAACAATAGGGAAGTGAAGACTACAGTGATAGAACAATACAGATATGAGGATTTCACATCCCAGCTATTGATAAGTGAGTTCTTGCCAGACAGGATGCTATCAAACTTAGTTTCCTTTTACATCTTCTAGGCCAGGGGGTAGGTAACCTATGGCACGCGTGCCGAAGGCGGCATGCAAGCTGATTTTTAGTGGCACTCACACTGCCCGGGTCCTGGCCACCGGTCCAGGAGGCTCTGCATTTTAATTTAATTTTAAATGAAGCTTCTTAAACATTTTGAAACCTTATTTACTTTACTTACAACAATAGTTTAGTTATATATTAGAGACCTTCTAAAAAGGTTAAAATGTATTACTGGCACGCGAAACCTCCGGAAGTCGACGCTAGCCTCGGTACATGGACGCACACCGCTGAATTAATGTGCTTAGTGTGGCCGCATGCACTCGACTTTATACAGTCGGTTGCCAAAAATCAAATTCTGTAAATTCAGAGTAATCCTGTAGTGTAGACGTACCCTAACTTAAACTGGAATATAATGTAATTTAAGGACGGTGATGTGCTGAATCAACCAAAGAAAGCTCTTCTCTCCCCTTGAGTTGTTTGGATTTCACTTGCTGTAGTTAATGGAAAACTACTCAGGCTAATATGGCATTCTTTTCTGGAGACTTCCAATGGCCCCACTGACTTTCAATTCCTCTGAATTTAAAAACAACCCAACCTTGAAGGTATGCCAACAAAAGTTCATTTTTCAAAACAAGATTCCCAGTATGCATCATGTTCCTTCTTGACGTGACTTTGAGTAATTTTAGATCCTTTGTCAGAATCCCAGGATAACAGCTCCTCCATTTATAAGCCTTAAACTTGATAGTTTATCTCTTGTAGGGACGCTGGTCTTGTTGGCTCTATTGTCACAACAACCCTTTGAGAGAAGGCTGCAAAACTGATCAGGGGACCTGAGGAGAGTGACTTACGAAGAAAGATGAAAGAGCTGAATATAGGGAGATTGGGTTAGAAGGAAGAAAAGTCTACTAATATTTAAAGCCTGTAAATGTCATGGAAGAAAAAGAATAACTTAGGGTGGTGCAAGGCTGTGGACTTAGAAGTAGACTGATGAAATCATATAAACAGAACACTTCCTGGCAGTAAGATCTATTAAGCTGTTCAGCAACCTCTCAAAGAAAGTGTTAGGAGCCCTTTTGTTTACTCAAAACTAGACTGGAGAAAACCCTGGAAAATTTATTTTTGGTGGTTTGCAGGGAAATGAACTAGATAACTTAGTCGGACTCCAGGTTCAAGACAGCACATCACAGAAATTAAATAGGGAAAAAAACTGTTAACTTCCAGCCCCTATTATAACTGCTGCATCCAACTTTCTTCTGTTTATAAAGATTCTCAAATAAATATTGTGTTTGTCTGACCTTTTATGGCATTTGCAAGCACTTTGGAAGAGCAAACTGCTAAATCATACTATTAGAATATTTAAAAGAAAACATTTCTGTAGAATTGAGATTATTTCAGCCATGCAGTGTGTGACGTGGCTCCAATAGTTCTAATTGCTACATGGCAAGTGTTCATTAACACATTAGCTGTTCTCACAAGGCTTTCTCTGCTGATGGTTATACTTCACCACAAACATGCTGTTAGTGTGTTTATTGAAAGCATTGTCTCCTCAGGTCTTACTTTTGATGAACGGGATATCATTGAAGGGGCCTTTCGCCGGGGGTTGATTCGAGTCCTGGCAGCAACATCCACCCTTTCTTCTGGGGTGAATCTGCCTGCACATCGGGTAATTATCCGAACACCTGTGTTTGGTGGCAGACTCCTGGACATCCTAACTTACAAACAGATGGCTGGGAGGGCTGGCAGGAAAGGAGTGGACATAGTGGGTAAGTGGAGGCTTTATTAACATTTTCTAAGAACTGTTTTAACCTAATTACAACCAGGGCAGTGCTTTACAATTAATGACTAATCATGATGAATTCCTTTGGTATTCAGTATGATAAAGTTAATCAAGATTAATTTGTTTGGTATTAATGGGGATATAATTTATAATTCCTAGGGGATTCTGTTTCACTGCATGAATTGATTTTGGTGTCTGCATGTCAGGTTACTGGAGGCACAGTCTATTTTCTTTGTTGAATTTCATATCGCCTCTAATACTTTGATCATCTGCTTTAATTGTGTGGGGTATGGCTAATTTAGCAAGGAGTTTTACAGACTTAAAATTTGAGAGATGATGTTGAAGTTCTAGACCCAGAATTTGGCAAACAAATACCTTCCACTTGGACAAATAACTTGAATTTATAAACCTCTCTCCAGGTGAACTACTTGCTTTGTGAATCTGAAAAATATTGAGTGCTTCCCTCTGGCAGTTCACAGAAAAAAGTATCTTGAGCTGTGCTAGCATCAGTCAAGAACTCTTTTTGGCATGGCAAAGCAAAGAACTTTGTTAATGTTAGATTTATTCAGAACGGAAGTTTACTTTATGGCTAGAATTGATAGTAATTGGGTTTTTTTGCAAACGTACAAACAGTGTGGAGAGTATAAAGATCAACATAAATATAAAACAGCTGCCCTGCTGCGGGCATTATTGGCTACTTGCTGGAAGTTCATTGCACTCTCTTTATAAATGGATTAGCTCAGGCGTTCTCAAACTTCATTGCACTGCAACCCCCTTCTGACAACAAAAATTACTACACGACTCCAGGAGGGGAGGGGGGTGCAAAGCCTGAACCCACCCAAGCCCTGCTGCCCGGGGGGGGGGAGGGGCAAAACCTGAGCCTCTAACCTGAGCCCTGCCACCCACGGCTGAAACCCTCAGGCTTTGACCCCCGGGCAGTGGGGCTCAGGCTTTGGCTTTGGCCCTGGCCCTGGGTCACAGCAAGTCTTAAGCCAGCCCTGGCTATCCCATGGGGTTGTGGCCCACTTTGGGGTCCCGACCCACAATTTGAGAACTGCTGGATTAGATTTATGGCTACATTCATATTTAATGCACAGTTGCAGTTTGCAGACACATAGATTCATAGATTCTAGGACTGGAAGGGACCTTGAGAGGTCATCGAGTCCAGTCCCCTGCCCGCACGGCAGGACCAAATATTGTCTAGACCATCCCTGATAGACATTTATCTAACCTACTCTTAAATATCTCCAGAGATGGAGATTTCACAACCTCCCTAGGCAATTTATTCCAGTGTTTAACCACCCTGACAGTTAGCAACTTTTTCCTAATGTCCAACCTAAACCTCCCCTGCTGCAGTTTAAGCCCATTGCTTCTTGTTCTATCCTTAGAGGCTAAGGTGAACAAGTTTTCTTCCTCCTCTTTATGACACCCTTTTAGATACCTGAAAACTGCTATCATGTCTCCTCTGACTTCTCTTTTCCAAATTAAACCAACCCAATTCTTTCAGCCTTCCTTCATAGGTCATGTTCTCAAGACGTTTAATCATTCTTGTTGCTCTTCTCTGGACCCTCTCCAATTTCTCCACATCTTTCTTGAAATGGGGTGCCCAGAACTGGACACAATACTCCAGTTGAGGCCTAACCAGTGCAGAGTAGAGCGGAAGAATGACTTCTCATGTCTTGCTCACAACACACCTGTTAATACACCCCAGAATCATGTTTGCTTTTTTCGCAACAGCATCACACTGTTGAGTCATATTTAGCTTGTGATCCACTATAACAGAGGTTCCCAAACTTATTTGGCCTACCGCCCCCTTTTCAGAAAAAAAATTACTCAGCGCCTCCCTTTTCAGAAAAAAATTACTCAGCGCCCCCTGGAAATCTACCTTCTTTAAGCGAACAAACAGAAAGATGCAGTGACAAATTTGTGTTCTTTTATGTATCTATATTTCTACCTACGTCCTACAATATAGTAAAGAAAGATGTGTTATTAGAATATCGCCCACGACATCAGGTATACAGTGGTTTTTGCGTAAGATGGCAAAAGACAACCAAACTAAAATACTAATGAAACTAATAAACTGGGTTTTGTTCTTTGCTCAGCATTAGATATATGTATTTGATATTAAACTGTCAAATATCAAACTAAATTTATCAAGAAATAATTAATTAAAAAATAATCAATATGCAATTAAAAATCAGTTAATAGTTTTAATTTAGTTTGCCCTTATTTAAATAATTGTTCCTTATTAACACACGCTTTATTTACCAATTAACACAGATGATTCGATAGATATAAATAAATGTTAATAGTTAACAGTTTTTTTACGATTTCATTCCCGTTTTCGTTAATATTGTAATAAAAAATGACAAATATATTGACTGTACACTTCAAATAGTACTGTACCGACACAAGCCTGCTACGATTTTATTATTAGCAAGCACTAGAGACACAGAAACGTACGGTAGATATGTAAGAAAATGTATAAAAATACTCACGTGTAAATTGCTGTTTTATTGAAACAACAATAATACAATTTGCTTTGTCTGTGATCCGTAATCCGTAAAGATCGAGGGTATTGAATATGAATAAAAAATTTTAAATACTTATTGCACTATTGTTAACTGCTTTTTACACAATTAAGAAACAATCTAAATTAGATTTCATACATGTCGCCTATTTATAGTATTGTATTGTAAACAAGTCATTACACGCACATATTCCTGCCGATGCATGCTGGACTTCCCGACAATGCGCGACACGCTCGCCTGCCAACGCTTGCTTGTTAAGAGCTGTTGGCGGACTTGACACCTGATCGGTTATAATTTGTGAATTTATTTGGAAAATAAAGTAATCACTACAACTTTATCTCTGTTACACAACAGATGAAACATGTACGAACGGTTTTTCAAAATTTTCTTATATTCTTTCTTTATGCTTCCACCGCCCCCTTATTTTTATTCAACGCCCCCCAATTGCACCCGAGGCTACTACTGCCCCCCTGGATCGTTCCAGCGCCCCCCAGGGGGCGGTATCGCCCACTTTGGGAACCTCTGCACTATAACCCTTTCTGCCCTACTCCTTCCTAGACCATCTCTTCCCATTCTCTATGTATGAAACTGATTTTTCCTTCCTAAGTGGAGCAGTTTGCATTTGTCTTTGTTAAACTTCATCCTGTTTACCTCAGACCATTTCTCCAATTTGTCTAGATCATTTTGAATTATGACCCTGTCCTCCAAAGCAGTTGCAATTCCTCCCAGTTTGGTATCATCTGCAAACTTAATAAGTGTACTTTCTATGCCAATATCTAAGTTGTTAATGAAGATATTGAACAGAGCCGGTCCCAAAACAGACCCCTGCGGTACCCCACTCGTTATGCCTTTCCAGCAGGATTGGGAACCATTAACAACAACTCTCTGAGTACGGTTATCCAGCCAGTTATGCACCCATCTTATAGTAGCCCCATCTAAATTGTATTTGCCTAGTTTATCGATAAGAATATCATGCGAGACCGTATCAAATGCCTTACTAAAGTCTAGGTATACCACATCCACAGCTTCTCCCTTATCCACAAGACTCGTTATCCTATCAAAGAAAGCTATCAGATTGGTTTGACACAATTTGTTCTTTACAAATCCATGCAGGCTATTCCCTATCACCTTACCACCTTCCAAGTGTTTGCAGATGATTTCCTTAATTACTTGCTCCATTATCTTCCCTGGCACAGAAGTTAAACTAACTGGTCTGTAGTTTCCTGGGTTGTTTTTATTTCCCTTTTTATAGATGGGCACTATATTTGCCTTTTTCCAGTCTTCTGGAATCTCTCCCATGATTTTCCAAAGATAATAGCTAGAGGCTCAGATACCTCCTCTATTAGGTCCTTGAGTATTCTAGAATGCATTTCATCAGGCCCTATTGACTTGCAGGCATCTAACTTTTCTGAGTGATTTTTAACTTGTTCTTTTTTTATTTTACCTGCTAAATCTACCCCCTTCCCATTAGCATTCACTATGGTAGGCATTCCTTCAGACTTCTCGGTGAAGACCGAAACAAAGAAGTCATTAAGCATCTCTGCCATTTCCAAGTTTCCTGTTACTGTTTCTTCCTCTTCACTGAGCAGTGGGCCTACCCTGTCTTTGGTCTTCCTGTTGCTTCTAATGTATTGATAAAAAGTCTTCTTGTTTCCCTTTATTCCTGTAGCTAGTTTGAGCTCATTTTGTGCCTTTGCCTTTCTAATCTTGCCCCTGCATTCCTGTGTTGTTTGCCTATATTCATCCTTTGTAATCTGTCCTAGTTTCCATTTTTTATATGACTCCTTTTTATTTTTTAGATCATGCAAGATCTCGTGGTTAAGCCAAGGTGGTCTTTTGCCACATTTTCTATCTTTCCTAACCAGCAGAATAGCTTGCTTTTGGGCCCTTAATAGTGTCCCTTTGGAAAAACTGCCAATTCTTCTCAGTTGTTTTTCCTCTCAGTCTTGATTTCCATGGGACCTTACCTATCAGCTCTCTGAGCTTACCAAATCTGCCTTCCTGAAATCCATTGTCTCTATTTTGTTGTACTCTCTTCTACCCTTTCTTAGAATTTCATACTCTATGATTTCATGATCACTTTCACCCAAGCTGCCTTCTACTTTCAAATTCTCAATGAGTTCCTCCCTATTTGTTAAAATCAAGTCTAGGACAGCTTCCCCCCTAGTAGCTTTTTCAACCTTCTGAAATAAAAAGTTGACTGCAATACAGTCCAAGAATTTGTTGGATAGTTGGATATTTGGATAGTTGAAGTCCCCCAAATCTTGGGCTTGGGATAATTTTGTTAATTGTTTAAAAAAAGCCTCATCCACCTCTTCCACCTGGTTAGGTGGCCTGTAGTAGACTCCTAGCATGACATCACCCTTGTTTTTTACCCCTTTTAGCCTAACCCAGAGACTCTCAACACTTCCATCTCCTACGTCCATCTCCACCTCAGTCCAAGTGTGTACATTTTTAATATATAAGGCAACACCTCTTCCCTTTTTCCTCTGTCTATTCTTCCTGAGCAAGCTGTACCCATCCACACCAACATTCCAATCGTGTATTATCCCACCAAGTTTCAGTGATGCCAACAATGTCATAGTTGTATTTATTTATTAGCATTTCCAGTTCTTCCTGCTTATTACCCTCGCATTTGTATATTGTCATCTAAGATACTGGTTTGATCTTGCCTCCCAGTTTTGTCCTGACCCTATAATGGCAGAGAGAAAGCCATTATAGCCCACACTCCCTCTTGTTTCCGACCCATCTCCTAGGTCTTCATTTCCCCACTTACCGGTGGGCTTTGCTCACCTGTCCCCGTTGAACCTAGTTTAAAGCCCTCCTCACTAGGTTAGCCAGTCTGTGTCCAAATAGGGTCTTTCCCCTTCTCAAAAGGTGAACGCCATCTCTGCCTAGCAGTCCTTCCTCGAATAGCATCCCGTGGTCGAGAAAGCCAATGCCCTCCTGGTGACACCATCTTCGCAGCCAGGCATTCACCTCCATGATGCATCTGTCTCTGCCAAGGCCCCTACCTTTGACAGGAAGAATCGAAGAGAATACCACCTGCGCTCCAAACTCCTTCACCCGTACTCCCAGAGCCCTGTAGTCACTCTTGATCCGTTCAGTGTCACACCTCGCAGTATCATTTGTGCCTACATGGATGAGTAGCATGGGGTAGTAGTCAGAGGGCTGGATAATCCTCGACAATGCCTCCGTAACATTTCGGATACGGGCCCCCGGCAGGCAGCATACCTCCCGAGATGAAATGTCAGGGCGACAGATGGACGCCTCCGTCCCCCTCAGCAGAGAGTCTCCGACCACCACTACCCTACGTTTCCTATTCGCAGTGGTGGCAGCAGACCTCCCAGCCTTAGGGGTACGAGGCTTCTCCTCCTTTACTGTAGGGGGTGATTCCTTCTCTCCTGTATCAAGAAGAGCATAACGGTTACCTATTACCACGGCGGGAGGGTTCGGAGCAGGGGTGGAGCACTGCCTGCTGCCAGAAGTAACCAGCTGCCAGTGTCCACCCTGAGCCATCTCCGCCTCCACCAGTGGTGTATTAGCAGTCCTGTGTACTGGGACAGCTATCTCATATCTTGAAATGTAACATTCCATCTTGATTTGAGCAACCTGGCAGCATCACATGTTGGAACCTAGTGTCTCTGTAGGCCACACCGCTGCGTTGAAGAGGGAAGTCAGATGCTCTGTTGTGGAATTTCTTGTAGCCTGCTGGTTACACTTTGACCAAACCTCCTATAAAATGAAGTTGCTTGGCTTTTGAAGCTCCTTTTTTTTCCCCCCTCATGAGAGGAGGTGATTTATTTTTTACCTGTCTGACATGAACCTTAGTTTACTCTTGCAAAGTGTGCAGTCTGAACATCTGCTTATGAGTTTATAAATGTACCCTCCTGCCCCCTATTCTGTAAAGCATTTTGGATGAAAGTGTAAATATAATGGTAAATACCAGCTGCTGCTCTTTCTACTACAGCAATTCCATTTTCAACAACAACAACTTCCCAGAATGGATTAGAAATTTGGTTGACAAACAAGGAACAAAAAGTAAGGTTTGATCTGAGAAAGATGACCAACTACTACCGTCTGTAGCACAATTAAAAAAAAAAAAATCTTTTGAGATACTGTTTCAGTGGTACCTCACACCAGTCAGGTTAAAATATATAGAGAGGTTAAAGGGGATAAATGTTGGTGAAATTGTGGTGAAAGAGGAGATTGTATGCATATATGTTGGACATGTCTAGTCATTAGAGAGTATTGCAGTCAATAACCAAATATCAAAAATGATTAGATATTTATTATCAAATGATCCTTTGGTGATCCTCCTGGCACTTCCAGTGGAAATGGTCACTCAAAAGGAAATGAATGAATCTCTCATCTGCTAGTAGTTGCTTGGCTATTAGCATCTCACTGGAAAAAGATAAATAGTAAAATATATATGGCAGGTTGTGGTTATGGAAGAATTAACACACCAATTATGTACCCAGCAAAATGGACAGATAGTTACTTAGATATTTGGTTACCTTTTACATCAGAGAAAGTACATCACCTGCAAAAAACAACCAAACAACCCCTCTTCCCCCTACCCCTCCCGCGCACACATCCACCACACCTGTCCAATTTTTTTTTTTTTAATAATAATATTTGGTAGATGTACCTGGTCTGGTAAGTATGTGTATATTGAGATTTCACTCAAATTAATAAAATTGACATAGATGTTGTAATGATGCTCACTCTGTAATGTGGTAGCACCTTGTTACATAGAAAGATCAGATTACTTTATTCCCATATAATGTCTCTTTAAACAAATGCTAACTGTTGTAATGATAGTTTTTGTTTCTGGGCTGCCACCTTGATGTGGTGGAGAAGCTTGTGTATCCTTAAGACCCTAAGAGTGATGCCGTTGGGAGTCCTGTACTCCTAGTAGGGTCACCCATGGCGGTTAGGTCGAAGGCGAGGTACCAAACAAAGTGCAGCCCAGCCCAACACAAGCTAGTATAAGACCTCAACGGCAGAGCAGGCGGATGAAGCAGGATCACTTCTCAACGGTTGCAAAAGTGGACAAAGGCTGCAACAGAGGAGAAAGCCCCGGTCATATTGGACCTCCTTGTTGCTGGACCCAGGCACCTCTTCTGCCAAGATTTGTGTTGCTGCTGATGCGAAACGGATCCCCGACATTACTCACACACGGGCTTCTCTCATAGGAAGAACTCTTTTTTTCACACTTCCACCCATAAAAATTCTGCGGTGATGGACGAGTGGTGACAGGGACCGGTGAAGTGATCACCAGGAGTCCCTAGTCACAGACCTACACACACGCGGTGACCGCAAGCTGGTTGGCATGTGCCCCTGGACTGAGATAGGGGCCATTATTGGCAGCAGCAATCACAACTGAGCAGGCCTTTTTAGGAACCCCTCTGTTCACTCCATATGGGGAACGGGCTAGAAAAGGTGCCCCAGACAAAGGCTTTTCCACCATACCTGACGGGATAACTGTGTCCAGAGGGATCACTCCCAATGCGGTCGAAAAATGAAAATGTTTCTTGCCACTCGGAATGTCTGTACTCTACTAGATGAATCAAAAAGTGAAAATACCCAAACACAGAACTGCAATTGTCGCCCAAGACCTCTCGAGGTACCACATTGACGTCGCTGCTCTCAGTGAGACAAGACGTGTAGGTGAAGGCCACTTGAGGGAAGGGGGCAACGGTTACACTTTCTTCTGGAAAGGAAAACCAGCAAGCGACAGGCGAATACACGGTGTTGGCTTTGCAATCAAGAACCTTCTAGTCAACCGCCTGACTGAGTTCCCAGTCAGCATCAACGAACGCCTCCAATTGACCAATAAGTCATTTGCTACTATTATCAGTGCAAATGTGCAAAGCACGACCTTGTGATCACAAAGACAATCTTCAGACAGCAACAAGTAAAAAACAACTTGGTAACACCCCATTCAAAACAATGGCACCTCCTTGGCTATGTCGTTGTAAGAAAATAGGATCTAAGAGATGTCCAAATCACCGATGTCATGAGAGGAGCTGATGATTGCTGGACTGACCACTGCCTGGTGAGATCAGTTATGTCTATCTGGATTGCACCAAAACATAGAAAGCAATCCAAACCATACAGATGGCAATAAAACATCCAAAGATTTCAGTCCTCAGTGCACCAAGAGAACTTCCAAACACTCCTCAAGGGAAAAATGACCATATGCACACCTGGAAATGACAACACAAGTGTCAAAGACTGGGAAGCCTTGAAATAGGCCATCCATGAGGCTTGCGAGGAATCTATCGGCTTTGCTACCTGCCACTATCAGGACTGATTTTACAATGACAACATTGAGATCACAGCCCTTTTGGAGTAGAAGAGAAAAGCTTTCTGTGACTGGCAAAACCATTCATCATCTAGTCAAAAGCAGAGCTCTTTCCATCAACTCAAAGCTGAAGTTCAAAGGAGGATCTGAGAAATCAAAAACAAATGGGGGGGAGGGATAGCTCAGTGGTTTTAGCATTGGCCTGCTAAACCCAGGGTTGTGAGTTCAATCCTTGAGGGGGCCATTTAGGGATCTGGGGGAAAAAAATCTGTCTGGGGTTTGGTCCTGCTTGGAGCAGGGGGGTTGGACTAGATGACTTCCTGAGGTCCCTTCCAACCCTGATACTCTCTGATTCTATGGTGGGAGGACAAAGCAAAAGAAATCCAAGCATTTGCTGAAAGACATGATACGCGGAGCATTTTTTGTGAGACAAAGACTCTGTATGGACCAAGCTCATGTAGCCTCACACTGCTGAGATCCAGAGATGGTAGTACCCTTCTTAAAGATAACGAATCCATCAAAGAACGCTGGAAGGAACACTACCAAAAGCTTTTAAATCAAGAATCAACTGTGACTGACAGCATCATCGACTCCATCCGTCAGCACCAATTTGGGAAACCCTTGCCAATCCACCAACACCTGAGGAGGTCTGCAAAGCAGTTAAACGAATGAAGAACAATAAAGCACCAGGTCCTGATGGCATAACAGCTGAAGTACCGAAAGTGGGAGGAGAAACACTGACTAACAAGCTTCATTTGCTGCTCCTCAAAATCTGGCGCACCGAACAAATCCCTGCTGACTTACGTAATGCTAACATAGTCACCATTTTCAAAAAGGGAGACCAGGCCAGCTGTGGCAACTAATGAGGCATTGCCCTTCTCTCCATCGCTGGGAAGAGTCTTACTAGATTCTTACTGAATTGCCTGCTCCTTCTTGCAGAAGTACTTAGAGTTCCAGTGTGGCTTCAGACCATCATGAGGCACCACAGACATGATTTTTTTAGCCAGGGAGGTCCAGGAAAAATGTCAGGAACAACACCAGAAGCTGTATATGGCCTTTATTGATCTGACCAAAGCCTTTGACTCTGTCAACTGTGAGGCTCTGTGGAAAGTCATGTCAAAGTTTGGCTGCCCAAGCAAATTTATCACCATTGTAAGATTACTCCACGACCAGATGATTGCCTCCATTCTGTGCAGTGGCTCTACCTCTGAGCCCTTTGTCGTTCGAACTGGTGTAAAACAAGGTTTTGTACTGGCAACCACCCTTTTTTCCATTTTCTTAGCAGTTATGAAAATGTTATCCCAAGACATCTGCCACAGGACATTGGCATCCAATATCGGACTGACGGCAATCTCTTCATCCTTTCTAGTTTCCGTGCCAGAACTAAAGTAATATCGGCAAAAATAACTGAACTCCATTACGCACATGATTGTGCTGTAGTTGCACACTCAAAGGAGGATCTGCAAACAGCCCTTAATTGTGTCTCTGAAGCTTACAAAAGCCTAGGGCCAATCTGAACACCAGCAAAAAGTTCATCACCAGCCCACTCCCAGTCAATCATCAGACACAGCAAGGAAGATCTTCATTGACAAAGAAGAACTGGAAAATATAGAATACTTTGCCTATCTTGGCAGCCATCTGTCACAGAGGGCAGACATAGGTGTCAAGTTTCAGCACAGAATCCGTTGCACCAGCCTTGCATACTGTCTTGCAGATGTTCAACAATCACAACATCAGAACGCACACTAGACTTTTGGTTTATAAAGTGGTGGTAATCCCAAATCTCTTCTATGGCTGTGAGACTTGGGTGACCTGTAGAAAACACCTGAAAAACCTGGAACGTCAGCACCAGAACTTTGTTCGGAAGATCCTCAACATAAAGTGTGAGGATTGCCACACTAATGCCAGTGTCCTTACAGAGGCCAACATCTTCAGTGTTGAGACCCTGATTATCCAGCACCAACTGTGTGTGCACGCCTGATGTACGCTTACTAGAACAGCTGTTGTACGCCCAACTCACCAAAGGAGAAAGGAAATGGGAGGCCAAAAGAAATGCTTTAAAGACATCCTTGAGATAAACAAACATCAAGAGATGTGGCATCGATACTACATACTGGGAGACAGTAGCCCAGGACAGGGATAACTGGCAAACACTTGTCAGAAAGGGAACGTCCGTTTTTAAGGAAAATCGCCTTGCCCTGGTCACAGAACCACACCAGAAAAGAAAAGACAGACAACTGACACGTAGCGATCACGGCCCAACCCTGACATCCAACACCACCTGCAACGTCTGCTAACAAGCCTGTGGCTCAAGTGTCAGACTCCTCAGTCACCAAAGGACCGATTTAAAAAATAAACACCTGTGAAAGAGATCATCCTCGACCTCGAGGGCTCACCGACAACAATATGACAAGAATATGTAAACTTGTTAAAACTTCCTAAATAAATAGTGAAAAAAAAATATAAAAATTACAGTTTTTAAGAATAAAAAAGTAAATAAATTTGGTTGACAAATCAGGGAACAGAGACTAATTGTTACTGTCAAGACCTCCAAATACTGGAATATTGAAGTATCTGGGGTCTTGAGTTTTTTCATTTGATCTGAATTAAACTTCTTAATGTTTCTAAATTGGATTATTCCTACTTCTTCTCTGTTTGTCAAAATTGTCTCTCTCTTTCCATGGGAGAAGTGAGCAGGACTGTTTAGTATCGAGGAGCATAAACTACAAAATTGGCTCTGTTTCATCTTTTTCCATTTCTGGTGGAGTTGTGCAGGGTGGTGAATGGATTAGTTACAGAACTACCTACTGAACTAGCGATTAGAGATGGAAAAAACTTGTTGGATCATCCATTTTCTTCTCTCCAATGCAGGATTGTTCCTCAATGGCCAAAGCACTAGAACAGTGGTTTCCAAACTGGAGTTCGTGAAATGTTACAGGGGGTTCTCAGGGAAAAAATTCCCTAATGGCGGACAGAGCTGTCCCTAGGGACCCCGGGCAGCTCGGGGCCACCACACGGAGCCCTTGGACTTCCAAGAGCTAAGCAGATCAAAGCAAGCATATATATCACACTGAGGAGTTTTAAACTTCAAGACTCCTTATAAGAAATGGAAAGGGAGGTGGATATTTTTTGCTGTTTTTAAAATTAAATGGGCAGCTAGTATTGTTTTTAAAATTATTATGAAGAACAAGTTTAAACTTTGTTGTAACGTGCCTTGTTTGCCTGGACTGCTCAAGACCTGAATGCTTGTGTAGGAGGAACTCTGAGTTGGCTTCTTAAGTACTTTCATGCTGTTTCACATCTGATACTCCTTGATGAAACATAGGAGCCTTGTCTTATAACAGGCTTATTCAAAGTGATACAAGCTATGAAAGTGAGATCTTGGAAGTGTGTTGCCATTTTCATAACCGTAATAAAAATACTGTAACGATAAATAATTAATACTAAATAGTGTGTAATAAGCATGTCATAAAAACAAATGTTATATTTCCAAGATCATTGCTTTTATAATTTATACTCAGGTAAAGGAGAAAATCACTGGAAATATTCATTTTTAGGAGGGGGTTTGCGAGACTTGACATTTTAGTGAAAAGGGGTTCACAGGTTGTTAAAGTTTGGGAACCACTGCACTAGAAGAATCTATCTAATATCAGATGATTAGCAGATTAGTTAGTTCTGTGTTTGAAAAGGAATATGTTCTCATCTGACTAAGCCTGCTTGTTGTAACTGTTTAGCAGCTATCCGGAGATGTTTGCTCTAAATGTTTAATAACTTCCCAGTGAGGGAATGTGTATCTTTTTCCATGACTTCCCCCCCCTGTGGTTCACTTTATCATCATAGATAATATGATTATATATGAATGTTATAAATATGTCAGTGGACAGTAGTTTTGGTTCACAACTTAAGAACCTTTGTATGACTTTCCCTGCCTCCCTTGGAATTTCAAGGTATATGAATATCCGAGATTAAATTGTTAGCTGATACATTAATGACTTAAGTACTTTATATTGTTTCAACTGTAAAAGGGAAACTTTAAGTCTGGAGAACAAATGGTTACTAAGTCAGTCTCTTAAGGCTGCTGTCTTAGAATCTGTAAAGATATCAGGATATTAATATATTTTCAGTATGTTCTGAAGTGTTGCTGTCAGACTGTTTGTATTAGAGATAGGTGTCATTCAAGTGCTGTGTAGTTTTATCATCTGAGCTGCCCAGTTTCTGTCACTTTTTCACTTCTGTTTTCTCTCTGGGTTTGTGACAGTCATTTCATCCTACAACAGAGGAGAAAAAAAAATGGACTCCTCTGCCTAGTGTGGAACTAGTTGACTTCAGAACAAGACGAGGCTTTCTCTGTCCTGAATCTTCCCTAGTACTGGATCTAGTGAGTGCAGTGTCTGCTAATTGGACAGCATATGCCATCTGTTAACTGTCATGCACCTGTGGAGCCGTTCCGCAGCACTGGATAAACATTGTACAAATATAAAATTGCTTGGCTTTTTGGCCAATGTTCACAAGGCAATTCTCTGATAATGTGTCCTCACTGAACTTTGTAGATATTACAGCAAAATGACCCAGATATCTAGGAGGAATGTTACCTGCAGTATATTGAAATTTCTTACTCATGATCTGTGTAACTTTAAATGATGTTCCTTGCATGAATTGATAAATAAATCATTTAAAAGCTCTTCAAATTGTCTTAATTGAAAATGTAGGTTGCTTTTTTTTTGAGCACTTCATCTCTTTTTTTCTCATAGGTGAGAGCATTCTAGTGTGCAAGTCCTCTGAGAGATCGAAAGGCATTGCTCTGCTTCAGGGATCACTCAAGCCTGTCCACAGCTGTTTGCTCAGAGGAAAGGGGGAAGGGGTTACATCTAGCATGATACGAGCGATCCTGGAGGTATGGGACACATGGAAAGGGACTAGAACTTTGTTTGTTACGTTATTCCACGTAAGTTTAGGATGACTGCTTATGTGACACTGCTAAACATACTTCACACCCATTCTTCTTCTCCTTCCCCATTACTTCAACCCACATGAAAGTAATACATATCCATTTCAGTCTGTACTTGTAGCTGCAATATAAAGATGCAGCTGAGATTGTTGTTAATTCAGAGAGGAAGTGACTCTGAAAATTGCATTTTGGGATTCCATCTTTGTGTTTCAGTGACGCCATATTAAATGTGCCTAGGTTATAGGTGGAAAAAGGTATCACTGCTAGCACTGCATGTTTAAACAGAGATCTGAGGCAAAAGCTACATTACAAGCTAGGGGTGTGTGATACCCCTGCTTGTGTGCATATACTCGCACTAGCTCTCATCGAGCTAGCCAAGGGTATAAATAGTAGCATAGCCATGGTAGCATGGGTTGCAGAGGCATGGCTGGTCCATGCGGTGGGTATATACTTTGCATAGCTCAGCTGTGCTTCTGCTTCTGCTACCTGTGCTACCATGGCTATGCTGCTATTTATACTCACGCTAACTCAATAAGAGTTAGCACGAGTATGAAGACTCATAGACTTTAAGGTCAGAAGGGACCATTATGATCTTGTCTGACCTCCTGCACAACGCAGGCCACAGAATCTCGCCCACCCACTCCTGTAACAAACCCCTGACCTATGTCTGAGTTATTGAAGTCCTCAACTTGTGGTTTAAAGACTTCAAGGTGCAGAGAATCTTCCAGCAAGTGACATGTGCCCCACGCTGCAGAGGAAGGCAAAAACACCCCAGGACCTCTGCCAATCTGCTCTGGAGGAAAATTCCTTCCCAACCCCAAATATGGTGATCAGGGATACACAAGCAGGGAAATCACACCCCTAACTTGTAGTATAGACATAGCTTGAGAGTCAAACTAGATCGTTTTTGTACAACATCATTAATACTAAAGGTTCTGTAGACTAATTTAGGTCCTAAGTTATGCACCCCTTTTTCCACAGATGTGATTAATTGGAACTTAGTAAATAATTCTGTTAATATATGAGAAATAGAATCCTGCTCAATCTCTTATCTGTACTTGTTCTGCAGGGCTAATTGAAATAAAAAAGCAACAGAACTATTTTTTGCCACTTATGTGAACCGATCTGACTCTAACATCTGAGGAGTAGATCTGTCCATTTTTACAAAGTTGCTTTTCAGGTTTTAAACATTTTTGTAATCCATTTCCTTTCTTAACTGTTTTACATATAACCTCTTCTGAAGAAACTGTTAGTATCTGGAGACTGGTCAGATATGTCCCAGATTCTGTATTTTTATTAGCAGTGAGAGGTGTACAGAGTATAGGGATCTCTAATTAAATGAACTGTTTTTAAAATGCAGCTCTCCAAAATGTCTCCCCTTTTGTTGGTAGTTTTTTTTTTTTACTTAAAAAAAAAAAAAAAAAAAATTCAATTCACTACAGAATGTTTTTGTTACTAAATCTTCCCTTACCTCCAGCACTGAGGTAGTAACTCATGAAGAAAGAGGCTAATATATAATAATATAAAATAAAAGCATAATACAAAAACCTCTACAAACCAGGAAAACGGTAATGGGATACGATATTTACATGTGTTTTTAAAAAACATACAAAGCCACAAAACAAAAAACTTCAATAGATGAACAGCACTAGGGAGCATCCTGTTCCCTGGTTTGGTGGTTCTGTATCCAAAACTTAATGAATCATGTTTTACCCTTTTCTTAGAATCTCTGTGGTGTCCAAGCAGCGAGTCTCGTTTTAATCTCCTTACCCTGAAATGCTACTGTGTGCCTTACTGCCTCCAAAATGTTAGGATGTTCTTTAAATGGGGTTACTAAGGGTACGTCTTCACTTACAGGAGCGTCCGGCGGCAGGCAATCGATGTTCTGGGATCGATTTATCGCGTCTGGTTAAGACGCGATAAATTGATCCCAGATCGATCCCGGAAGTGCTCGCCGTCGACGCCGGTACTCCAGCTCAGCGAGAGGAGTATGCAGCATCGATGGGGGAGCCTCCGTGCCGCGTCTGGACCCGCGGTAAGTTCGGACTAAGGTACTTCGAATTCAGCTACGTTATTAACGTAGCTGAATTTGCGTACCTTAGTCCGAAGTGGGGACTTAGTGGGGACCAGGCCTAATTCACTTTCTCTTGCAGTGAGCAATCCGATACAGTAGGCAGAGTCAAAAGCATCTTATCCTCTTTGCAAAATAAAGATAAACTGTCTTCACAGCTATCTTCCTCAGTGGTAGTAGGAGTTTGCAACTGTTTTACCACATGTTCCTGTCACACCACACTTTTTCTTTGGATCCATTATAGATCAATCCATTAATTTTTCATGTCTTAAATTCTATGTTACTCTTTTGCAACAATGATGATTGTGGAATTTTTTTTAACAGATCATAGTGGGTGGAGTGGCCAGCACTCCAGATGATGTGCGGACCTATGCTTCCTGCACACTCCTTGCTGCCAGTCTGAAAGACAGTGATCAGAAAAGTGAGAGAGATGAAGACAGAGCTCAGAATGGAGCTGTTGAGGCTTGTGTGAGATGGCTGCTAGAGAATGAGTTCATCCAGATTTTAGACACTGGCAATGGAATGAAAGGTAAAAATGGATGCTTCTGGGTGTTATGTATGCACATTTTCTGCTCTTTGAGTGACTGTAATCTAGAGATTTTTGGCTGGGCAGTACTTCAAGAGCTAAGTGTAAATTTATAATTAGCCTTCTGGGATTTAGCCAAAAAAGCTTTAGCAGATATTGGCATTTGATTAGGATGCCATGGATTCAATTTTTTCATTAATTTATTTTTGGTATGTGTTTAAGAAAAAACAGTTCTTCATGGCGTGACCTCTGCAGATCCCCACTAAGATTCATGTGTTCTAGCTTACAAGTCATGGAACTACAAAGCAGTGTGTCCTTTATGGGGTATGTGAATACTGACCATGGACCTGATGTTTCGGATTTTTTAATCTTAGTTCCTCTTTGTTTGCCAGCAAAATTGGCCCTGACATTTCGTCTCGTTCTGTTTCACTAGACATTTAGTTTGGGATACTTTCTATTTAGGATAGTTAAGTTTAATGTTTTGTTCAGTTAAAGATAGGAAATCTCATTCCTGTTGGTGTCTTAGGGTATGTCTACACTACCCGCTGGATTGGTGGGTGGTGATTGATCTATCAGGGATCGATTTTGTAGATGCGATAAATCGATCCCTGATCGCTCTCTCGTTGACTCCTGTACTTCACCACGATGAGAAGCGGAAGCGGAGTCGACGAGGGAGCAGCGGCAGTCGACCCTGTTCCATGAGGTTAGTCGACCTAAAATATGTCGACTTCAGCTACGCTATTCTCGTAGCTGAAGTTGCGTATCTTCGGTCGATTTCCCACCTTCCCTCCCCCCAGTGTAGACCAGGCCTTAGATCCAGCATGGTGATTCCAGTGAAACGTTCTACTTTTAAAAGGTGTGCCTTGTGTGGCATGAAAATTCCCAATCCAGATCCCCAGCACATGTGGGACATTTGCATTTGGATTTTGATATGTTAAGCTTTCACCCCATTAAAATTGCAGCCTCAGAGACTTCGTTTAATGTTCAGTTTGGGAGGCAAGAAAGTTATTTTAATAACTGAAGTTCACGAAATATGTTACCTCTGTAGATCCACACTGACCCTCCCCTTTTCCCTGCGTCTTCAGCTGTTGTCATTAGCCAGAGGAAGTGGAGACAACTTGAGAAGGGGCAGTCTATTTCATAACTTCAGTTTGGAAAGTGTGCATGCTGTTCTTACTGTTCACACTGTTTTCTAAGGTTCAGAGACCTGCAAGCAAAGGAGTGCCACTCCTACAGTTGCAATATATTTGGAGAATCCCAGCTGTTGGTCACTTTAGTGTTTCCTGATATAAAAATAACAAAGACGACACGAGAATATTATTATTATTATTTTTTTAAGAGAAAAATATGTAACTCCAGTTTTGGGCAACAGGGACACAGGGGTGGATGTGACGGGGTCCCCAGTGTGCAGCCTGGGACTGTGGGATCGCTGTGCCCCCTTAACTCTCCAGCCTGGGCTGTCTTTCACAATGCTTTGCTAGTGACAATCAGCAAACCACTCCAGGTGCTGTGATCACTCAACACAACCGCATGTGGAGTCCCACACCCAGCTAGATTGAATGAATGCTCCCAGAGCCACTCATGAATCACACACAGAGAGGCACCAGCCAAATCCCCACAGCTCCCAGCCTTGTACCTCAGGAATATACCGTCTTGCACTGCTCAAAATGAGCAGTGCAAGTTTATTAATTGGTTCACTACTTCATCAATGGAAAGTGGGTCTTTGTGAACTTGAGCAGATTTACCAAACACTTCAGGCAAACTCATTGGAAAAGATAAACAGTAAAACAAGTTTTTTGACTACAAAAGATGGATCTTAAATTATTATAAGTAAGGCTACTTATTTAATCACAGAGGTCACGGCAGTCATGGATTGTGTGACTTCACTGGACCTCTATGACTTCTTGGGGTTGAGCTGTCAACAGCTGCGGCTGGAGCCAAGGCTGGGGCTGGAGCCAGGTCTATGCTCCCCTGCCCTGCGTCAGGGGCTGCAACCGGGGCCATGTGCTCCTGCCCCGTGGCTGCAGCTGGGGCCGTGCGCTGCGCACCTGCCCTGTGGTGTAGGTTGCGCCTGGGGCCATGTGCCCCTGCCCCAGGGCTTACGCTGGGGGCTAAACCAGGGTTGTGTGTCCCTGCCCCGCAGTGGTGGTTGTAACTGGACATTGCCCCTGCTCCACGGCCCCTGCCAGGGGCTGAAGTGGGGGCATGCTCCCCCTTCCATTGGGGGCTGCAGCCGGGGCTGTGCGCCCCTGTCCCACGGTGAGGGTTGTAACCGGGGCCGTGTGCCCCTGTCCTGTGGCTTCCACCGGGGGTTGCAACCTGGGCCGTGTGCCCCTGCCCCGCGGCTTCCACAAAAGGCTGCAGTTGGAGCTGTGCACCCCTGCCCTGCAGCTTCCACAGGGAGCTGCAGCGGGGGCCATGCGCCTTTCCCCATGGCTTGTACGGTTATTTTTAGTAAAAGTCATACACTGGTCACGGGATCCGTGAATTTTTGTTTGTTGCCTGTGACCTGTCTGTGATTTTTACTAAAAATAGCCGTGACAAAAATCTTAGCCTTAATTATAAACAATAGGCAAAGAGTCAGAGTTAGTTACCAAAATAAAATATAAGCATGCAGTCTAAACTTTCAACCTATTAGACTGGGCAACATCTAGATTGAGCAGTTTCTCACCCACCGGGTATTGCAAATCATAGTACATAGGTTTCACCCTTGAAATGTGGGCCAGTCTCCTCTGTTGGAGTCTTCAGTCTTCTGAGTGTCCTTGTTGCTTGCAGAATAAGTGGGGGAAGGAGAATAGGCCAAGCAGAGGGCCACTGTGTTCTTTTTGTATACCCCTAGTCCCATGTGCTTGGAGAACACGAGTCCAGGCATGTCTGGTGGGCATTGCTAAGTCTCCAGGCAAGGTTGAGCAATTCCCCTTGTGTGGCCTTGTGCAAATGAGTCATTGAATTGTAGCTCCCTTGCTGAACAATGGCTGTTGATGGTTGTTTGACACATGCACGGGCATCGGTTACTTTCCTTGCCGTTGTCTCTGGGGAGCTAATATCTGGCCGATTCCCAAACTTACAGCATGTTTTATTGACAATCATACAACACAATCTTTTCACTTCTTATATACTAATGATATACATATTTAGATAGGTTATGATCTGCCAAAAGTCATTGTTCTTTCTCTTTATACCTCACATTGCCTGATTTATATACAATATCTATCATAATTATATATAAATAAGGAATATGGGGGTTACATGGTGCTCCCCCAAGGTACAGAATGTCACAGTGGGATTTACATCAGGTTTTTTATTTGACTTATAATTGTTTCTCATTCAGTTGGAGCACAGGATTGCGAGCCTGAGTTTTGATCCCAGCTCTGAGGCTAACTAGCCTTGGGTGAGGCATTTAGTCTTCCAGTGTTAGTTTCCCATCTGTAAAATGGAGAAATACTCCTCTTCCCCAAAGAGGGTTGATTAATATTTATAAAGCACTTTCCAAATTGAAAATGAAGAATTAGCTTTCGTGTAACATTAAATGCCTGTTTCTCTTACAGCAGAGGTCTATCGTCCAACACATCTTGGCACTGCTACTCTTTCCTCCTCTCTGTCACCAACTGAGGCCCTGGGAATCTTTGCTGACCTCCAGAGAGCCATGAAGGGTTTTGTCCTGGAGAATGACCTGCATATTCTCTATTTGGTAGGTTCCTTGTTCGTCTCTCTATAGCGGCTTTAGTTGTACAGGTGAAGGAGAAGAGAGAATACACAGCATTTTGGATTCAAGGATCTCTTGCTTTGTTTATTTTGTTCAGGTGGTCCCTCATGGGGAAATGTTTTGAAAAACATTCATTCTTCTTCAAGTGATTGCTCATGTGTATTCCACTATAGGTGTGCGTGCTCGCCACGTGCATCGGTGCCAGAAGTTTTTCCCTTAGCAGTATCTGTAGTGGGGGAGCACCACTGCGACCCCTGGAGTGGTGTCGGTATATCACGCCATCAAAGGTGCTGTGTGCTCCCCCCATCCTCAGTTCCTTCTTGCCGCCAGTGAAGGTAGTCGGAACTTGCTCCAGCTTAGCATAGCTGCAGCGTGTCTAGCTTAGTGGTATCCGGTTCACTGATCTCTCTGTTATTGAACTTTCTTTCGTGAGTGCCTGGCTCAGGGCCAGGGCCGGCTCTAGGCACCAGCAAAACAAGCTGGTGCTTGGGGTGGCACATTTTTAGGGGCGGCATGGCCGGTGCCAGAATGCCGCCCCTGCCGCCCCTAAAAATGTGCCCCGGCCACCCTAGCTCACCTCCGCTGCTGCCGCTCGTGCACCATGGCGCGTGAAACAGCTGATTCGCGTGCCGCTGCTCGCCTTCCCTCCCAGGCTCTCAAACCTGGGAGGGAGGGCGAGATCCCGAGCGGCCGCAGTGCGCAAAACAGCTGATTCGTGCGCCGCTGCTCCCCCTCCCTCCCAGGTTTGAGAGCCTGGGAGGGAGGGGGAGACTCTGAGTGGCCGCGGCGCCCGCGCCGCTGCTCCCCCTCCCTCCCTCCCTCCTAGGCTTGAGAGTCTGGGGGGGAGGAGGCAGGGCTGGGGATTTGGGGAAGGGGCGGAGTTGAGGCGGGGCCGGGGGTGGGGTAAGAAAAAAACGCGTATACACAGTATACTCCTTTGGGCCTTTTACCTGCCCGGCAAGAGCAACACGCTTGCGGACCGCCTGAGCAGGGTATTCTCCCAGCAACACGAGTGGTCCCCCTGCACAAGGAGGTGACCAGGTGGATCCTCCTACAGTGGGGTGCTCCCCAGGTAGACCTGTTCACCACCGCCCAGAATCGACAGTGTCCTCGATTCTGCTCCAGAGCGAGAGAGGGCGAAGGGGCCATATTGGATGCATTCCTGCTTCCATGGTCGGGGCCCCTCTTGTACACCTTCCCGCTCTTCCCCTTAATAGACAGGGTCCTACAGTCAGATAGTGCGAGGATGAGTCTCATAGCCCCGGATCGGGCCCGTCAGCATTGGTACTGGTCCCTGCTGCAACTCTTAGCGGCCCCTCCTTGCAGGCTGCCACTACGGCTGGACCTCCTCTCCCAGGAGAAAGGTCGCCTCCTCCATCCCAATCTAGCCGCGCTCCATCTGACAGTGTGGCTGCTTCGTGGTTGAATGAGGAGGAGGGGAGGTGTTCTGAGGATGTGAGAAGGGTCCTGCTGGAAAGTAGGAAACCCTCCATGTGGCGAACCTACCTGGCTAAGTGGTATAGGTTCTCTATGTGGGCGAGGGATAGAGGTTTCTCTCCCTCTTCCGCCACTATCCAACTTCTCCTCGATTACCTCCTGTCCCTTCGGACCCAAGGCCTGGCGCCCTCCTCCATCAGGGTGCACCTGGCGGCCATTCAGCCTTCCATCCCCTGGTGCAGGGCCTGTCAGTGTTCTCCCATCACATGACGGCCCGGTTTCTGAAAGGGTTAGATCGGGCATTCCCTTACGCCAGACCCCCGGTTTCGCTCTGGGATCTAAACCTGGTACTCTCCTGCCTCACAGGGCCTCCTTTTGAGCCGTTAGCCATGTGTTCGTGGTTCCACCTGTCATGGAAGGTGGCGTTCTTAGTGGCTATCACCTCAGCCCGCTGGGTCTCCGAGCTCAGGGCCCTGACCTCTGAACCGCCCTATACGGTCTTTCATAAAGACAAGGTTCAGCTCCGCCCTCACCCTGCCTTTTTTCTGAAGATGGTCTCGGCTTTCCATATGGATCAGGATATTTTCCTCCTGATCCTCTATCCTAAGCCCCATTCCTCCAATGAGGTACGCCACCTGCACATGTTAGACGTGCGCAGAGCGCTGGTCTTTTACCTGGACAGAACCAGGCCATTTAGAAGGTCCCCCCAGCTTTTCATTGCTTCGGCCGCGCGCATGAGGGGGCGACCGGTCTCCACGCAGCGGATCTCCCGCTGGATCACTTCATGCATTTGCACCTCTTATGACCTGGCAGGGGTTCCCCCACCTCCTATAGTGAAGGCTCATTCGACGAGAGCCCAGGCCTCGTCAGCAGCCTATGTGCCTCATGTCCCTATTCAGGACATCTGTAGGGCTGCTACGTGGTCCTCTGTCCACACTTTTTCATCTGACTATGCGATCGTCTCCCAAGCAAGGGATGACGCAGGGTTTGGTAGGGCGGTGCTCCGCCCGGGCAACCCTTAAACTTTACACTTGCACTCCTACCCACCTCCATCAGGGATAGCTTGGAGTCACCTATAGTGAAATACACATGAGCAATCACTTGAAGAAGAAAGGACAGTTACTTGTTCCGTAACTGACGTTCTTCGAGATGTGTTACTCAGGTGTATTCCACGTCCCACCCTCCTTCCCCTCTGTCGGAGTTGTCTGGCAAGAAAGCCCTGAGGGTGGGGGGAGCACGCAGCCCCCTTTATGGCACGATATACCAGCGCCACTCCAGGGGTCGCAGCGGTGCTCCCCCACTATGGATACTGCTAAAGGAAAAACTTCCGGCACCGGTGCATGTGGCGAGCACACACACCTATAGTGGAATACAGCTGAACAACACATCTCGAAGAACACCAGTTTCGGAACAGGTAACTGTCCTATTCAGGGTGGACAAAAATTGATGATTTAAAAAATTAAATCAGATTATTTTAATTTAAATTGGATTTTTTATTTAAATTAAGTTCCCATGCTTTTGGTTGGACAGTGTAGTGGTCACTGAACACATTATGCACCTCCATGATGTTCTGTCCTGAGCCAAATCTGGCACGTTACATGGTAGGATGTCTGTGAGGGACAGGTATCTGTTGACGCTGTTCAGCCATCATGTTTCAAGTCTTCTGGGGGTCTTTTCCATCTTGCTTTCATTGGGTCAAAATTGGAGGTGATTCTTACAAGAAAGTTGGTAGGCATTCGGAGTAGATGAGCATGCCACTTTAAAGAACATTGGGTGACAGTTTTAAGAGAGCAAGACTTGTTTAGTTAGAAAACAGATCTCTTCATTTGACTTGCGTTCGTACTACTTGATGTTCTCAATTATTCGGTGATGCTTCATCTGAAGCAGTGAGGGGCCATGTTTCAGTCCAAGAGGTCAGAATACTGACCACAGTAGCATTATATAGCCTCAGCTTTGTTGGTTTACTTATCAGGATGTTTGGTTTAGGAAAGATGTTCTTAACGAGGCACCCCATTATGAACAGCGCTTTTGCAGCGCAGGCTTCACATTTTCTCAGTGATGCCCCTGTTATCAACAACAGAAGTGAGGTAGGGGAAATCAGTGACAGTTTTGACGGGGTCGTCATCCACTAAGATGCTAGATCCAGCAGCATGTTCGAAATTAAAACCAAAATTCTTCCAGTTGCCACTCTAAACAATTTTCAGGCTGACTTTTGCCACTGAGCTTTCCACGATTAGTTCATCTATTGATTCAGTAACTAGTGCTATGTCATCAGCAAAATTGATGTCCAGGAGATTCTTATCATCAAGGTGTATGTATTGACTTAGATTATGTGCTTAACCAGACACTATGATGGTATTGAAGAGTTTTGGAGTTGCAATGCATCCTTGTCAAATGCCCAATCTAATCTGGAAGATGATTTTTTCCCCCTATTTACAAGAATTTAGCTTGAGGAGGCATATAGAAGATGAAACGTTCTCCAGAGTTTGTCAGGAAGGCCTGCGAGTTTCAAGATCAAAGTGATTCGATGACAGCAGAATCAAATGTGGTTGATTGTGCATTGTGGTCCACAATGCAATGTGAACAGGGCATTTCAGTTCTCAGGCCTTCTCAATAAGCTGGCGCACTGAAGAATTGCTCCATCATGGAATGGCTGGGAATGAAGCCAGCTTATCGTGGTCTTCCCTTGCTCATTAAGATATCAGTGGCTCAGACGAGCAAGACAGAAGGAAAAATTTTCCCGGGAACAGGTAGATGAGTAATGCTGTGATGTTGCAGCAGTCTTGTTTGCTGCCTTTATGTTTCTAAAGCTATAAAATAATGCCTTTTTGCCAGTGGGACTGGACTGAGTCTGTTCTTCAGATGATATTGAACAGCATCTGCAGTCACAAACAGATAGCTTCTCTGCAGGAATTCCATAGATTCCTGCTGTCTTATTTTCCTTAAGCTTTATTAGAGCACTTTGGATTTTGTTAATAGTTAATTTGCCAGGATCATTTTGTGTGGAAATAGGTCATCTTGGCAGTGGCCTTAATATCAGGATCCAAAGAATGGGGGTGCATTTAGCAGGTGGATGAAATGTTCACTTCAGCATGCCATACACTCTGCTTCTGCCTTGATTAGCTGACCAGAACTGGAGTAGACTGCACTGGCTGAATGACCTTTCTCGTCAGTGAGGTCACGGAAGTGTTTATACAAGGAGGTGCGGCCTCCTTTAGAAGTTTTATTAAGTACGGTGGCTTTGGCTTCCATAACAGCTTTGCGATCAGCAGGTATTGCTTTATTTTGAATGCTATTTAGCTTTACGATACATGACCATATCACCTCTGAAATGAGCAGTGCAATGCTCTTTAGTGATGGGTAAGGTATTAAGGAAGATCCGGGGTTTCTTGTCACTTTATTTTTGGGACCAATGACAGTCATAGCATCATCAGTTATCTAGGATTTAAAGTCCATCCCAATGGATTTAGCATCAGTATAGTCTGATTGGGCCTCAAAGCTTTTTGAGATGTCAACTGTGTAGCATTTTCAAATGCTATTTTTTTTTAGGTTAGCTTATTCAAAGTTATGCTTTTTAGTCTGAGATGGAAATATGCCAGGGACTAATTTGTGGTCAGTGTTACTAAGGCTAGCAGACCAATAAACTCTTCAGTTGCTGATGGATGGTTTCCAATTCCAAGAGATTATTATATAATCAGTCATCTTTCATCAGCCGTTGTTACTGAGCCAAGTAAATTGGTTAATTTGCTTACTGTGAAACCATGCTTCCCATGAAACGGGAGTTTGCAACGGGGTTTACAGGCGGAGTCTGAGCAGGGGCTTGAACTCGACATTCTTTAAACTTAAAAACCAAAAACACCCCCTTGATATAAACAAAACAGCAACAAAGGAACCAGCTGCAGGAGGAAAAAGAGAATGCAGACAGAAGTCCAGCAACAGAGTGGGGGCTACCCAGTTTATTGCACCCAATACAGCATGTATGATTACCTGCTCTATGGGCAGGTGGCGTATGTGTGCATTCGGTGCAAGAGCTCCTGGCCCTCAGAGACAGTGTACAGGCTTTGGAGACCAGAGTGGCTGACCTGGAGGACCTGAGGGAGACAGAGAGGTACATAGATGAGACTTTCTGGGACACAGAATAATCCCACCCCTGGTCTGACTGCCTCTGACTGGGATGAAAGACCCAGGGAAGGAGAGCATCTAACTGGAGCAGAGGGAAACAATCACATAGTTGGGACCCTCCTTCCAGATGCTGTTGTGGTATCCCCTCGCACTGAGGATACCACTCTGGGGGAGGGAACTCCAGCTATTAGAAAGAGACAGGTATTAGTAATGGGGGATTCGATCATTAGAAACATAGATAGCTGGGTTTGCGATGACTGAGAGAACCTCGTGGTGACTTGCCTACCTGGTGCGAAGGTTGCAGATCTCTCGAGACATCTAGATAGACTTATGTGTAGTGCTGGGGAGGGGCTGGTGGTCATGGTACATGTAGGTACTAATGACATAGGGAAGGATAGGAGACCGGTCCTGGAGGCCAAATTTAGGCTGCTAGGTAAGAGACTGAAGTCCAGGACCTCCAAGGTAGCATTCTCTGAAATGCTCCGAGTTCCGCGCGCAGGGCCAGTTAGACAGGCAGAATTGAAGAGTCTCAATGCGTGAATGAGACAATGGTGTAGGGATGAGGGGTTTAGATTCATTAGGAACTGGAGAAACTTTTGGGAAAAGGGGAGCCTATACAGGAAGGATGGGCTCCGCCTAAACCAAAATGGAACCAGATTGCTGGCACTTAACATTAAAAAGGTCGTAGAGCAGTTTTTAAACGAAGGGCTGGGGGAAAGCCGACAGGTGCGGAGGAGCACGTGGTTCGGATATCCCTTAGGGGAGGGTCTATTAATAGAGAATCTATGTCCTAGTGAGGAGCAGAGGATGAAAAATTATAAAATACAGGCAGGGGTCTGATCAGAAACAGTCAAATAAGAGTCCCATTCAATTACATCGTGTAATGGCAGACAGCTAAAAGGAGACAAGTTTTTAAAGTGCTTATATACCAATGCTAGAAGTCTAAATAATTAAATGGGTGAACTATAGTTCCTCGTATTAAATGAGGATATTGATATAATAGGCATCACAGAAATTTGGTGGAATGAGGATAATCAATGGCATACAGTAATACCAGTGTACAAAATATATCGGAAGGACAGAACAGATCGTACTGGTGGGGGAGTGTCATTATATGTGAAAGAAAGCATAGAATCAAATGAAGTAAAAATCGTAAATGAATCAAACTGTACCATAGAATCTCTCTGGATAGAAATTCCATGCTCTAATAATAAGAATAGAGTGATAGGGATATATTACCGACCACCTGACCAGGATGGTGATAGTGACTGTGAAATGCTAAAGGAGATTAGAGAGGCTATTAAAATAAAAAACTCAATAATAATTAATAATTAATAATGGGGGATTTCAATTATCCCCATATTGACTGGGTACATGTCACCTCAGGATGGGATGCAGAGATAGTTTCTTGACACCTTAAAAATGATTGCTTCTTGGAGCAGCTGGTCCTGGAACCCACCAGAGGAGAGGCAATTCTTGATTTAGTCCTAAGTGGAGCACAGGATCTGGTCCAAGAGGTGAATATAGCTGGACCGCTTGTTAATAGTGATCATAATATAATTAAATTTAATATCCCTGTGGCAGGAAAAATACCACAGTGATCCGACACTGTAGCATTTAATTTCAGAAAGGGGAACTACACAAAACTGAGATTAGTTAAACAGAAATTAAAGGGTACAGTGCCAAAAGTGAAATCTCTACAAGTTGTGTGAATAATTTTTAAAGACACCATAACAGAGGCTCAACTTAAATGTATACCCCAAATTAAAAGAAACATAGAAAGAGAACCAAAAAAGAGCCATTGTGTCTAAACAACAAAGTAAAGGAAGCAGTGAGAGGCAAAAAGGGATCCTTTAAAAGGTGGAAGTTAAATCCTAGTGAGGAAAATAGAAAAGAGCATAAACACTGGCAAATGAAGTGTAAAAATACAATTAGGAAGGCCAAAAAAGAATTTGAGGAACAGTTAGCCAAAGACTCAAAAAGTAATAGCAATTTTTTTTAAGTATATCAGAAGCAGGAAGCCTGCTAAACAACCAGTGGGGACACTGGATGAGTGAGGTGCTAAAGGAGCACTCAAGGATGATAAGGCCATTGCGGAGAAAATAAATGAATTCTTTGCATCGGTCTTAACGGCTGAGGATGTGAGGGAGATTCCCAAACCTGAGTCATTCTTTTTAGGTGACAGATCTGAGGAACTGTCCCAAATTGAGGTATCAGTAGGGGAGGTTTTGGAACAAATTGATAAATTAAACAGCAATAAGTCACCAGGACCAGATGGTATTCACCCAAGAGTTCTGAAGGTACTCAAATGTGAAATTGCAGAACTAACAACTGTAGTCTGTAATCTATCATTTAAATCCGCTTCTGTACCAGATGACTGGAGGATAGCTAATGTGACGCCAATTTTTAAAAAGGGTTCCAGAGGTGATCCCGGCGATTTACAGGCCTGTAAGCCTGACTTCACTACTGGGCAAACTGGTTGAAACTATATAACGAACAATATTGTCAGACATATAGGTGAACATAATTTGTTGAGGAAGAGTCATATGGTTTTAGTAAAGGGAAATCATGCCTCACCAATCTACTAGAATTTTTTGAGGGGGGTCAACAAGGATGTGGACCAAGAGGATCTTGTGAATATAGTGTACTTAGATTTTCAGAAAGCCTTTGACAAGGTCCCTCACCAAAGGCTCTTACGCAAAGTAAGCTGCCACGGGATAAGAGGGAAGGTGCTCTCATGGATTGGTAACTGGTTAAAAGATAGGAAATAAAGGGTAGGTATAAATGGTCAGTTTTCAGAGTGGAGAGAGGTAAATAGTGGTGTCCCCCAGGGGTCTGTTCTGGTTCCAGTCCTATTCAACGTATTCATAAATCATCTGGAAAGTGAGGTGGCAAGTTTGCAGATGATACAAAAATTCTAAAGATAGTTAAGACCCAGGCAGACTGTGAAGAGCTACAAAAGGATCTCTCAAAACTGGGTGACTGGGCAACAAAATGGCAGATGAAATTTAATGTTGATAAATGCAAAGTAATGCACATTGGAAAGCATAATCCCAACTATACATATAAAATGATGGGGTCTAAATTAGCTGTTACCACTCAAGAAAGAGATCTTTGAGTCATTGTGAATAGTTCTCTGAAAACATCCACTCAATGTGCAGCGGCAGTCAAAAAAGCAAACAGCATGCTGGGAATAATTAAGAAAGGGATAAATAATAGGGCAGAAAATATCATGTTGCCTCTATATAAATCCATGATACACCCACATCTTGAATACTGCTTGAAGATGTGGTCGCCCAATCTCAAAAAAGATGTATTGGAATTGGAAAAGATTCAGAAAAGAGCAACAAAAATGATTAGGGGTATGGAACAGCTTCTGTATGAGGAGAGATTAATAAGACTGGGACTTTTCAGCTTGGAAAAGAGATGGCTAAGGGGAGATATGATTGAGGTCTATAAAATCATGACTAGTGTAGAGAGAGTAGATAAGGAAGTGTTGTTTTCTACTCATAACACAAGAACTAGGGCGTCACCTAATGAAATTAATAGGCAGCAGATTTAAAACAAATAAAAGGAAATATTTTTTCACACAACGCAGTTAGCCTGTGGAACTCCTTGCCAGACGATGTTGTGAAGGCCAAGACCATAACAGGGTTCAAAAAAGATCTAGATAAATTCATGGAGGATGGGTCCATCAATGGCTATTAGCCAGGATGGGCAGGAATGGTGTCCCTAGCCTCTGTTTGCCAGAAGCTGGGTATGAGCGACGGGATGGATCACTTGGTGATTACCTGTTCTGTTCATTCCCTCTGGGGTACCTGGCACTGGCCACTGTCAGAAGACAGGATACTGGCTTAGATGGACCTTTGGTCTGATTCAATAGGGCCATTCTTATGTTTGTAATGACAAGCTCATACGAAAACAACAACTGTAACACATAATTATGTTCTCTTCTTGCTATTATCTATAAGGTGTATTTTGGTGAGGCTTTAACGATGGATATCTTTAACCTTTACATTTCTCTGACCAGCAGCTCCTTGGAGTCTTCCTTATTCAGAGTTAACACTTTCCATGTTCCAATACGTACCAAACCCCATCCAGTAGATTAATTTTTATAGGTCCCGAATCAGGTTGATCCGAAGCAAACATGGTAGTGGCTTTCATAGCCATTGGGTTGGGTGGGGGATTGCTAATCCCATCTGATGTAGGCCTGGGTCTTGCAGAAAGATGAAAGAATCTAGGGTGAGCTTCACCCGCTCCAAGCAGGTTGGAGCCGCCCTGTCTGGTGTGTTTAGTGCAAGATAGTTGGGCTGCCTACTGGGAGTATGGTTGAGACAACTGGTGGAATACCACGCCTGAAGCTGCTCTTATGAACTCCTTTCTCACCAATTAAATTTGAAATTGACAGCCTATGTTAAGGCCTAAAGATATTATAATCTTTTTAAATCATTTAAATTAAATACAAAGAACATTACTAAAAGAATACATGTTTGCTGCTGAAGTTTTAAAGAAAGTTAAACCACCTGGGACTAGAGTTTGTTGAAATGCTAAACCAGCTTTTGACAGCAGTAGTCTCTTCGTCAGGTGCAGAGAATATTTTCTTCATTTTGGTTCATTCAACTAGTTCGTTCAAGGTTAAGAAGACATTTGGGAGTTGAAAAAGAAGGAAAGTTTCTTTTCCTCTTCCCATTTATGAATTAAAAACAAGGTATGATAGGCTGAAGTCTATTACTTCCATAATCTTGGACATAGTGACCAAAACATTTAGTTTTGTTTACCAACTACAGATAATACTACTTTTGTTTAATAAATCAGTTGTAAATACAAAACATATTTTGATAAACTCTTTGATAATTTTTTTCTTATGTATCCAGCACACTTAGGGTGTTTTTATTGAATAAAAAAATTGTTTTTGAATTTCCATTCATCCAGAAATTGATACAAATCACAAGTAAAAAAATTAATAATCCTTTAGTTAGTAAATAAATTAATGGAGATATCCTATTTATCTCCTAGAACTGGAAGGGACCTTGAAAAGTCATCAAGTCTAGCCTCCTGCCTTCACTAGCAGGATCAAGAACTGATTTTGCCCCAGATCCCTAAGTGGCCCCCTCAAGGATTGAACTCACAACCCTGGGTTTAGCAGGCCAATGCTCAAACCACTGAGCTATCCCTCCCCCCAGTACATCATTTTGTTACATAATAAAGATGTAAAATTACAAATCTGAATAAATGTATGTTGAGCTATATAATTGCTTAAATAAATGTGTATAGATATAGTGTATCCTCCTAGTTAGCAAAATGAAGTACCTAATTTAGTGCAAAGGTTATATTTAGTGGCAAAATCAGTGTTTTATTGGCTCAACCAATGAAATTCAACCCTTCTTTAAGAAAATAATTAACTACAAATGCAAAACATGATTAAAATCAGTTCTTTAAATCAAGGTTTTCTGCTTGCTGATTTAAATCATGATTGAAATCAGTAATTTAAATCAACCCACCCTGATTAAGTTCGGAAACTATTCTGCTTCTGCAGCAAATATTATGAAGCAGCTGCCATTCCATAGTTGAGGTTCAATTGGTTGCATCCATTATAAACCCAATTTGGTATCCGTTTTCCTCAAACCCGTAGAAAAGTCTCATCTGTCTCAAAATTTGAATTTTGTGTCTGGAACAGAGGTAGAATTTTTCTAAAATATTTGAAGTGAATTGGACAAAGGTTTTCTGAATTTGACGTCCTCCTGAGGCACTTAGGTACCTCAGAAACCCACTGAGACTTCAGAGACTTACTGGACCCTATCACCTAGTCTGAGCCTAAGGAAGCTTGTTTGGGGCCAATCCCAACCTCTCTGTAAGCTTTAAGGATGTTAGGGAGATTCCCAAACCTGAGCCGGCTTTTGTAGGTGACAAATCTGAGGAATTGTCACAGATTAAAGTGTCCCTAGAGGAGGTTTTGGAATTAATTGATAAACTTAACATTAACAAGTCACCGGGACCAGATTGCATTCACTCAAGAGTTCTGAAAGAACTCAAATGTGAAGTTGCGGAACTATTAACTAAGGTTTGTAACCTCTCCTTTAAATCGGCTTCTGTACCCAATGACTGGAAGTTAGCTAATGTAACGCCAATATTTAAAAAGGGTTCTAGAGGTGATCCCGGCAATTACAGACCGGTAAGTCTAACGTCGGTACCGGGCAAATGAGTCGAAACAATAGTTAAGAATAAAATTGTCAGACACATAGGAAAACATAAACTGTTGAGCAATAGTCAACATGGTTTCTGTAAAGGGAAATCGTGTCTTACTAATCTATTAGAGTTCTTTGAAGGGGTCAACAAACGTGGACAAGGGGGATCCAATGGACATAGTGTACTTAGATTTCCAGAAAGCCTTTGACAAGGTCCCTCACCAAAGGCTCTTACGTAAATTAAGTTGTCAAGGGATAAAAGGGAAGATCCTTTCATGGACTGAGAACTGGTTAAAAGACTGGGAACAAAGGGTAGGAATTAATGGTAAATTCTCAGACTGGAGAGGGGTAACTAGTGGTGTTCCCCAAGGGTCAGTCCTCGGACTAATCCTATTCAACTTATTCATAAATGATCTGGAGAAAGGGGTAAACAGTGAGGTGGCAAAGTTTGCAGATGATACTAAACTGCTCAAGATAGTTAAGTCCAAAGCAGTCTGTGAAGAACTTCAAAAAGATCTCTCAAAACTAAGTGATTGGGCAACAAAATGGCAAATGAAATTTAATGTGGATAAATGTAAAGTAATGCACATTGGAAAAAATAACCCCAACTATACATACAATATGATGTATAGGATAGAACCAGAAACAATGGGTTTAAACTGCAGCAAGGGAGGTCTAGATTGGACATTAGGAAAAAGTTCCTAACTGTCAGGGTGGTTAAACACTGGAACAAATTGCCTAGGGAGGTTGTGGAATCTCCGTCTCTGGAGATATTTAAGGGTAGGTTAGATAAATGTCTACTAGGGATGGTCTAGGCAGTATTTGGTCCTGCCATGCGGGCAGGGGACTGGACTCGATGACCTCTCGAGGTCCCTTCCAGTCCTAGAATCTATGAATCTATGAATCTATGATGGGGGCTAATTTAGCTACAACGAGTCAGGAAAAAGATCTTGGAGTCATCGTGGATAGTTCTCTGAAGATGTCCGCGCAGTGTGCAGAGGCGGTCAAAAAAGCAAACAGGATGTTAGGGATCATTAAAAAGGGATAGAGAATAAGACTGAGAATATATTATTGCCCTTATATAAATCGATGGTATGCCCACATCTCGAATACTGCGTACAGATGTGGTCTCCTCATCTAAAAAAAGATATACTGGCACTAGAAAAGGTTCAGAAAAGGGCAACTAAAATGATTAGGGGTTTGGAACGGGTCCCATGTGAGGAGAGATTAAAGAGACTAGGACTCTTCAGCTTGGAAAAGAGGAGACTAAGGGGGGCTATGATAGAGGTATATAAAATCATGAGTGATGTGGAAAAAGTGGATAAGGAAAAGTTATTTACTTATTCCCATAATACAAGAACTAGGGGTCACCAAATGAAATTAATAGGCAGCAGGTTTAAAACAAATACAAGGAAGTTCTTCTTCACGCAGTGCACAGTCAACTTGTGGAACTCCTTATCTGAGGAGATTGTGAAGGCTAGGACTATAACAACGTTTAAAAGAGAACTGGATAAATTCATGGTGGTTAAGTCCATTAATGGCTATTAGCCAGGATGGGTAAGGAATGGTGTCCCTAGTCTCTGTTTGTCAGAGGATGGAGATGGATGGCAGGAGAGAGATCACTTGATCATTGCCTGTTGGTCTATTCCTTCTGGGGCACTTGGCATTGGCCACTGTTGGTAGACAGGATACTGGGCTAGATGGGACCTTTGGTTGGTTGTTGTTTTTTAAATGGTCCCAAATTGATAAACTAAGGGGAAACAGGAACATTTTAAAAAAGTAGGTAGATGACTGTTCTATCAAACTATAGAAGGGTTTTGGTCCCTGACGAGCCTGTTTGGTATATTTGGGGTGGAGGAGCCTACTACAACTATGAGAGGGGAGCCCTGAGAAGTCTGCTAAGTCTGTTGTGGCGTGGGGTCCCCAACAAGACGACAAGGATCTGTGTGTGCATATTCAAGAAGCCCCTAAAAGACTATTAAAATTCCTGGAGAGGGAGTCATGAGCCTGTAAAGATTAATAAGAGAGTGATTAGATGTCCTGACAAGCATTGTAAGTTTCATGGGCAAGAAGGCCTTAAAGGAATGCTGTCCAAAATCTGATATTGTTCTTTCTCCCCATTAAATGTGCATCTTTGTACATATTGTCCTAATAAAGACAAAACACAGCTTTTGAAACAGAATTGCGACAGTTTGGAAATCCCTGCTGAGGAACTGTGTGACCCATGCAAAACAAAGGTGGAATGATCTGATTGTTGGGATCATAAACAGCCAGGAATGCGTGCTTTTGCCTGCTCTCAACTCCATGCCCCTGCTTGTTCTGTCATTGACTAGGTGCTGACCAAAACTGAGTGATTTTGTAGGGTGTGCTAGTGTCCTGTATGTGCCTGCAAACTGCATACGTCAGGAAGATTTTATATTTTGTTTCTACTTTCAGTAAGCAAAGCAGAGCTGCTTTGTATAGTATATAGCAATGTACTCGTTCCCTGCTGACATCTATTAAAAAGAAGAAAATGAAATTCTGTTCGTGTTCTGAGGCAGGAGATGTTAATGTAATGTATTTTCTCTCTGGAGTTTTCAAGCACAGCAGTTTGTCCAGTGTATTTAGTTTGAAATAGTGCTCTTGAACAAAATGTTCTTGAGTTTCTTTCCTATTAACCTTGCCTCAAACATTATTTGTAAACTGTTCATTTCCAAAGCAAGACTGGAGATGATTTTTGCCGGGAGTTGCTCTCTAAATGTATCCTATGTGTTATAGTAGACAGAGAAAAACTATATTAATGGTCTTTCACTCCCTTAGGCTTGAATGTTCTGACTGTACAAATCTATGGCTGACCTTTTTTGGAATTTGATAAAAAAGAAATTTTTGTTGGCTAGGAATGGATAAAAAGGGCCTACCTCTCTGGAATGGGATCCTGTCTTCAGCAATTCTTACCCTCGCCAACATTAAAAGGGAGATGGAGGATTTGTAGCTGCGCCCTAGACATTTTGCATTTTGTATTCTGTTAAATGTGCCCCAAGTACTGTTAACTAATTATTTCGAAACAGTCTCTCTCAGTATGTTGATGTAAATATTACAACATTCTCTCTCCTGGTATTGAACCAGGCTGATTGAATTATAACCAGAATGTTTTGTTTTGTCCCTTAGTGGTTGAATTGTTTGGGTATTTTTGTTCATATAAATAATAGCACTGAGATTTTTGTGCTGGAGTTTATCATGAAGTGAGAGGAAAAGTGGACTGCAGAACCCTACTCCTCTACACGATCAGATACCATGGCAGTGTCTAGCAAGGCTGCTTTAACTGGAGATCCTGTTTCTTGGTGGAATGTACTAGAAAAACATGTCTCACTGACACTGATCTTGATAGACAGGCATATGTTAATCAGTTATGTGAAGTAAAAATAAAGCTATTGTTCAAAAGTCCTTATTTTTAATGTCTTGGGTTTAAGGAACAATCTGACAAAGGGTCTGAACTGAGTAATCATGAGAATGTGTGTCAGAGCTCATTAGTCCAAACATTAAAAACTAGTTTGGAAAAGCTTTTACATTCTTCAGGGTATGTGGTTATGACTCAGTGCATCTGAGTTGTATGTAGGACACTGTAACCATGTGTCCTGGATTACATTATTATTCATCCTCTTCCTTGCAAATGTAGTGCTATGCCTATTCTTGTGAAGTAAAGATTTTGCTTTAAAGAATGTGACATTGATTTGTTTCCTTTAGGTCACTCCTGTGTACGAGGAGTGGACCACTATTGACTGGTATCAGTTTTTCTGCCTGTGGGAGAAGCTGCCTTCATCTATGAAGCGAGTGGCTGAGCTGGTGGGAATTGAAGAAGGCTTCCTGGCTCGCTCTGTAAAGGGCAAAATCATCGCTAAAACAGAGAAACAGCACAGGCAAATGGCCATTCATAAAAGGTAATAACAGATGGGTCTAAGTGCCTAAGGGGAGGAGGTTTTAAAGGACAAATGTGTGAGGAGATTGTTGCCGGCACAGGGGCCCGAGGACAGCAACAGTGAGGTTCGTTGCCCGGAGTGCTTCACGCCAATAAACATACTGGGGTGGAGAAACAATCAAAGTTTTTATTTGAGATCTCAAAGTGGTGCAAGGAGACAGGCAAGTCTCAAATCGAGCACACCAGCAAAAACAGTTTCTCTCTTCTTTATACATTTTACAACTAAGCCCCCCCTCTCTCCCCCTCTCTACCACCCCTCCTCTACTCCCCCTCCCCTCTCTACCGAAGGCATGTTTATACATTTAAGCAACTAAATCATTCTAGGGCTATAAATCTAGCTTGTTAGTAACTTCTCTCTAAACAGTTATTTGGTCCTGTTTACCCTTAGTTTATTACCCCTTCCTCAGCTAGAAACATGCAAACCTCATCATTATTGTTTGGTACCTGAAATGAGCAAGGTCGTAATTGCTAACTAGCTATTTACACATTCCAATTCCTGTCCTTGGCTGTTAAGGTCGATCAGAGTTAAACATGGAAGGACAGAGTTAAAACATGGAAGAACTCTAGCTCAGGCAGGCCTAGTAACCCCAACAGTTCCCTCCTTTGAGAATACTCAACAAGCTTTTGGCTGAGTTTTCTCATATTCTATAGACAAGATACGATTGAGTGCCATGGAGCTGGGGTTCTCAATGAGAGAGAATGCTGGGATTTCTGGGGAAAGGGGGGCACACAGCTTACGGAGGAGCAATTTAAAACAAGCAATCAGGAGGAGGGTGACCAGGCACAGTACCACACCTGTGAGGAGGAGATGCACAAGGCTATTTCCCAGTCCTCCCAGGTTGGGCAACCAACTCCAAAGGGAATCAAAAACTGTGGGTTCCCTTTCCTGAGCTTTCCACTGATCAAAAGCCTGTTTGGCTGACAGGACGGGCTTGTTAATGTCCTGTGAGTTTTCTGGGACATAAGTACAACATTCACTCCCAATAAGGACACACACCCCGCCCTGGGAGGCTAAAACATAATCTAAGGCCTGTCCATTTTGCAGGGACAGCAACCGGAGCTGGTAAAGCTCTGAGTTAAGGTTTTTCTCTATGGCCAAGGTCTCATTGGCATACTTGGTGAGAAACACAGAGAGCCTACGATAAAATTGAGCCAGTCGTCCTACCTCATAGGATGGGAGAAAGATCATACCCAATCTGTCTCCTTCTGTAATGGGCTCTGGGGTGGCATACAAAGATCTATGCTGCCTGGCGCGGCCAGGGGGCAGTTTAGGGAGGACACGAAGGGGAGGGGCAAGATATCCTAGATAGCAGCTTCCATACCACCGATGCGGTAGCCACTTATAGGCAGAGGTACCGCAAATATAAAAGGAGTGGCCATTCCCTACCAAGCCATTATAACCGCTACTCCACCTATTTACTTGTCTGTCATTAAACGATCCGAACCGGGCAGTAGAGTCGGATTTGCCGTGAACATAGACAGGGATGGAAGCATCACTGTCAGGGGATAAATAATACTGACAGGTGCTATTCCCAGCAAACCAGGTGTGATTGCTGGACTTAAACTGTCGATAGCACACCAACCCAGGGGCCACTGTCTGTAACCTAATAGGGGAAGGGATATATGTTGAGTTGGCCTGCGGCTTCCAGGGGTCGTCCCTTAATGCATACTGGGACTCAATGGTACAGTTCTGCGACAAGGGATACCCGAGGCATTTTTCCCCCTACTGAACCATCCCCAACAGATATCTGACCAATTCTGGGGAACCACCCTCCAGGGTAACCCTGCAGCATGGTGTGGGATTTAGGAGCATACCCAGCAGTTGGAGAGGTTAAACTCTTGGGCAAAGCAAACCTTCAGGGACTCATATGTGTTTGTCTCTGAGTTAGTAGGGATTCCTTTCCATCCCGCATGTGCCTGGGGGGAAACGGGAGTTAACAAGAGGAGTGTCCCTATGACAAAGAGCACCACTGTGGCAGACCCTGGATCTGAACTCATATTGGGCAGGTGATCCTAGGGGCTAACAATCACAATTCCCCAAATACCCACAAAATAACAATTACCAATAGTAAGCAGATTCAAAACAAAAGGGACCAGGCCACCAGGTTAGGCCGGTCCTGTGAAAACAAACACAACCAACACTCAGAGGTCTCGCAGGGAGTGCGCTGTGACTGTCCAAAGAGATCACAGGGCATTCCCAGCAGACACTATTGTCGTCTGAATAACAGCTTAAGTCTCAAATTGTCGCTGGCAGTCTTCTCTGCAGGCTGGACGGTCCACCGTTCAGAAGCAGGCACTGCTTTCAGATGAGAGTGATGAATCCAGTTTTTGTGTCCCTCAACCTTTGCTGCTGTATGTGAGACCAGCAGGACGGTGTAGGGTCCCTTCCACTTCTCTTGGAGAGGCTCGTCCTTCCAGGTCCGGACGAGTACAGAATCGCCTGGCTGCAAGGAGTGGATCGGGGCATCCAGCGGGAGAGGCTGCAAATCTTTGGTATACCTGTGAAGAGAACAGCAGACAGAGAGCACATATACTGAGATAAGAAGCCACACCCCATTTCCCACTCCCCTGCCAGAACCGGTGTACCATTCATAGGCCATGCCCTTCCAAACATAATCTCGAAGGGACTGAGCCCTAACCTGCCCTTAGGGAGAGCGCGAATGCGGAGCAGAACAAAGGGCAAAGCATCAGGCCACTTAAGGGAAGCCTCTTGGCAAACCTTTGAGAGGTGCTGCTTAAGCGTCTGATTTGTACGCTCCACTGGCCTGCGGTCGCCATGGCGTGTGAAGCTTCCAGGGGATCTGTAGGGCATCCGATATCTTCTGAACGACTTGGGATGTGAAGTGTGTTCCGTTGTCAGAGTCCATCCACTGGGGGAGCAATCTGAGCCTTACTCAGTGCTACTCGATATCCTCGAAGTCCAACAAAGTTCAGGAGGCTCACAGTGGCTTTAAGGCAAGAGGTTAGACCCACTGCAGCAATTAACAAGTCATCCACATATTGCAGGAGGAGGACTTTGTCCTCATTGTCCCACTCCTCCAAGTCTCTAGCCAGGGCCTGGCTGAAAAGGGTGGGGGAATTTTAAATCCTTGAACCAGCACTGTCCAGCAAAGCTGCTTCCTAACCCTCCTTTTGTCCTCCCACTCGAAGGAGAAAATCTCCTGAGACTGGAGGTCAACCGGAATCGTGAAGAAAGCATCCTTTAAATCCAGGACTGAAAAATGGGTGCACTGCCCCCCTATAGAGGCCAACAGTGTATACGGATTTGGAACAAGGGGGTATAGAGTCTTAACCCGCTCATTAACTGCTCTCAGGTCCTGGACCAGCCGGTATGTGCCATTGGGCTTTCATACAGGCAAGATAGGAGTGTTCCAAGCTGACTGGCATTCTCAAAGCACCCCGCACTTTAGGAACTGGTCTATAGTTTCCTGCAGTACCTCTCTGGCTTCCCTTTTGATCAGATACTGCTTAATTCACACTGGACCTTTTCCTGGCAAGAGCTGAACAGTTATAGGAGTATGATGGGCTGCCTTTCCTGGGATCCCTGATGCCCATACCAGAGGAAAAACCCGCTTCTCCCATTGACTCCACTCTGGGGCTTGCATGGCTGAGGGCTCAATTGCAAGAGTCATTATCCAGGCATTCTCTGGAGGTAAGGTGAGGCTTATTTCATCTTGAGTGAAATGCAGGGTGGCACCTAAGCGACAAAGCAGATCCCGTCCTAATAGTGGCATTGGACAATCGGGGAGGTAAACCAGTCTGTGAGATAGAGTTCTGTTTCCCAAAGCACATTCCGCTGGGGCATATACTGGGCACTTAGTTCCTTTCCCTGTGGCTCCCACCACAGTGAGAGAAACTTCCACAGGCAGCTGAAGGGGCTGGTTTACAGCAGTTCGTGCAGCTCCAGAGTCTATTAAAAAAGTCTGTCTGAATCTCCCACCCGCATTTTTACTCGGGGTTTCGGGGGCAGGATAGTCAGTCTCCCCTGACACCCCTATTCTTGATCCTCCGCTGCCATCATAGGGGTACCTTCCCTTTCGGGGCACTCATTTTCCCAATGTCCCTCCTTTCGGCATATAGTACACTGGTTGCGACCCAGACGCCTTTCCTGTGAGCCAGGGTGCCCACGTCCACGTCCTCTCATTCCCCAGCCCCTTCCACCTTCCTGAAATCTTCCCCTGCCACCAGCCTGTACTGCTGCAACCATCATTTTCACTTGCCTCTTTTCCTTTTCTCCCTCGCTAAGGCTGTAAGCCCTGTTTGCAGTTTCCAAAATCTGTGCCATTGTCATGCCCATCAAATCCTCCTTTTTCTGCATTTCCTTTTAATATCAGGGGCCACACGGCTGGTAAAGATACCCTTCATAATTGCCTCAGTAGCCTGATCATCAGGGTTTGCATTAGTAGTTTGCCTGATGGTATCCCGAATACGCTGCAGAAAAGCAACCGGACTCTCTTTTGGCTCCTGTACTAGCTCATACGGCTTAGCCCAATTGTTATGTCAGACAGCTGAGTGTTGGAGACCATGTAATAGGAGCTCCTTGTATACAGTGAGACAGGTGAGATCTGCCGGCACCTTGGGATTCCACCGGGGGTCTGCTGTAGGGACCTGAACTGCAGCAACAGGAACGTTTGCTGCGTTTGCCTCATGTCTAAGCTGTGCCTCCTCTCGTGCCTTAGACACAACCTGATTACGCTCCACCTCAGACAGCAGGGTCCGCATAAGGACATTACAGTCATCCCAGTCAGGCTTATGGCTAGCCAGACACCCTTCAAAGACCGAGATAAACTTGCTTGGATTCGTAGAGAATTCCCCTGACTGTGCCTTAAAAGCTGCTAGGTCCACTGGGTTAAAAGGCACATGGGTATAAACCTGCATTGTAGTGGCTGGGCGATTTTCTGTTCCAGAACGGGCTATCCGAGTCTCAGTAATCAATGGATAGAATCCCACCGAGGGGGCAATCTCTGGGACCTGAGGCACCCTATCTTTATACGGTGGGGGTGTTGGAGCCGAAGGGGACACCGACTCTGCCATCACAACCGGGGGAGGGTTCTCAGGACTAACAATAGTTACTACCGAACCTGTCGGAGTCAAATTACACTTTTGCAAAAGATCTGATCTATCTCTTAACAACATAAACAACTGTACATACATATGTTCATTCCATTTACCCGTACGCTGACAAAACAAAAGCAACTGAAGGATCATATTATAATTAAGTGATCCCTCCGGTGGCCACCTTTCCTGGTCCTCTAGCTGATATTGAGGCCAGTCTACTGTACAGAATCTTTTTAATTTACTTTTAATCAACGGATCCGATCCAAACACTTTCCAGTTCACCAGAATGCATTCTAAGGGCGTACACCTTGCCCTGCCTGCAGTACTCTCTCCCTGCCCCATACTCTAGGGAGACACTGGGCGTCCCCAGGTCAAAACAGGTAAAGTCCCCACTGGACTGTTCCTACCTTATCCAAGGGTCCGGTTCTGCACCGTCGCCCACAGCTGCTTCTCCACTAATCAAGCACGTTGCACCGTTGTGCCCTCCGGGGTCGACCAAATCACGTCTCCGCCGAGGCCCCCGATGAAGTCACCGGTGTGCTCTGGGCATCGGTCGTCGTCTTAATCCGTCGGCCGCCAGGAGGGATCCGGGCAAGGCTAAATTTCAGCCTCGAGCCCACCCAGGGACGCCAAGACTGTTGCCGGCACAGGGGCCCGAGGACAGCAACAGTGAGGTTCGTTGCCCGGAGTGCTTCACGCCAATAAACATACTGGGGTGGAGAAACAATCAAAGTTTTTATTTGAGATCTCAAAGTGGTGCAAGGAGACAGGCAAGTCTCAAATCGAGCACACCAGCAAAAACAGTTTCTCTCTTCTTTATACATTTTACAACTAAGCCCCCCCTCTCTCCCCCTCTCTACCACCCCTCCTCTACTCCCCCTCCCCTCTCTACCGAAGGCATGTTTATACATTTAAGCAACTAAATCATTCTAGGGCTATAAATCTAGCTTGTTAGTAACTTCTCTCTAAACAGTTATTTGGTCCTGTTTACCCTTAGTTTATTACCCCTTCCTCAGCTAGAAACATGCAAACCTCATCATTATTGTTTGGTACCTGAAATGAGCAAGGTCGTAATTGCTAACTAGCTATTTACACATTCCAATTCCTGTCCTTGGCTGTTAAGGTCGATCAGAGTTAAACATGGAAGGACAGAGTTAAAACATGGAAGAACTCTAGCTCAGGCAGGCCTAGTAACCCCAACAAGATGATCCAATTGCTAGGTTCTGTTCTGTATGAAAGCATTGTCTGGGATTGGCTCTCCTGTTGGCTGAGCTGTTAGCTAATGCAATTTGGATCGGTCCCTTATGAGTTTATCCATATTGGGTAAGAGATCTGTAGCTACAAGAAGTTTGGGTATGTGTTAAGAAAAATGGTCCGAGAAGTTATTTCCTTTGTTTGCCACTTCTGGCCCAGAGTAGCACAGTAATGTCTCATTACTACTAGCTTGGCCTCAATTACTTTATTTTTTAAAATTTCTCTATATGCTTTTTGTACAGGTTTTTCACCAGCCTTGCCCTACTGGATTTAATCAGTGAGGTTCCCTTAAAGGATATTACTAAGAAATATAACTGTAGTCGTGGCCAGCTTCAGTCCTTGCAACAGTCTGCTGCCACCTATGCAGGTGAGTCAAAGGGACAGAAAAAATTCTGGAGTCTTGCATTATCTAGTTCTAAATATTTGGTCTTTCTAGTTTGTTACTGGAGAAAATATGGTCTGTCTTCTTCATATATGGCATTGTTGGCTAAAATGTGGCAGTGATAAATTTAGCCCATGCACTGTTTTAGTGCAGTCTGTACTTGCCATCTGCTCTGTTATGGAAAAGCATCCTGCAGAGGCTACACCACTCGGAGGAGGAGGTAGGATAAATATGGAGAACTGCATGTTGGGAAATGTAGTCTTCAAAGGCTGCATCTTAATGGTAAGTGAATATAATTTGTCCCATTTTATGCAAATTAAGTATAGGCTAATTCTATGCTCCTGCCAAACTACCAATGTGATGCTCTCATGTGGACAAAGTTTGGATGCAGCTGATACTTAGTTCAGAGATTTCTCAGCTGCAAAATTAACTGGCTGAAAAATTGTAATTTTACAATTGCCAAAAAAGACAGAAGCCTCCTTGTCACTTACCATAGCTTCTCAAACACTTAAAAAGGGTTCAGAGAGTGTTAATTTGCCTGCCAAAATAGGTCTGGCAAATCAAAAGATAACAGGACACAACATGAATAAGAACACTTTTCTTTCATCACCAGAGTCCTCGTAAACTCCACAAATGGGGTCCATACATTTTAAAGAGTGGTCACATCTACCAACTTTTCAAGGCCCAAATGTGGGATGCAGTGTGTGACAAAGACCGAAAATGAAGGGTACACAAAAATTATTCAGGAAGGAAAGTTTTAAATGTTAACAGTACTCATTCTGATAGTGTTAATTACTTCTTGTAATATCAGTTTCATGATTCTCTATTCCCAGTGTAAATCATTTTCAGCAATCAGTGAAGGGATACAAGATTTTTTCAAGAATATAGGTAACTTTGGGGCTAAAATGAATGATGTCTCTTGAAATAAGGTGTGGTTAAGAGGAATGAATGCAGTTGTATTCTGAGTGGCTATAAAAATGGAATTCTGTGTCTTTCTTCCAATGATTTCCATATCCCATGTGCTCAGTTTACAGGTAAAAAGGAGTCGATTTTTCCTAGCACTGCTAGCCTTGCAAACTTAGTCTGGCCAGTGAGAGTTAAGCTTGTTTTTCTCCATTTTACCCATTGTCATCAGTAATAAAGATTGTGCAGGGGCAGATTGCACAGAATATATGGCCTGACTTCCCCAGCCAATTTTTGTCATTTTCATAGTTCAGGGCAGCTGCACCTGGATTTCTCCTCAGTGGTCCACTCAAGGACACCCACTCTCAGACTTCCAGCTCCCTACCTGTTGCCTTTTTGCGTGAAGACCTACGTCTCTTTCCCGTCTGACCAGGGCATTTCCAGGCTTCACAGTTCCCTGCCTTTGGTGTGTTGTTCCCAGCTGAGACAGTCTGCTCAAGCACACCTACTTGCTTTCTCTTCAGAGACAGTTAACAGTGTGACTGCCCCGGTTATTGATACCACACAGCTCTTTTTATGCAAGCATATTTTCTTATTAGGGTAAAAGCACTACAGAGAAAGCATTAAAAACAATAAAAGAACCTAAATGTATGCTAATAAGCTAACCAGAGATCATCCCAACACTAAGATGGAGCAGTCCTGGCAGGAGTAGTCATTCAACACACCACCCAAGGAGTTTCCTTTGTGGTCACAAGTTCATCACAGCTTCAGCTCAGAAGAAATATTCAGTATTATGTGGCCTCAGTAGGCCAAGTCCTTCCAAACCTTTAAGGACTGGGGCCTCCCATGGTACAGGTGGTTCTGTCCATCTGCTGGATCAGAAAGAAGGCCACAAGCCAGTATACCAGTTTGAACCAGTATATGTGCACCTCTCCAGGTGGATGACTTTAAAGGGTTGATAACTGGAGGAATTATATTAGCATATATCCCCTCCTCCTAGAAAAAACCCTTAATGTTAAAAGCTCACTTTGTTTCAAAAGGTCCTTTGAAGAGCCTTACAATCCCAAAATAGTATGTAAATATTTGTGTTTTTAATACAATCAACTCCAAAAATGTTAAACTTCAGTAAGGTTTAACGTAATTCAGTAAAGTTTGTCCAGGACATTACAGAGTAGTGTCAATCTATCACAGTCATTTGACTATATTTTTCTATCGTTTCTTCTTTGAGCACCCCACTTTAGGGTGCCCATGCACCTCGTGTGTGCCAGAGTGGAATTTTTTGAATAGTAGTGTCTGTTGGAGTTGCACATGTACAGCACATGTCCTCATATCTCTCATCTGAGGGTATAAAGGGAGGGGGGCTGCATCTGCCCTCAGTTCCCTCTTATTGCCCATGACAGCAAAACAGAACAAATGTCCAGGTCGCTACTACTCAGTGTTTGCTATAGTTTGATAGAACAGTCATCTACCTACCTTTTTAAAATGTTCCTGTTTCCCCTTAGTTTATCAATTTGGGACCATTTAAAAAACAACAACTAACTCCGCCCCCCCCCCCTCTACAGTTCCACTAGGAGCTGTGCACTACCATGTGCCTCATGGTAGACTCAAAACTTTAAGTCCTGTCTATACTGTGACTGCCTCATTCTGCTTATTGAGGGCCATAGCTGCTGCTTGTTTTGCCTTGAAGAGAACTATGTATTGGATCAGTGCTTTGTCTGCTGTTCATTCTCCTCACAGGCACATATTTCAAGTTCTATCTTATGGAGTGGTCAGTGAGTTGTCATCTCATCCTGAGGAGACTCTGCTCCTAAGACTGATCAAGCACTGAAGAAATCTTGAGTGCCCCCACCAGATGGCCCACTATGCCAAGTCCTGTCACTGAGAAAAAACACTGTCAAAGGACTCTGCATGGATGATCCCAGCACCAACAGTTCTGGGAATCAAATACCAGTGCTGAGGGACAAAGTTGGCTGGAGCACAGACAAAAGCATTGCTCTAGGCACTGGTCAGTGTACTCTCATAAGGAGAGTTTGAAAAAATGATGTGCCAGAGAGAAGTTCACTAAGCCCTCAGCCATCACAGGGGTTAGCAGCACAGGCTTGGTCACAAGCTCAACATGAACAAATACACCCAGTACCAACCTCAGTGGCAGCATCTACGCAGTCGGCAATGCAAATACCGATGTCAGCATTGTCTGCAGAGTCCTCTGCGCATATATGTTACAGTGCTGCAATGGAGTCTACATCTTCACCAGTCTTCCTCGGCACAGAGACCATCACCACTACTGGCACATGATATCATCCTGGCACCAAGATCAGCTTACACCTCGGCACTGCTCTTTAACAAGATATACTCTTCATCCCTATCACTGGGCCATATCTTTTTGCCAGCATCAAGCATCAAACTATCTCCCTTTAATATTCAGGAAGAAGATCCTGTGTAATGGATTGAATGCTTACCCATTAGAGCCTTGTCACAATCCTGGCATGGATGGTAATGGGCTGGCCAACCCCAGTGAAGCCAGCTGTACCAGTATAACGTGCCATTTTAGTCCTACTGGACCTTTTGGGGACCACCTTCCCATGCCTCCAGGAGTCAGTCTCCATCCCATCTCTCAAGAAAGCGGAAGAAATCCCATTCCCCATCAGCATTGCTGACCAGCTTGCCCACACTGGACTGAGACAATGAACATCAGACACTGGACAAAGTGGGATTAGCGGAACAGCAGCATTTTCCTTCACGTCCTCAGGAATCTTCATTGTTCCCATATAAAGTGAAGGCTACAGCTCCAGTACCAGCACCAGATGATTTTAAGACATTCTAGGAACTGCTAGCTATACTCAGAGGCCCTGGATATTCAGACTTCAGTCATTCAAATTCCTTAGCACTGGCCAGATTATCCCAGCCAATTAACAAGGGGATACTTGACCCTGCAAAGGCATTATGGCAAATACTGGTCACCATTCCTCCTACCACCAAAAGGATGGAGAAAAAGTATCAAGTGCCACAGAAGGGATCCAAGCACTTCTATGCTTACCCAGTCAGGATCATTAAAAGTGTCTGTGGTTCAGGAGAACTCCAAATCCACAAAGAGGACCACAAAAGAAACATCCTCTTCCTGCCACCTATGGAGGAAGACACTTCTCATAGACTCATCAACCACTGATTGGGAAACCCACCCGAACCTCTGGATACAAGGGATCTGGGGTCAAAAGGATATGACTCTCCACATAAATGTATTGAAGCTGTGATCAATCAGGCTATCCTGCATTCTGATCTCTTACAAAATTCCACAGTGCAAATTTTGATGGACAACGCGTCTGCAATATATTCCCCTGATTCCCAGGTGAATCTGTAAGATCAGCTGGGACAAAGGCAAAATAGTCCTAATAGCTCCATAGTGTTCAAGATAGTTCTGGCTAACAGATCTTCTCTGAATATCAATTACCTAGTTTTCCGGATCTGAGGTCAGATACTTTGTCTGGATCTGAAGTCACTGCATCCAATAGTTTGGATATTGGCTGGTTAATACTGACAGACTGCTCCCTTCAGGTCCGAGAAATCCTCCTACAAAGCAGAAAACCTCTCAAAAGGAAAACGTATTCCTCTAAATGGAAAAGACTCTCAACAGGGGCAACCCAATGAAGTCTTGACCCAGTGGAGGCTCCCATACCAAAGATCCTGGACTACCTCCAGGATATAAAACAACTGGGTCTTTCATTCAGCTCCATCAAAGTTCATCTAGCAGCAATTTCATCATGTCTCTCACCTATCCAATATTGTTCAGTCTTTTCACATCCTACAATATATAGATTTCTGAAAGGGCTACGTTATGCTTACTCTCCTATCAAGGAACCTTCTCTTATACAGAATCTCACCATTGTCCTTGCAAACCTCTTGGTGCCCCCTTTTGAGCCGCTTGCGGAATGTGCTTACACCACTGTATCCTTTAATCGGTCTTCCTAGTTGCCATATTTTCAGCCAGCAGGGTCAGCGAGCTGTAAATTCTTACTGTTGATATCCCTTAAACAACGTTTCACGAGGACAAAGTGGTGGTGAGGCCTCATCCAGAATTTAAACCTAAGATGATCTTGAAGTTTCACTTAAATCATTCTTCCCCAGGCTTCATTCTGGACCAGGAGAAAAACGTCTTCACATCTTAAGTGTTTCAAGATTTGTATTGTATTATCTTAACAGAACAAATTCCATTTGACTATCATCCTGTCTCTTTGTTGTTGTTTCTGGGCCTTCGAAGTATCAAACTATCTCCTTCCAGAGGATATAGATCATACATTGTATATTGCTCTGCTATCAAATGGCTGATGTACTGCCCCCAGAGAGGACTTGGGCTTGGTCCCTCTGGAAGCGATGCAGGTGCTGGGGCTGTTTCCATTGACTGTGAACCACTGTCCGCTGGTGCACTATGTTGTATTTCAGGCTCTGGCTGAGCCTCTTGGGTAGGGTTATCTGCTGTTTCTGCCAGTTCAGGCTCACTAGTGCCCTCTGGTGTTGGAGTTGTAGACGGGTTTGCAAGCGCTGGACTCAGTGCTGGCAACGGTTCTGGTGCTGGTTGCGTTGCCAGTTCCGGTTCTGGGAATGGCTTTGGCTAGGTCCCTGGGATTGGCTCCACTACGGCTGTTGCAGTCGTTGGCAGGGGATCCGGTTCCACCACCTTTGGCTGGGTCTCTGGTAACACAGACGGGGCCCTGGGGGACGGCTCAGGAACAGGGATGGGGGTGGAAGCTTGCTTAGCCTGGCTGCGGGTGACTATTCCCACCCTCTTGGCTAACTTCACATGGTTGGCCAAGTCTTCCCCCAGCAGCATGGGGATGGGATAATTGTCATAGACTGCAAAAGTCCACATTCCTGACCAGCCCTTGTACTGGACATGCAACTTGGCTGTAGGCAAGGTTACAGACTGTGACATGAAGGGTTGAATTGTCACTGGAGCCTCCGGGTTGATGAGTTTGGGGTCCACTAGGGATTGGTGGATAGTCGACACTTGTGCCCCAGTGTCCCTCCATGCGATAATCTTCTTTCTGCCCACTCTCAAGGTTTCCCTTTGCTCCGAGGGTATGAGAGAGGCATCTGGGCCCGGGGATCTTTGGTGTGATTGTGGTGTAATGAACTGTAATCGGTTGGGGTTCTTGGGGCAGTGGGCCTTTATATGTCCCAGTTCATTACATTTAAAACATCGCCCTGCTAAGGTATCACCGGGGAGATGTTGGTTGGTGGAGACTGGTGTGGTGGGGTGAGAAGGCGTCTGGGGTTTCCCTTGGAATGTAGGTGGGGCCTTGGGTTGTCCCCGGTGGTAAGGTTTTGTTTCGGGTTGCCCCTTCTGATATTCGCTCCAACTGCTACTAGTTTTTTTCTTTTCTGCCACCTCCACCCATTTGGCTCCAATCTCCCCTGCCTCGGTTACAGTTTTGGGCTTCCCATCTAGGATGTACCTTTCTATTTCCTCAGGAACACCCTCTAAAAACTGCTCCATTTGTATTAGGAAGGGCAACTCTTCCGTAGATTTAACATTTGCTCCTGATATCCAGGCATCCCAATTTTTCCCAATGTGGTAGGCATGTTGGGTAAATGACACATCGGGTTTCCACCTTAAGGCTCTGAACCACCGACGGGCATGCTCAGGTGTTAGCCCCATTCTGATTCTGGCCTTGTTTTTAAAAAGTTCATAACCGTTCATGTGTTCCTTAGGCATTTCAGCCGCCACCTCTGCTAAGGGTCCACTGAGCTGCGGCCTCAGCTCTACCATGTACTGGTCTGGAGTGATGCTGTACCCAAGGCAGGCCCTCTCAAAATTTTCTAAGAAGACTTCAGTATTATTGCCTACCTTGTAGGTGGGGAATTTTCTGGGATGGGAAGTGGTACCTGGAGAGGGATTGCTAGGATTGGCTGATATATCCGGCCTAGCCCGTGCTAACTCCAGTTCATGCTTCCTCTCTTTTTCTCTCTCCTCCATCTCTTTTTCTTTTAATTGGAGCAGTCTCTGATGTTTCCTTTCATTTTCTTCTGCTTCTAGTCTGGCCAGTTCTAGTTTGTTAGCTACGTCCCTGGTACTCATTTTCCTGTTTCTTGTGCTAGGTCACACCCCCTCTGCAGTTCACTGAAACTGGGATGCACTCAGCTCAGGCTGCTCAGGTAACAGAGACTTTCTAACTAGCTATCCCCGAGAGATAGAAAGAAAAAAAACAAAACAAAAAAAAACCCAATTCAGCTTGTAAATGTCTTTTGCCAGCTGTTTGCTCACTGCTTGAATCCTTCTCTTAACAAAGACCCTTGTTAAAAAAACTTATCTCTCCTTGCCTGAAGGCAGAGGTGTTAAGATATGTATCTACCTTCAGCTCTGCTTTCTAAGCAGCTAGAAAGGAGAAAAAAAAAATCTTACTGGCTTTTGGTTTAAAATGATCCCACCACTCTGCCACCATGTCAAGGCTGCTTCCCCACTCTGAACTTTAGGGTACAAATGTGGGGGCCTGCATGAAACTTCTAAGCTTAACTACCAGCTTAGATCTGGTCCGCTGCCACAACTCCCAAAGTGCTAATTCCCTTCCCTGGGTAGCCTTGAGAGACTCTTCACCAATTCCCTGGTGAATACAGATCCAACCCCCTTGGATCTAAAAACAAGGAGAAATCAATCAGGTTCTTAAAAAGAAGGCTTTTGATTAAAGAAAAAGGTAAAAATCATCTCTGTAAAATCAGGATGGAAACTAACTTTTCAGGGTAATCAGACTTAAAGAGCCCAGAGGAATCCCCTCTAGCCTTAGGTTCAAAGTTACAGCAAACAGAGATAAACACTCTAGCAAAAAGGTACATTTACAAGTTGAGAAAACAAAGATAAAAACTAACACGCCATGCCTGGCTGTTTACTTACAAGTTTGAAATATGAGAGACTTGTTCAGAAAGATTTGGAGAACCTGGATTGATGTCTGGTTCCTCTCAGTCCCAAGAGCGAACAACCACCAAAACAAAGAGCACAAACAAAAGCCTTCCTCCCCCCCCCCCCCCCCCAAATTTGAAAGTATCTTGTCCCCTTATTGGTCCTTTGCGTCAGGTGTCAGCCAGGTTACCTGAGCTTCTTAACCCTTTACAGGTAAAAGGATTTTGGAGTCTCTGGCCAGGAGAGATTTTATAGTACTGTACACAGGAGGGTTGTTACCCTTCCCTTTATAGTTATGACAAGGACAAAAAAGACCAGATTTCATGGGGGGAGACCAGACTTCATGGTCCATGACATGTTTTTCATGGCCGTGAATTTGATAGGGCCGTATTTATAGCCTTTCCATATGGCGGGAACTCCTTTGTTCTAAGCTAAGTTCCCAGCCCAGTTTGTGGAAAAATACAGGTACCAAAATGGGGTTTAGTTTCATGTGATTTGATCAAGTGCCCTGGCATGCTCCCAATGAGTCATACCAGCCATTGTCCATAGGCTGTCTGAAGCATTTTCCAGAAAGGCTCACCAGGTGGGGGATAAGCTTCTAAGGCCTACTGTTTCCCTTAATGGCCCATTACCTTGCATAGGCCCTTCACAGTCAGCTGTCTAGACTGGAAGCATCTTGCCTAGTGCGTAACATCCAGGTGTAACCATTTTTGAAATACAGATACATAGTCAATATTCATAACTTCAGATACAAAAATGATACCTGCATACAAATACAAATCATAACTTTTCCATAGACACCACATGGCATATCTTGTACTAGATGCATCATAATTATGTCATAATCATATCATAAGCATACTGCTATGATGAATATGGCGTGCAGTGTCACAGAGATAATAGACGTTCCTCCATGGTCCTTCTGTGTAGTTCAAATGGGAGATTTAACCCCATTACTTTGCACAGCTGCTTTTGGGCTGGTGTAAAGAGCAGTTATCCATTGAAGGAACTGGGGGCCAATGTCCATATGGGACAGGACTCAAAATGGAAAGTTTCACTCTAATATATCGCACTATAGCTGAGGATCTAAAAAGGTATACAACATTTGGTAGATCTTGTACTATTCTGTATATGTCAGACTGTCCGGGAAAGCCAGTATACCAGTATACTTTTACAGCATAGTATAACATAGAAAGTATGACATAGAAAAGTAGTGAAAACATGCTGACGTATATAGAAGTTTGGAATTCAGTTACAAATCCTTTTGAATGGTTACATTACTATCAGTGATGCTTCATTAATATATTTAATTGCAATCACAATAATATGTCGTAAGGGGACATATTTCTATCTGAGAATTATGTACCTACTACCATAGTTAGAAGTAATAGCTAACCAGATAGCTTTATATTTTTAAAGGGTTTTTTAAAAATCCGAACATGTCATTTAAAGGGTGCTCTGTAAGAAATCAGAATTTTTTGAAAATTTTCAACTCTGAAAAATTAAAGTTGTAGGCTTTTAAATAAAGTTAAATATTTAGCACCTAGAAATACCGATTAAATCACGTTTTGGAAAAAAATATTTTTCAGTTTACTTGGACTTGCCTAGTTAGGAATATATTGTGATTTTGTGATTTACAAACAAATTCTGTACTCAGATTTTCACTCATAAAGGAAATATTTTAACACTATTGTAAAGTACATCCACTGTTTGGAGAAAGGTAATATCTGAACTTTATTAAGATAGTTGGAGGATAGGCCCTATGAAAACCTGGATATTTTTCTCCATGACAGTTAAAAAAACAACCATGAAATATATAATATAAATCAGTGTGTTTCTTTAAAGAAATAGCTTGTAAGAGTGCTACCACAGTAATTGCTTAGAGGTGTCTCCAAAGGAAAATTTTTCTGCTGAATGTATAATACGTTCAGACTAACAAAATTAGTAAAATGCATACAGTATTGAGAAGATATTCTATGAAAAATCAGGTGTTATAGTTTGAGTATACGTACAAGAATAAAAAAATATGGCCAAATCCTACACATGTAGGATTGTAGAAAAATATAATATATTGAGAAAATAGTATGTGTTTATGTAATTAAACCCTGTAGTATTTGCACCAGGGGCAGAATTAAGGATGTATGTTCAATCTTAACTCTGGCACTTCTTGAGTTTCGATGCGTGAATTGTTCTTTTAATAGTTGTGATTGCTAGAATTTGAACCACAAATGAAATAATAGTTTTATCCTAGGATGTAAGCTTGGATGGTCCCTGTCGCAGTTTTGAAGTAAACTGCATTTCTGCCCCCTCCATGATATTCTGGCTCCCTCTTAGGTCTCAGGACTGCAGCTTGCACCTCTCTATGGTCTGTGGCCCTCTCTCGACAGACACGAGATTTAGATTTGCAGTCCCCCTGCAATTCATTGTGTTTATCCTAGTGCAGTGGTCACGAACCAGTCGATCGCGATTGATTAGTCAATCCTAGAGGATCTCCCAATTGATCGCGATCTCTGGTGGTGCAGCGGGGCTGCTGCTAAGGCAGGCTGCCTGCCCTGGCCCCACGCCACTCCCAGAAGTGGCTAGCTTGGCCCCGAGGGGGCAGGGATCTCCCTCCGCGTGCTGCTCCTGGCTGCAAGCACCACCTCTGTAGCTCCCACTGGCCAGGAACGGGGAGTTGTGGGTAATGGGAGCTGCAGGGGCAGTGCTTGTAGAGAGGGGCAGTGAGTGGAGCCACATGCTCCCCACGCCTCCCAGGGGCGGCAGGGGCATGTTGGCCCCTTACAGGAGTAGTGTGGGGCTAGGGTAGGCAGGGAGCCTGCCTTAGCGGCAGCCAAGCTGCACCACAGACCAGGAGCTGCCGGAGGTAAGTGCTGCCCTGGCGGTAGGCCATTCCCCAACCCCTAGCTCTGACCCCCCTCCCAGAGTCAGCACCCCATACCCCGTCCTGCATCCCAAACCCCAGCCTTGAGCCTCCTTCCGGAGTCAGTACCCCGGTAGATCCTGGGTTGCCTTTAAATTCAAAAAGTGATCTTGGGCGTAAAAAATTTGGAGAACACTGTCCTAGTGGGTCTGACCTTAGTTCACCACGTGTAGTTCACTCACCCTTAAGGGATAATGGCAGGGTTACCAGTGACCAGCCAGCTTTCACGGAGCATAGTATGTTTGTTTCAGGACAAAACATTACAAAAGAAACACAGCATAAGCCAATAGACAATCTATGCAACATGCTAAGCTTGCCAGGTGTCATCAATCTGCAACATGGAGACCCTGATAGGTTGCCAAAGTCCTTCAAATCCTTCCAACAAGGTTTTGCCTTCTTAGTGATAGTTTCATGTCAGTTGGAGGATCAGAGAGGATCACTGACTGAGTTCAGTCTTTCCACTTTATACCAAAAGTCCCCGTTCTTTGTCTGCTGGGACTCTTGAACCCAGTCTGAACTAGTATGTGCAGTTCTTCTCTGGAGTTGTTTGCCTGTCTTGGAAACTCCCACCCTGCTCTGTGGAGTTAAAATACCATCATTAGCTCACAAAGATTATATATATATATATATATATAATCACACAAAAGTTTATGAATAATCTCAGTGTGTGTAATTTTTGGCACATATCTTTTGAAGTTTCTGTGCTTCCAAGGTCTCACATCTGTCAGTCTCTGTTTAATTGCAATTTAATGTTAAGATAATAGAGTAGAGAGGGAGCAATGTTGTCATCTTAAAGAGCAGATCTTCTGTATTGGCAATTTCCTGATCAAATATTTCATACAGAGGCTAAAGCTTGTTCCTTGGTTATCCAGCATTTTTCTGACTGCAGCGTAGGTCAAGACATTTAGCAACATAAGAGTATTATTACACTGGGGAATCAAGAATGTTGCCTGACTTGTAAAGAGAGAATTTTTAGTTTAAATTATATTATTTTTGCATGTTCAAACTGATATTACAGAGGAAAATGGATCTAACTTTTTAGAATTGAAGTTAAATTAAGCCTAACAGAATGTAATTTTCATGTTCCAGGGATGGTAACAGTTTTCTCTAACCGTCTGGGATGGCACAACATGGAACAGTTGCTCTCCCAGTTCCAGAGTCGCCTCACCTTTGGTGTCCAGAGGGAGCTGTGTGACCTGGTTCGGGTATCTCTGCTGAATGCGCAGTATGCCAGAGCTCTTTATAATGCTGGCTTCATCACAGTGGCTGATCTTGCTAAAGGAAATACTGCTGAAGTGGAAACTGCCCTGAAGAATGCTGTACCATTCAAAAGGTGAGAAATCAACAAGTTGTCAACCTGGACACCTTTTTGAGTGCATTCCTTTCCACTATAAATGGAGTTAAGTTATTCAGTCTTGACTATATAGTTCCAAGAGTACTTCTAATGAATTAGAGCAGGGGTTGGCAACCTTTCAGAAGTGGTGTGCTATGTCTTCATTTATTCACTCTAATTTAAGGTTTCGCATGGCAGTCATACATTTTAACGTTTTTATAAGGTCTCTTTCTATAAGTCTACAATATATAAACTGTTGTTGTATGTAAAGTAAATAGGGTTTTTAAAATGTTTAAGAAGCTTCATTTAAAATGAAATTAAAATGCAGAGTCCCCCCGGACCAGTGGCCAGGACCCGGGCAGTGTGAGTGCCACTGAAAATCAGCTCGCGTGCCGCCTTTGGCACGTGTGCCATAGGTAGCCTACCCCTGAATTAAAGCATGTGGTGGTTACAGGATAAGTTTGGGAGGCCTGGGTTCTGTTCCTTCCTTTTCTGTTGACCCACTGTATAGCCTTGGGAAAGTCACTTTACCTCTCCGAGTATGTCTACACTGCAATAAAATATCTGGGGCTGGCCTGTATCAGCTGGCTTGGGCTGTGGAGCTATAAAATTGCAGTGTAGATTTCCGGGCACGGGCTGAGTCTGGGCTCTGGGACGCTCCCCACTTTTGGGGTTCCAGAGCCCAGGCTCCAGTCAGAGCCCAAATGTCTACACCGCAATTTTATAGCCCCACAGCTTAAGTCGCGCAAGCCTTATTCAGCTGAGCCAGGCCGGTCACGGGTGTTTTATTGCAGTGTTGACTTACCCTCAGTGTCTGTTTCACCTCCTGTTGAACAGGGATGATACTTCTCTACTCATCAGGAGTGTTCTAATTAATTAATCCACGTTGTAACATAGTCAGATCCTCTACTAGTGTTATGTTAGAGAAAACTACTAGTACAGAGTACTATTGTAAGGATTTAATTGGACAACTGTAAGTTTGTGAGCTGGTTTGTCAGCAAAAGGAATGCCAACTAGAAACTTGTAAATTCAATTTTGCATACCCGGTAAGAGCCATATTAATTATGGAGGTGTCTGTACATTTCTTATTTAAATGCAAGTTGTCACTTGAAGAGGCTGCTAATTATTTTACTGGTGTAATTCCACCATGCTTTGTGGGGGTTTTGTGAAGTTTGTGCTTGAGGTACCTTTTTAAACTAAATCATTGTCCAAGCTAACACTGTAATAAAGCAAAAGTTTGTCCATTCAAAAAGTAACACATATGGCATGTCTACACAGGTGAACGAAGTTAAATCCCCGCAGAGAGCCTGTTCTCACACTCAAAACTGATATAGTTGTTAGGTGTTTCATTATAACGTGAACATGGTTTCTTCTTTGGGTGATTGCTCATATCGATTCCAGTTAGTTGTGTGTTCACAGTCATCGGAAAGTTTTTCCCATAGCAGCACCCGTCGGGTCGGCTGTGGAGCCCCCTGGAGTGGTGCCTTCATGGCGCTCAATATATGACCCCACCAACCTGGCGCCTCCTCAGTTCCTTCTTACTGCCAGGGATGGTCGTTGGAACTGCGGTGACCTGCTTAGCAAGCTCTCCTCGTTTTCCCTAGCTTTCAGTTTAGTTTAGTTCAGTTATTCCTAGCCTCGTTAAGTTTAGTTTTAGTGTTTTCGGTTACAGCAGATAGTTGTTGGGAGTGGGTGATCTTCCCCTTCACCCTGACCGCGTTCTCCTTTGGGACCCGGGGTATGCCTAAGTCCCAAGGGTTCAAACCCTGCAAGTCCTGCAATAAGCTCATGCCAACGGGCGACCCCCCCCCCCCCATGACGCTTGCTTAGTGTCTGGGGGAAGCACGCCAAGCGGACAAGTGCAGGATTTGTAAAGAGTTTTGCCCCAGAACAAAAAAGGAGGGAGACTTTTGCCTCAAGCAGCTCCTTATGGAGGCAGCAATTAGACTGCAACCTACATCAGCGCGACAAGACCCAGCACCGAGCTCATCAGTGCGCAGTGCCCTGGCGGCAGTGGTAGAAGCGGCACCACGGAAGGACTCTGGGGAGACCCGTGGCGTTCCCATTCCCTGATGCAGAAGCAGCACCGGAAGCAGGGGAGGAATAGATCTCCGACTCGGAGACCCTCCTCTTTGGATCTGGCCAATAGGGTGTGTGCCAGAAAAGAGCACCCAGGGCCAAAGACTTTGGAGCTGGCACCGTTGACTTTGGCCTCACAAGGGGGGATCATCGAGTCCGGTGCCATTGGACTCCCCGAGCCAGGTCAATGAGGAGGTGGAATTGCCATCCACCTCGGACACCTTTGAGGCCGTGAGGGACCTCATCGCCATGATGGCACCGCGGTCCCAGGTCCTTCAAGTCAAACCTCCGGTACTGCAATGTGTGGCACCGTCTCGAGGCAAACTGGCGATGCTCTGTTCTTCAGCACTGCTGCTCGGAGTCCTGGCACTGGTTGCACTTGCGGCAACGCTCCAGGTTGTGCCAGCCCTCCCAATCGTGATGCTGATCCTCACACCGATGCCGATCCTGGCACCGGTCATCCCAGCACCAGTCCACGTCCCCACACAGACCCCGATCGTGGCGCCGCTCTCCAGTCTCGCAGCGCCACTTGGCGCCGCCCTGGCCATCACAGTCCTGGTCCCCGTCTTTGGACTCAAAACCAGGGTCTAGATACTCAGAGCGGGGCCGGCACCGGTCAGGCTGTGGAAGGCCTGAGGTGGGGGCAGGACCATGGCCTGCGCAGTGGCCATTTTGGATGCCATGGGCATACCACCAGGCCCAGGGCACCCAATCCAAAGGTTCCTGTTTGGTGACCTCTGAACCACGGGTGCCAGAGGCATCAGCCAGTCGCCCCACCCCTGGGATGCTAAGGAGGTTCTGGTCGCACTACCTCCCCTGGAACTAACCCCAGTTCCTGAGCCTGATCCAGGTGTGGTTGGCCCCGACAGAGAGGCAGGACAGGAGGCCCATGGAGACCAGAGGTACAGGAGGACCCTGTTCCCCCATTAGCCTCCTTGTTATCCTCCCTGGATGAGGTGGTTGCAGGCACCTCTGTCTCTGGACCGCCCCCCTGTAGACAGCCATGGCCACCAGGACCTCCTTCACAGGGTGGCATGAAATATGGGCTTGCAGGCCAAGGAGGTGGTGGAGTTAGAGGACCCAATGGTTGACATCCTGGCCCAGGAAGGCCCATTGAGGATGGCTCAACCCCTCATCAAGACCATACAGGCCAATGCTAAGACTTGGAGGAGAGGAAGGTGATCAGGAACAGTCAACATGGATTCACCAAGGGCAAATCATGCCTGACCAATCTGATTGCCTTCTGTGATGAAATAACTGGCTCTGTGGATATGGGGAAAGCAGTGGATGTGATATATCTTGACTTTAGCAAAGCTTTCGATACGGTCTCCCACAGTATTCTTGCCAGCAAGTTAAAGAAGTATAAAGCTGGCTAGATTGTCGGGCTCAATGGGTAGTGATCAACGGCTCGATGTCTAGTTGGCAGCCGATATCAAGCGGAGTGCCCCAGGGGTTGGTCCTGAGGCCGGTTTTGTTCAACATCTTTATTAATGATCTGGATGATGGGATTAATTGTACCCGCAGCAAGTTCGCAGCTGACACTAAGCTGTGGGGAGAGGTAGGGATAGGGTCCAGAGTGACCTAGATAAATTGGAGGATCAGGCCAAAAGAAATCTGATGAGGTTCAACAAGGACAAGTGCAGAGCCCTGCACTTAGGAAGGAAGAATCCCATGCACCGCTACAGGCTGGGGACCGACTGGCTAAGCAGCAGTTCTGCAGAAAAGGACCTGGGGATTACAGTGGACGAGAAGCTGGATATGAGTCAGCAGTGTGCCCTTGTTGCCAAGAAGGCCAATGGCATATTGGGCTGTATTAGTAGGAGCATTGCCAGCAGATCGAGGGAAGTGATTATTCCCCTTTATTCGGCATTGGTGAGGCCACACCTGGATTACTGCATCCAGTTTTGGTCCCCCCACTACAGAAGGGATGTGGACAAATTGGAGAGAGTCCAGCGGAAGGCAACAAAAATGATTAGGGGGCTGGGGCACCCTTATGAGGAGAGGCTGAGGGAACTGGGGTTATTTAGTCTGCAGAAGGGAAGACTGAGGGGGATTTGATAGCCTTCAACTACCTGAAGGGGGATTCCAAAGAGGATGGAGCTGGGCTGTTCTCAGTGGTGGCAGATGACCGAACAAGAAGCAATGGTCTCAAGTTGCAGTGGGGGAGGTTTAGGTTGAATATTAGGAAAAACTTTTTCACTGGGAGGGTGGTAAAGCACTGGAATGGGTTACCTAGGAAGGTGGTGGAATCTCCATCCTTAGATGTTTTTAAGGCCTGGCATGACAAAGCCCTGGTTGGGATGATTTAGTTGGTGCTGGTCCTGCTTTGAGTAGGGAGTTGGACTAAATGACCCTAATATTCTATGATTCTAAGACCATTTGGCAGACCCTGGCCTCCATCCCTCCCACCGAGAAGGGTGTGGAGAGGAACTATTTCATCCCATCTAAGGGGTATGAATACCTCTTCACACACCCACAGCCTTACTCATTGGTGGTGGCTGCAGTAAATGAAAAGGAGAAGCAGGGACAACAAGCCCTAGCATCCAAGTCCAAGGATGCCAAGTGCTAGATTTATTGGGGCACAAAATGTATTCCACGGGGGGAGTTGCAACTCAGGATTGCCAACCAGCAGGCAATTCTGAGTAGATACAGCTTCAACTCCTGGAACTCGATGCTCAAGTTTAAGGAGCTGGTGCCAACAGAGTCCAGGAAGGAGTTTGAAGTGATAGTGGAGGAGGGCAAGGCAGTGGCACGGACCTTTTTACTGGCCTCACTGGATGCTGTGGACTCAGCGGCATTCACCTTGTTCTCTGGTATCGCCATGAGGCGTAGCTCATGGCTGCAGGCCACGGGACTCCTGTCTGAGATTCAACAAACCATGCAGGACCTGCCTTTTGATGGGGCCTGGTCTGTTTGCAGAGCAGACTGACTCTAGGCTGCATAGCCTTAAGGATTCCAGGGCTACCATGAAATCCTTGGGTATGCACACCCTGGCAGTCCAACATAAACATTTCAAGCCTGTCCCTGCATGGGACCTTAACCTGGTCCTCTCTAGGCTAATATGAACCGCTGGCGACTTGCTCCCTTTTTTGTCTGTCGTGGAAGGTAGCCTTTCTTGTCGCCATTACTTCAGCAAGGAGGGTATCTGAGTTAAAGGTCCTTACCTCAGGCCCACCTCATACGGTTTTCCACAGGGATAAGGTGCAACTCTGACCTCACCCAGCCTTTCTTCCTAAGGTTGTGTCACGCTTCCACACTAGTCAGGACATTTTCCTGCCTGTTTTTTATCCTAAGCCTCATGCCAGTAGCCGTGAGCAGAGGCTGCACTCCCTGGATGTTCCGCAACCACTAGCCTTTTACATTGAGCGCACTAAGCCATTCAGAAAGTCGAACAGTTGTTCATAGCTGTGGCAGACCAGATGAAAGGACTCCCGGTCTCATCTCAAAGAATATCTTCCTGGATCATGTCATGCATCCACACGTGCTATGAGCTGGCCAAAATACCAGCCCCGGCTCTTACAGCACACTCCACAAGGGCTCAGGCCTCATCTGCTCCATTTCTGGCCCAGGTCCCGATACAAGAAATCTGCAGGGCAGCAACTTGGTCCTCAGTACATATGTTCACCTCTCATTACGCCATCATCTGGCATGCCAGAGATGATGCAGCTTTCGGCAGAGCGGTGCTACAGTCAGCGTTTCCTTAACTCCAACCCCACCACCTAGGTGAGGATTGGGAGTCACCTAATTGGAATCGATATGAGCAATTACTTGAAGAAAAAATGGTTTCTCACCTTTTCGTAACTGTTGTTCTTCGAGATGTGTTGCTCATATCCATTCCAAATCCACCTGCCTTCCCCTCTGTCGGAGTAGCCAGCAAGAAGGAACTGAGGAGGCGCCAGGTCAGCAGGGTCATATATTGAGCGCCATGAAGGTGCCACTCCAGGGGGCTTCACAGCCGACCCAAGGGGTGCTGCTAGGGGGAAAACTTTCTGATGACTGTGCACGTGGCATGCACACCCCTAATTGGAATGGATATGAGCAACACATCTTGAAGAATAACAGTTACCAGAAGATGAGTAACCGTTTTTTACCTGCAGTTTCTCTAAACTTTGTACGGACTACATCAAAGGAAAATTATATTGGTGGCCTTGATCCACTGCCTAGTAAACAGCTGTCCCTATGAGAAAATCCTAATTGTTCATCTTGGGATCCTTTGTGCATAGCACTCGTTTAAATTAATGGGCATTCCCCACATGATGGGCTTTCAGGACTGTGCTAATTGTGAGCTGACGTAGTAGAACAACAGTTAAGTCTAGAATTACTTGCTGTTACATAGGTTGCTCCAAGTTTTTGTCACACCGAGGGAGAAGGGAGGGCAAACTTGCATGGGGGCACACCTGCATGGGGGCACTGCGCTGCAGCCTTAGCATGGTTACTCTTATACCTTCTACTAGCACTACGTTCACTTTAAAACAAACAAACAAAAAAACAACAAAAACAAAAAACAGCAACCATCAAATACTCATTTCCTAGAAGGTGCAGCCTGTGTGGTCCAGAAACATGTTTTTCCGTAATCGTTCATTGAAACTACTATCCTAATTGAAGATAAGAGCACAGTAGTATGGTGCTTGCTTTGACTGTTTGTTGTTGTCAGTATGAGTGTTTCTAAACAACTTTCTATCTAATTTCAAGTTGTTTTCCTTCCGTTAGCATTCGTAGGGCAGTGGATGAAGATGAAGAGGCAGCTGAGGAGCGTCGGAATACCCACTGTATCTGGATGGTGGGAATGAAAGGCTTAACCGAAAGTGAAGCAGCATCCCTTATTGTGGAGGAAGCTAGAATACTCCTACAACAGGACTTGGCTATGATGGGAGTGCAATGGAGCCCAGATTCTTTTCTTGAGTCTGATACATCTTCCATGACCAGCAGTGAATCAGAGCTGGAGGACAGAAAATGTAAACTGAATGGGGAATGTTCACTAGGGATTTTAAAAGTATTCAGCAATGAAGGGTACAGAATTCTACCTGATAAAGGCACCAATTTTCAAGCTGGGAATTCATCAAATATTAAAAAGGGAAATAAAAGGCTGTTAAGTGGAAGTATGTCAAACCCCAGACCCCAAAATGAATTGCAGGAAGATCACACCCAGACAAAGGAGAGAAATGGTGATGTCATTGTATACAGCGCTAGAAAGCGGCCAAATTTGGGCAAAGGTAAAGAAAACAGGGAATTTACTTTTCTGACCAAAAGTGAGGCAGGCTCTGGGGAAACAACTCAAGAATTCCCTACTGAAAAGGGGAAAAGACCAACTTTGAACTTCACTTCACGGAAAACTTCTAAGGCATCTGGGTACAGGAGGACTATGGACACTAGTTTCAGACAAACTGAGGGCAAAAGCACTGTTTCAAAACAGCATCAGTTGCTGCTTGATGAGTCAAGGATGCACACAACAGACATAAATGGGCCCTCTGTATCCAGTCATAGCAAGTCTAAAGCTAAGTCTTTTTCAGATCGAAAGAACAAGGAATTTGGAGAAAACGAATCATCTGCTCACAAACTCTTCACTGTCAAAGGCTCAGAGTCTTTACAGGTGGACGAAATGCAACCAGAGAGCAAAGAGATAATGGAGGAATTACTTACAGAGCCTTCCACTACTAATAAAACCAATCCTAAAGAAACAGTGAATCCCCTGGAAGCTAGGGATACTGTAGTGAGGGATGCTCCACCCAAGAATATGGAGATAGATGATATTATGCGAGACCTGGGAATTTCTAGCAGGTCAGCGAAAAATGAATACATGGGTGTTAAACAGGGCAAAATCCAACCAGTTACAAACTGTGCTGAAAAGATACCTGCCAAACAACAAATGGTTCTAGGCACAGATCTTTGTAATGATGGAGCCAGCAGTTCTGCAAACATGCACGTGAGCACTAGTGCTAGCAAACAGAAAACTGTTTATTTTTACCCTGATGAAAATAAATCCTTTCATTTTCAAATTCAAAATGATGGCAAAACATGTACTGAAAAGCCCAATGGAATATTGTTACAAACTGGAGGCGTGGGTAAAGCAGATAATCAGCCTGAGGATTTTCTGAAAGACTCCACAGTAAAATCCAGAGCTGTTTGTGTTGCAAAAGATATTAAAAATGGTTATTCTCCTGATCTGTATTCAGTTTCCAAAGAATTTGAAGACAGCTTCCAGTTGGATACACAGACTGATAGGATATTACAACAGCAGGTGGCAGCTGAAATTGCAAGACAGCAGGGAGAAAAAGATACAGAGCGGGCAGAGATACCTGTGCAGAAAATCTCCATGAAACTACACTGTGCCAGCACTTTACAAAATGAAGATGTTGCAAATGAAAAGCTAGCTGCAGCACTTAGAAAAGTGGTCTGTTCAAATCTTGGGACAAGAAATACCACGAAAGAAAACACAGATTTACATTGCACTAATGCTTTGGGTTCTGGAAGCCCTAATTTACATCCTGCAATGAAATGCACAGAATCTGCATTTTGCTTTAAAGGAAATGATTTTTCTTTCACTGACTCACAACTATGTAGCTTTTTACAAGGTTATCAGACCCAAAATTCAGTGAAGGAAAGTGCTTCTCAAGGTCTTCAGAAGGCAGTCTCTCCCGCCAATGCCCAGTGCCCTAACACTGTGCTTGTACAAGTTGAGTGCCATCCCCCTCCTGAAACTAGTCTGAATATGAGTGACAGTTTATTGTTTGATGATAGCTTCAGTTATGTCAATGGCCCTCCAGATATGCACACAGATGAGGCTGAAGGGGCAGAATCTGGGGAACAGAAGGTTGTGACTCCTCCCTCTAAAGCCACTTCCAGCTCTCTTGCTGATATTTTGCATCAGCAGAACCTGGATCCCATTCAGGATATATTAACTGTCAATGTAAACTGGAATGAGCATCAGCATCCAACACAGTGTAATGATGTGTCTGTTATATTCTCTGATATAGATTCTTTGCAGATAGCTGAAGCTTTAGGTAATGTAGACTTGCCTCCTTGTCAAGGAGACAGTCTGTCTGCAGCTCTTGTTAAGCTAGGGTTAAGAAAACCAAGGCGTGAGGAAGATGATCCTAGACCAGAGGGGACAAGCCTGGATCAAGGTGCAAGTCCCCAGAATGCCCAACAAGCTGTGGAAAAGAATACCAATCCAGTGGTATGGTCTGATCATTCATTTGACATAAGCCCAGGGTTGCAAGATATTTTAGACAGATGGCCTAGTCCTTCAGATAATAAACCTGTTGTTTTAAGTCCAAGAGTCTCCTCCTCAAAAGGAAAGTTGGTAATCTCAAATAGTAAACAAGAGCCAGGTGCAATTTCTGAATTCAGCTATTGTCAGAGAGAGTCATTATCCACTTGCCAGGGTTTAAAGAACTATTTCAAAGTTAGAGAGAGCAATAAGGGAGCCCTGGATGTTCAGAAACCAGCTTATAACCCTCTGCTGCTCAAGGGAAGCAACAGAATATTTGACCCCCAGCCGGATATCAGAAAAGGACTTATTCCTCCAACGCCTCCTAAGGAACCTGTTCCAAAAAGTTTTGGCACGTCTTCTCTAACGTTTGGAAAAAACAAAAATGTCAGCCACATAGATGAAGTACCACCTTTTCAGCCACTGCAGAATGGCAAATCTAGTTCAGACCACCATATAGAAACACTGCCATTTAAGCCTGGTAATGGAGAAACATGTGAGGTTTTGCTTGAGACTAACCCCGCAAAAGACAATTTTATTATAGACCAAGGCTTTTCATTGCAATTATCTCAACATGTTTTGCCACTTATTTCATGCAGTGCTGAAAGCTTCACTATTATTGATGTGGCAAGTGACAAAGCTCTCTTCCAGACCTTCATCAGAGAATGGAGGAACAATAGCAGATTTGCCATCTCGGTGGCTTGTGAAAGAACAAAATGTCTCTTGTCCCCCAAGTCAACTATAGGTGGCAGATTCAAACAAGGTCAGTTCCTCTTTCACATTTCTGCCATGTTAAATTGTGAACCATACTCTGTTTAGCCTGAGGAGTTAATGGGAATGACTATAAATTTATTCCTTGGGTTTATCTAAATAAGAGGGTAAATTGAGTACTGAGATTCAGTATAGAAGGAAGGAGTTGGGTTTCAGGAGGGAAGGATGAATAGCACTAGGTGAATCATTTAAAGGGTGGATCTGGGAAGATGAAGGTTACTGGAGTGTGGGATGGCCCCAGCCTTATTAAAAGGCTACCAGCATTACCACCCAGCAGTGGACATTAAGTACTTTCTTCCTGTATTTATTTGCAGACTCTTGTTCACATGAACACTCACACTTGGACTAATTAGTGCATAGAGCAAATATGAAAGTATCACATCCCTCATTTTAAAATGGAATGGTGGTGTTGTCTCCTGGTGATACAGGGGAAGATACATAAATGGCTTTCATCTTGGCACTGAATTCAGAAACAAACATAAGCAACTTATTCATGGCCTCTGCTAGCCAGGCAGTATTCCTTACAGATATTGTGGGCTGATCTGAGGCTAAATTCTTTCCAATTTACAAAAAGTTAATTTGGGTAGATTTAGTTGTTTAGCTATGAAATTCAATCAAGTCCTCAACCCCTCAGATCATTGCTGTACTCATGCACTTTTTCATGTGTAGTATTCATATACTGCAACTCTCCTAAGGGGCCGATGCAGTGGAAAGAAGGCAGCCATTCAGGAGCAATTGGGAGGCTGATTCAAGCAGAGTTTCCTTAGAGGGAGAAGGATAACTGCTTTCGCCTTTTTCCAAACCGCTCCCCCCATCTTTTAAGAAGTGTGAGCAAGCAGCAGCTTCCCTCCATCTGTCTCAGGGGAGGAGATGGAAACATCATCAGCAGCTTGTCTCTGAAGCTCTCTGTGCCTGATTGCAAAAATCCCCACATGTACTGTTGTGTTTTTAATTTTACTCCCTATTCCTATCTTATAAACACACACCCCACATAAAAACAAAAAACCAGGGAGTTAAACACTGGACGATTTGCCTGAACATAGGAACGAAACCAAAAAAATTGTCTCAGCAACAAGAATGTAATAAATAATTTTGACTAAAAATGAGATGTGCCCCAATGCAGGGTGAGGGAATACCATTATACCCCAAATGTTGGGTATGTTATGAGGCAGAAAGCCAAATCTCTTTAAGGAATCCTAAGTGGTTGTTTGTGTTTGGCACCTTGCTATTCTAAAGTCGCTAGTTAAAAAGAATCGGGGGCACAGGGGAGGAAGAGTGAGTCTGATACATATAAGAGAATTAAAGCATTTGTTCAGTTTTAAGAATTTCAGGCTGTGTTGGGTTGTTTCATTATTAGATTTTTCAGTTGAACAAACTGCTGTATTTATGGATGCTGTTTTAGAATTATAACTTTTAAAAAATGTTTATTTAGTAAGATCTCCCCAGCGGATCCAGGTTAAAGATGATGGGTTTCCTATCAAAGGCTGTGAAGACATCTTGGTAGTTGGATTGTCTGTGTGCTGGGGTGGAAAGGATGCCTACTATGTCTCATTGCAGCAGAAACAAGACGACCAGACTGGTAAGTGAGGATTGCCAGATAGACCAAACTGCAAAACACCACACGTTTCAGGGAAGAACTGTGAGGAGATGGCATCCCTTTTGGGAGATGGCTTCCAAGAGTATGTCCCCTATGAGAGTCCCTAACCCAGCTCAGTTGCATGACAAAAGCAATCAGCCATATTAATCATTAACATCCAAGCCTGAGAGTGACATGTTTGTCACTGTTTCATATATTTCCTGTTCCTCCATTTCTAAAGGAGGCAATGAAGTCTGTTGGTTACAGAAAAGGTCAAGAAAAGCATTGAGTTGCTGGCTGATCTGCTTGAATGTGACCAAGCAAGTCACTATATTTCCTTGTACCTCAGTCAACCCACCTGTGATACAGGGGTAAAAACAGGATCTCGGTGATAACCAGATACTACATCTGAGCTATTCTTTATAAATAAACTAGTACTCCGTTAGTTCCTTGGATCCCTACTGCATCAAAACAATATGGATTTATTATTTGTTCAAGCTCCAATTGTATACACTCAGTGTTTTCTGTTTAGGGCTGGTAGCTTCAAAGAATCCCACATTCCCTCACCCCTTTCTCTCCATGTACTGAATAAATTAATTTGTGTCCCTTATCTCAGAAATCAGTGCCAGCTTGGCACCACCTCCTTTGGATCAGAACCTGTCTGTGACTGAGAGATTATGTCAAGTACAGTCCTGCTTGCAGAAGGAATCTGAGAGCGCGCACTCACTTGTCATGTACAACTTCATCCAGCACTATAAGACCCTTCTGTTGGCTTGTGGCATCTCCCTGGAAGGAAGTTTCGAGGACCCAAAGGTTTCAGAAATTAAATTTTCTTAATTCATTTAAAACTTCCATTCATTATTTAAACCAGTGAGTCTGGGTAGCTTTTAATGTTAATACTCTCCTCAAGTCATTTGTTTTTTATTTAGTGTTGACAGAAATTTTTGTTTTCAAAGTTTTTAATGATGTTATTTACAGCTAAAGTAATAGAAGTCCACATTAACTAATATTTTACATTTACTTCTTACGATTTTTTTGAAGTTTCTCAGCGTCTGCAATAGACACAGAAAGGGCTCAGTGGTAAGTATGTCACCCGGGGAGATTTGACTTCAAATCTTCATTAGGTCACATATGGAAGATGAGTTTGGGTCTCATACAGGTCTTAATGGTAATGCCAGCATTCCAGAACTCCTATTCCATTGGCACAAGAGGCCTGGGATGGAATGGCAGAAGAGGTACCTAGGCTCTCGCTAGTACCACCAGTCTCTCATTTCCAGAAGAACTACATTCACGCTTAAGTCTGAGAGGAGGAGAGGGTTCCACTGGTTGGAAATCAAGGAAAGTGTTTGAAAGAGTTAAAAACTAACCTCGCCCTGGTTAGTAAAAAGCGCTATCACTTTTAAGTGTGTGTGTGTTTGGGGAGGGGGATGTCGTTGGTGATGACTTTCAAAGTTCACAGCACAGTGTGACAGATAATTGAAAAAAAGAGTAAAAGAATTTTTAACCAAACTAAAAATATTGGAACAGGAAAACTTTTCTTAAACTTTTATAAGCTGAGTACAATGTAAGGGATTAACATGCTCATCAAAGACCTGAAACAAAGACAAGGAGAATAGAACATGTTTGGGATCCAGAGTGTCTCAACAGAAACGCTTTGTTAGCCACTACCTTGATTTCATGTCTCCAGGGGCCTTCCAGGTGTTTTTTAAACATTACTTTTTCACAAAATATGAAGTTCTAAAATTTTCAGAAGCGGTTGAGGGGCCTTTCTCAGCTGCTACACTAGATTCTCTTAAAAACCTTTTGTAGCTTGATCTTCATCGTTGCTGAGCACACTCTGCTCCTATTGAAGCCATCTCTTAGCACCTCTGAAAATTAGCCTATTGATTCAAATACTTGGAAATACTGTGGGGAGAATTCTAAGCTTTCTATCGCTTAGACACTGAAATCTCTGGAACACAGCTCTCCTGTGAGAGAGCATGCTTCAGAACAGCCCACAGGTCTTCCTATTTCTATAGTATGGCTTAAGGTGCAGTTTCTTTTGAACCAAAAAGGTATTGATGCATATAAAATAGACTGGATAAAACAAAGACAGGGGTTGGTGCTTTAGGTTCCCAACCCATGTAGGTATCTAGTATAAATGCAACAGGTGTACTTACAGAAATACCCACACTTATCGTGTGGCTGAAGGCATTTGTGTATAGGCTTCATGGTTCACTACCCTGTTTCCCCGAAAATAAGACAGTGTCTTATATTAATTTTTGCTCCCAAAGATGCGCTAGGTCTTATTTTCAGGGGATGTCTTATTTTTCAGAAATGAAAAATGCCTTATTATCGGTGGATGCCTTATTATCGGGGAGGTCTTATTATCGGGGGAATGCCTTATATTACAACGAGAGGCAAAACTGTAAGTAGGCCTTATTTTCGGAGGATGTCTTATTTTCGGGGAAACAGGGTACTAACCCAAGTCATTCAGGTCTGAACTATAACTTCTTCACATGGCCTCTGCGTATTCCTACTTGTGGGATCAAGGCACCTGAGACACAAACTTCCAGCGCCTCCTGGAAAGCAGTGTCCATTGGGGCCACCTGCCCCTCCCCATCCTGGAGGGTTCTGAGGGTATGAAAGGAGAAGTGGCCCCAGCCACCCTTCTGTTCCTTTCTAACTGCCCCAAGTGCAGCGAGCTTACAGCACACTGCATCCTCTATACTGTCCTCATAGTTTTTTCTTCTTTTTTCTTCACTTTTTGAGGAAGATTTTGTTTATAGTTAGTCAGATTTTTCTTTTAAAAGACCTGAGGAGATGTTGGTCCAGCATGGTCTTTGATTGGACCTGCAGGAGTGGAAGGGCTGCCTCACATTCCCCTACAAACCGGGAGGCTCCTCAGGCCCAGATAACTAAGTTGGCACCGCATAAATTTAGCATCAGCTTCAAAGACTGTGCCCCAGGAGCAAGTTTGCCCACCTTAGCCTACCTTGGATTCGGGGCTGCAAAACATGGATCTGGATCTTCAAGCCTATAATGCATCTCGGGCTGCAAAATCCAATAGCTGGCAGCCCAGAGTACATTTTGGGCTGCAAAACCTGGATCTGGATCCGGCAGTGTGGGGCTGGGAGCTGCAACACCCAGATCCATAGCATATTACTGATCTATATATATAAGTAAAAGCTGTGTATGGATCTGTGGCTGATAGGTATGACTTTGGATTCAAGATCAGAGCCTGAATTCAGATCAACAGTCAAACATGAAGGACTGTCAAACAGAGTTGCCAAAAAGGGATCCAATTGCCTGGGATCCACCCAGTAAGAGCATCTGACTATTGAGAGTCACTTGTCTAGTGGTTCAGTACCACTGAGGCCCCTGATCCACCTAGGTCAGTGGTGTCTGGTATTACATTTCCAACAGCATGATCTTTGCAGAGCTGCTTTCCTTACTGACTCTATGCCCGACATACTGGTGTAAGCAAGTAGATCAATGTGGAGGTTTTCGTCACACTAGAAAGGGGTAGTACAAGCTTCTGATCGGATGTGGAATTATTCTAACTCACCTACTTAATCAAGAAAGCTGATACTTTGCAGATATTTGAAGTTAATACTAATGTTAAGAATTTTTGGTCTAATTCCCAATTAATATTTTTGTTGAAGTATTATAATCAATAAAAAGATTTTCAGGATAGGTTTGTCTCCATTTTAGGTAGCATGCTGGCTGCTGGATCCTGGCTCTAAGGAGCGTACCCTTCACAACATGGTAACCAACTTTCTCCCTCACGAACTGCCCTTGCTTGAAGGGATGGGAACTGGTCAAGGAGTTCAGAGCCTGGGACTTAGTGCCAATGCTGATTACTCTGGCCGGTACCGAGCAGCCATAGAATCTGTGCTCATCTTCAACACCATGAACCAACTCAATTCCTTGTTGCAGAAGGAAAATCTAACAGGTAAAGAGGACCTGGAGGTAATCCCATGAACAGACTGATCTGTTGAGACCTTTTCAGTATGTATACATATGTGTGCACGAAACTATTTTGAGTCCCTGGTATATGGGCCTGCAGGCTCAGTGGCTTTGCACTGAAATTTGCATTGGGGGGTTGTCTAACTTGGCAGCACAACATTAATAGTTCTCTGGTTAAAGTAAAAGAAAGGTATATGTATATATGTTGTAAGTAAATCTTGTTGTTACTGAGCCCTGTAGCCAGTTTCCTTTTAATTGTGGCACATTATACATGTGAATAGTCTTAGTATTTCTATAACACCCATCACCATAATACAGTAAAAGCATTGTTATCTGGCATGTTGGGGAATTGGTGGGGGGGAGGGTGCTGGTAAGTCAAAAATTCCGGTTAACTAAGAGGGAGGGAATTAGGGTGCGGGAGGGGGCTCGGGGCAGGGGGTGAGGTGTGGGAGGGGTTTCAGGGTGCTGGATCCAGGCAGTGCTCACCTGGGGTGGCTCCCTGCAAGCGATGACGTGTCCCTGCTGCTCCTAGGTGGAGGCACAACCAGGTGGCTCTGTGCGCTGCCTCTGCCACAGGCGCTGCCCCCACATCTCCCATTGGCTGCAGGGTGAGGGCAGTGCACGGTGCCCCTGTGGTCATTCCTCCACCTAGGAGCAGCAGAGACATATCACTGCTTCCGGGGAGCCACACAGTGCCAGGTAGGGAGCCTGCCGACCCCGCACCAACCGGACTTTCAATGAAGATCAGAAATGCCAGTTTATAGAGCTCTCCGACTGGTAAAGTGCCAGATAACACAGCTTTTACTGTATCTAATATAAGGAAAATAATTGGGCTTTGAAATCTTTGTTCTGAGAAATAAACATGTTTTGTGTTAAGGAGCTTAGGAAGTTCTGTGTTTTGGTTTTATTTTATTTTATTTTTCTGGAAAGTGTACTGTTCCTTAATACAAGTCTCTATAACATGCCCTGATTTAAGGCTCTCCATCTTCCAACTTCATTGCACTCCATCGCAAACATCTCCGTATAATATGCTGCATATGTGGTTCTCAAAAATGATCATAAATGTTGAGACAAGGTGGCTGAGTTGAAGTATCTTTCTATTGGAGCAAATTTTGCTGGTGAGAGTGACAAGCTTTTGAGCTTACACAAAGCTCTTCTTAGGTAGACCTTCTTGAGCCAGACCTGAAGAAGAGCTCTATGTGCACTCAAAGCTTGTCTTGTTTACTAACAGAAGTTGGTCAAATGGAATGTATTATCTCACCCACCTTAGCTTTCTAATATCCTGGGGCCAACGCAGCTACAACAACACTGCATACATAAATATTGTTATCATCCTGGGATAAGAAATTTACAATGAGCATGAGCACCCTTCTGAGTTTATAGATCTAGTTGATTTGGTATTTGCCAAATCCGGCTGAAATGGACCTGCCATTGATGTGTTAAACTCATTTCTTGGCTTTTCTACATATTTCAGATGTTTTCCATAAAGTGGAGATGCCCACCCAATACTGCTTAGCCCTGCTGGAACTGAATGGAATAGGTTTTAGCACAACAGAGTGTGAGACCCAAAAACATGTCATGCAAGCTAAACTGAATGAGATTGAGGCCCAGGCTTATCAGATGGCAGGCCACAGCTTCTCTTTGACCAGCCCTGATGACATTGCAGAGGTATTTCAAGGAGTTGGGTAGGGTGATTGCATATGAGGGCTGTCAGATTAACTTCTCCTATATTTGGGTAAAAACCTTGGTGGGTGGAGTGTGTGTATGATGATGAGGGAATTGCACTTTAAGGAAAGACAGAAACCAAGTTTAATTCTGATCTAAGTTGGTTTTCCTTTTCAGCCATCATAGGCCCCAGTCCTGCAAGGTGCTGAGCACTTCCTGCATGGTACTCACCTCCCAGTGACTTCAGTGGAAGGTGAGGGTTTGCAGCAGGGCTTTGGAGCGGAGCCCTGCTCCCGAGCAGTGGAGCTGCAGGTTTTTGCCTGGAGCTGGAGCGGAGCCAGAGCACAGCTCCAAAGCCCTGCTTTGCAGAATCAGATCTTTAATTTGTAAAGATGCTGTCTGCAGCCTATGATGTATGGGGTGTGCCACCTGTCAAATTGCTGCCAGAATGTTTTGGGCTAATACTGTGAGACTAGAGGCTTGTCTACAATCTGGCTTCCTGTGTGGGTACTTATTCCACACTAAAATTGCCTTTGTGCAATTTAAATTAATCCATTTGGATTAAGGTAAACTGCACAAAGGCACTCTTAGTGCAGAATAAGACTGTCCACGCGGGGAGCTAGTGTGGAATAGCTATTGCACTTTAAAGTCACAATATACCTTATTTTGCAGTAGCTTCCCCATGTAGACAAGCCCTAGAGCTACTTCATTAATATTGCCTGATTTAAAGACACATTGATGTTTGTATGCATGAGCTGTGACATCGCATGGTCTGACTGATATATGAACGGATTTGTGTTGACCAGTTACTCCTGCCCTCGACATTTCAGGCACAAACAAATGGAAATTTAAAAAGTTTTGAAACAAATGCGTTAAGCTTGTCAGAACCTGTAAACTCATTCATACAAATAAATCCTTCCAAAAAGACTCAAGGAAATAAGTTATTGATAAATTTGCATATATAGAATACTTTTCATCCAAATGGATGCTTTCTACATGTGCTGTGTGTGCTGATTACAGCAATAAATTGGAATTACCTTGCCATCTCCTTTCGACCAGGACTAATTTTAACATTGCAAACCTTTAAGAAGTTTCAAACAGCTGCCATTTAAAAAAATGCAACAAAAATATTTCTTTCTTTCCTGCAAATATGGAATTTACCCACAGAATAATACTGGTCTGAAACCAGTCCTGAACTAGTGATTAACGTAAGGTCCAATATTTTGTGACCAGAGCTAAGAAATAAAATTAAACCCCTCTCTAAAATACCATTTCTGTGAAATGTAGTATGTACAGAATGATAATGATTTGATGCAAAGCTTTAGCACTCATTTGAGATGATCCATATAATTCTGTTGTGGCTTCACCACTCATGAGTCATAGTTTAAGGCTAGAAGGGATCATCATATCTTCTGGTCTGACCCTCATGTATTTCACAGGCCACCATCACCAGCCAGCCACCTGTACACTAAACCCAAAAACTGGACTTAGACAAAAATATTACAGCCCTCAGGAGACTCAGCTATTTTGTGTCACAGGCAGAAAACAGGAGGAACTGAGGTGTACCAATGTCTGAGGTCCCTGCAAGTAGGGAATTGGCTGAGAGATAACAAGGCGATCCTGGCATATGACCCACACCCACACTCTGCAGAATAAAGGGGAAACCTCCCAAGGTCACTGCCAGTCTGACCCAGAGGGAAAATTCCTTCCTGACCAACATATGGCAATCAGGTAGAGCCTGAGCACGTGAGCAAGAACCACCCAGCCAAAGATCTGAGAGAAAATTCTCTGTACCACATCAGATCACTGGTTTGGCCCACCCCACTCTGTGTCCCATCTCCAGCCATGGCCATCTCTGATGCTTCAGAAGGAGACACAAACAAATAAAAACTAAACCCAGAAATGCGATCATTCTAATCTCATGCCAGTAAAACCTTTATGCTATACAAATGTGTGTGAAAATTGCTTCCGCTCATGCCTGCCAGCTCTAGAATGAAATGCAGCAGCTGTTAAATAGTGCAAAATATCACACAACAATTTAGGACAAGAATTGTGTATTATTAGTATTACTATTTATCATTCTGTTACCATAATGCCTGGGTAGCTAATGAAAAATAATTACTTCATCATGGCTAGTTTTTTAACTGATGGAAATTTTTGGTAGAAAAACTCAATATTCAAACTATTTGAAGCTATTCTGTAAATGGTAGTTGCCACCACATCCTTCAGTGCATTTTGTTCTGCAGTCTCTTCTTTGCTAACATTTTTTCTTTTCCCCTTCCTTTCTCCCACTCCTCCCCCCCCCCCCCCCCCCCCCGCCATCTCCTCCTGAGGCCTTTCCATCTCATTTGACATCTTAACTTTTATTTTCATTACAGCCGGCCATTAAGAAGCAAGGATGCATGTAACATCACTTTATAGCAGTCAGTTACCTTATCTAGAAACAGAGCTCCCAAACTTTCAGGATTAGAAAATGAGATTTTAGACTACATTTTGTAGTTAATTAAAATAAGGAGGAACAGCTGAGGGTAACACAGTTCTTTAATCAGCTTTTTAATTACCTGGAGCATTAGTGCTGTGCTTTGGTTAGACTATAGGCTATTTTAATGCTCAGAGTCATTTACTGTTTTCTTCTGGAATGAAAATATAGATACTTACTGAAATGCTGGCCTCTTTTAGGTCTTGTTTTTGGAGCTGAAGTTGCCACCAAATGGAGACATGAAAATACAAGGGAACAAGAAAACTCTGGGTTATACCAGAAGAGCTACTGCTAATGGAAACAGGGTGAGGTTGGGCAAGCAGTTCAGTACGACCAAGGTACAGTTGAAGCATAGTTCTCGTCTGAAAAATGACTATCAAAATAATTCCTTGTTACTTCACAGATCTGCTCCCTGTATGTACGAGAGTCAGATATGCTGACTCTGATGAAAATAAATTATTCCTACCTTCTGCTTCTCATAGCACTAGAGAACCTATTCAGCTCTTGGGATGTGGGCTGGATCCTGTTCTGCCTTCTGCATCAACAGAATTTTAACCAAGTGCCACTCTTCTTCCTTCAGTTACAGCTGTGCCTTAGGAAGAGACAAGGTGTAAGCAAGGACATAACTCTAAAACAGCAGATTTGGATGCATTTAAGTTCGAGCTGAATATGGTGTGCAGCATTTACTGTAAGCCAGAAATAGCACAGATTGAGGTTTAGATCCCAGGTTAAATGTATAGGGCTAACGGTTGGAGAATCTCCCATCAATGAGTCAGTTGTTCGTCTTATTGAAAGGTGCTCAGATACAATGGTAATAAATGCAGTATAAATACCGAAGTAGATACATAGAAAAAATATGGTTTAAGTGTAAATGGAGGAGATTTGCTTTGGGGTCATATACAAGTTCCTGTGTGGCAGACCGTAGCTGATGAATTTTCCCTGTGACCATTCCTGTGTTCTGTGCTTCACAGAATTAGCTTTCAGAAGCACAGACTTGTTGGGGTTTTGAAATTTAATATATTGGTAGCACGTATAAGATATAAGACCAACAACAGGACTGTTAACTGTTGTGGAACACAGTGCTCATCCTGATTGCCTGGAGCTAATTACTGCTTTTGTTGGACAAAACATATTAGCAGATTTTTGTGTTCCTTATTTTCAGGACTCATTAATTTGTGTTGTTCTCCCAATATCCCTTTGCTCCAATGTGATAAGTGTGTTGACAAGCAAATACTGATCCCAGGAAACCTTCCAGCAGTGAGGAGATGAGGATGTTAGTAGATTTTGCTTGATGTTCAGCACAGGTGTGGCACAGCAGAGGCAACAAAGGGGTGAAGGGCAGAAATTAAGTGAGAATACACAACAGGGGTTGACTAACTTTTATGGTGCTGAGTGCTGTACGGAACTGCTAGGAGCTCAGGGGCTGTACTCGTATATAAATGTGCATTATTATATGCCACCTTTTTTGCTTTTGCTTGTACCTACCTTGATCCATAAGTAGAAATTGCTGTTTGACTTCAACTGCAAGGTTTTAATTGTTAGTGGTCCACTTTGTCCCAGGACGAGTGTGATCAAGGTCCTTGTTTGGGCACTCCTAATGTATAGATAGAAAAGGCACAATGGTGTAAGATCAGGAAGGAGGAGAGTTCATGCTGGGAGAGAGGAGACAACACAGGGATGGTGCAAGTGATAATTTCACGTGGCTTATTTGATGAAGCAAGTATCGGGGGTAGCCATGTTAGTCTGTATCCACAAAAACAACAAGGAGTCCGGTGGCACCTTAAAGACTAACAGATTTATTTGGGCATAAGCTTTCGTGGGTAAAAAACCCACTTCTTCAGATGCATGAAGCAGACTCTAAAAACTTTATTTAGGACTCAAGACACAAGATAATTCTAATAATTGTTTCTCTGGCTGCATGTTATTACAGCAGCTATGTATCATGGCATTCTTGCTGCCCATACAGCAAATGTAAGCGGAGCTAATGCTCACATAATATTGAGATGTGACTAGAAAAATTGAAGACTACTGTAAGTATATCACTCCCTGTAGATTAGGATTTATCTTCTCTGCAGAACTGAAGAAACTCTTTTTTGTAGAACTTGTAAGACATCTAATAATATATCTATCCTGCTGTTACCTTTGTAGGATGTTTTGGAAAAATTAAAGGCCTTACACCCATTACCGGGCCTGATTCTAGAATGGAGGAGGATCACCAATGCAATGACCAAAGTGGTGTTTCCATTGCAGAGGGAGAAACGTTTGAATCCTGCACTGGGGATGGAGAGGATCTATCCTATATCTCAGACTCACACTGCTACAGGTAGTAAGATGTTTATGAAATCTTTTCTGATCACAGAGTGTGGCAACCTCTGTGGGTGAAGAGGAAGAGCTCAGTATGTTCAATATCTAACTTTCCAACCAAACTAATGACGACTGTTTTAAATACAGAAGAGTGCTAATTTGTATTAAGATTAGAGTCTTTAAAATCCTGTGTAGCTTTACACTCTTCCAGCAATATTACCAGAATGTTGTGAGTGTGTAAACATATAAGTTTCTGGTGTATCCCCACAGATAGTTGCAGCATTTAGTGGGGTCTTCAGTGTTTAAAACATTTCTGGGGCACCTTCCATATGAGGATCTCAAGCTACTTCAAAAACGTTAATTAAATTAGCCATCCTCCTTCCCTAGAGTATTATCCCAACTTTACAGGTATGGAAATTGAGGCACAAAGCAGGGATGTCAATTATCTAAGGTCCCACAGAGTGAATGGCAGAGCTGGGAAGAGAAGTCATGAGTGTTGACTCCCAGATGTTGCACTTTACCCACAGAACTGTTTGGTTTTATTAAATATCATCTTTGACTATCATGGATGAGCTGACATTCTTTGTTGCATGTGGTTATGTACTTGCTTTTTCCTTTTCTTATGGATGGATGTAGTCCTGACTGAGTTTATATAGTAATGCCATAAATATAACATATATAATATGGATCTCCTGAGTAGGTCCTTCTCTCCACAAGTGGTCATTCCACTCAGAGGTGGTAAACGTGATCTTCCAGAGGTGGTGGACTCCCCAGGCATCCTGTTTGTATACAGACTGAACAGGAAGTGTCAACAGTTTTGCTCAATTTGCGGTCTCGCCAAAGGCTCATTGTCCAATGCCTTTCTGCTTCCATGGACGGGGGTGCTTCTATATGCTTTTCCACCAATACCCCTGGTGCACAAGGTCCTCTTGAAGGTCAAGAAAGACAAGGTGAGAATCATAGTGACTCCGGCATGGCCACGCCATCATTGGTTTGGCACACTTATGGATCTCTCCATAGCAGCCCTGTTGGAACTCCCGCTCCGGTCGGACTTATTCTCGCAGAATCAGGGCCATCTGATCCACCCGAACCTAGTGTCCTTTCATCTGACAGCATGGCTTCTGTGTGGCTGAATGCAGAGGAATGGGCATGCTTGGCGCAGATCCAGTGCATCCTGCTGGGTATCAGGAAGCCCTCCACCAGGGCAACCTACCTGGCCAAGTGAAAACGTTTTCCCTGTTGGGCCTCAGGCCGGGGAGTTTCCCCCTCCAGGTCTTCGCTGCAATCCAGCTTGGACTACCTGCTTCACCTCAAACTCCAAGGTCTGGCCCTTTCATCAATTAAGGTGCACTTGGCATCTATCTCAGTCTTCCATCTTCTGATCCAGGGCAAATCGGTCTTCTCTCACAAAATGATGCTCAGGTTTCTGAAAGGCTTGGAGAGGCCCTTACCCTCAAGTCTGTGACCCAATCCCTCTATGGGACTTAAATCTGGTTCTCTCTCAGCTCACGGGTCCCCCCTTTGAGCCATTGGCATCCTGCTCCTTGCTGCTCCTCTTGTGGAAGATCGCCTTCTTGGTAGTGATTACCTCGGCCCAACGGGTCTATCGTGACTGCCTATTCCACCAGAGTGCAAACTTCTTCAGCAGCCTTCGTCGCACAGGGACCAATTCAAGGTATTTGCAGAACTGCCACCTGGTCTTCAATCCATACCTTTGTGTCCCACTACGCTATCACCCAGCAGGCCCGGGATGGCACCAGCTTTGGCAGATCAGTGTTGCAAGCAGCACGACTGTGAACTCCGAGCCCACCTCCAGGGACACTGCTTGTGAGTCCATCTAACATGGAATAGACACGAGCAAGCACTTGAAGAAGAAAAAAAATCTATTGATTGTGTTCATCCTATTTGTATGAATGTATCATTCTTGTATCTGAAACTAGAAATATGAAATATAACTCTGAGGTCCTATTGTAATTATGCAAAGTGTGGGCCATTAATGGTGGTTTGGAATATTGATCGATCCCATTAACCAGGACAATTGTCTGAAGATGGCTCTGTATACGTGTGTGCTGGCAAGTGGGTAATGAAGTCTTACAGTGACATGTGATCATGTCACCTGAGCTGGAATCCATCTTTAACCTGGTGCTTTTCCATTTAGAAGGAGGAGTGGGAACCCAGAGACGGACAAAGGATTCCCGCCCAGACTTCCCCCAGAAATATGCATCTTGTACTGTTCAGCACACTACTGAACAATGCAAGCTCATAGAAAGTCTATTATTTCATCAAAGGAAAATGATATGCCTTGTTATCCCAAATGGAGTTTCCCACACACTTCAACCAAACACAATGGCTAAGATAAAACAATAAGATAAGTTTATTAACTACAGGAAGTTAGATTTTAAGTGATTACAAGTAATGATGCATAAAAGTCAGGATTGGCTACAAAAGATATAAAAGGGTAAAACGCAGGCTAATATCTAACTTAACAAGCTAAGTAATTTTAAAAACACAAAGGTTTTGATTCACTGTATGTTAACAGCAGTCTGTACTGGTTGAAAAGTTGTCCAGCCAGGACCACTCCTCCCCCAGCTCAATGATGTTCAAGAGCTTCAAAGATAAGCCTTTTACACTACATCCTTAGCTTGGCTGATTTTGCCTCTGTGTTGCAGGGGTCTCTGATCAGTGCATTTGTTATGTAGAGTTTGGGCTGAACTATTGAAATATAACTGATCAGGTAAGGATGGGCTGTCACCCTGCAAGGACACGGTCAGGTACATCTTTCTGTGTGTTTGTTACCTTTTTAAATCCTCAAAAGTCACTGTGTTCGGTCAAGGTGCACCTGGTGGCCATTTTGGCATTCAAGGCAGGTTGGTCTTTGCCCACCACATGACAGCGTGGTTCCTGAAAGGCCTGGAGTGCCTTTACCTGGATGTCCAGGATGTGGTTCCCCCGTGGGACCTGAATCTTGTGCTGTCAAGGCTCATTGGTCCCCCCCTTTGAGCCCCTTGCTTCCCACTCCCTCCTGCTTCTCTCCTGGAAGGTCGTCTTCTTAGTTGCTAAAACTTCGGCCTATGGGGTGTCCAAAATCAGGGCGCTCACATTGGAACCACTTTACACGATCCAACTGCGTCTGCAGCCGGCCTTTCTGTCCAAGGTCGTCTCCCAGGTCCAAGTTGGTCAAGACATATACCTGCCGGTCCTTTGTCCAAAGTCTCACGCAATGGATGAGGAATGCAGGTTGCATACCCTGGACGTCAGACGGGCCCTGGCCTTCTACATAGATAGAATGAAACAGTTCTGTAAGTCAATGCAGTCGTTCGTTGCTGTTGCACATAGGATGAAGGGTTGCCCAGCGTGTGCCCAAAGAATATCATTGTGGATCACGGCCTGCATCCGCTACTGTTATGAGCTTTCGAAGGTGCCCCCACCAGTGATAGTGACGGCTCACTCGACTAGGGCGCAGGCGTCCTGCGCAGCTTTCCTTGCTCAGGTGCTGATCCAAGAAATTTGTCAGGCCGAGACTTGGTCCTTTATAGTTTATAGTTCAGAAAGCAGTGATTTTGACACATGGATTTCCTTTGTTTTCTGCTCTGCACAGAAATGTGTGTGTGTGTGTGTGTGTGTGTTATGTTATGCTTGCATTTAACAGTTTCTTCCTTGGTCCTTATTTTCTTCTTGGTCTTATTTCATTTTAGGTCGCATAAGCTTCATAGAACCTAATATCCAGAATGTGCCGAAAGACTTTGAGATTGAAATGCCAACCGTGGTTGGAGAGAGCCCACCGTCCCAAGCACGAGGGTGTGGTGCTACTTTTCCTGGGGGCAGGTAGGAATGTGGCCAGCAGCGATTCCACTTGTGCTATTTCTGTTAACTTGATTGCCTTGTCATTTTCTGGTAATTGCCCTCCTGACCAGCCGGCGGTAATTCTCCTAACTCTTGGCTCCTAACCTGGTCCTTTAAAGTGTCCTTATTAGACAGCTCTGATGTAGCTAAATGAGATGATGATACCAAGCCCTGCATGGCAAATCCCTGATTCAGAGGCTTAACTGGGGAATTTTCGCTGAAGAGATTTTCTCTGTACCCCCCCCCACTAGCCACTCCTACCTTCTCCATCTGTCTTTAAAAATTTCTTTCCATGACCTCCTGAATCTTCTTCATTTCCTGTAGTCTCTGCTCGAAAGAAGAGAGAAACCAGAAAGGAAAGTAAGGAAGCTAACAAGAATTTGATAAAAAGTGGGTGGAGTCTTTCCGCTCTTAATTTTGTCTAGCTCTTCCCAGGCTAAGGAATTTGACTTTAATCTTAAAGGGAGATTTTTTTCACTCTGCTAAACTGATTGCTAGAGTCTTTTACTTGGAAACTAAGGACTCAGAAGTCCTTTCAGAGCCCCTGAATAGGGGAGCCTTGCATGAATGGCTGGTCACTAGGGTCTAACAATGTCATTACTATGTAGTGTGGTGATACACAGCTGGATGCAGTGCCACCTTCTGCCACTGATGGGCTTCAGGTGGACCGGAGCAACTCAAGCCCCCAGAGGCTGCCACCGTGGGACTTTTGGCTTCTCTGCAGAGGAAAAGCAGAGAATAGACTTCTTTGGGCTGTTATTGTTCCGCATTACAAAGGAAAAACAGTGTTTCCTGCATGTGGTCCCTGCTGCTTCTGCTCCTGCTTTTGTAGCCCCAATAACAAGCATGTGTGACAAGGTCGGTGAGGTAATATCTTTTACTGGAGAAGTTGGGCCAATATAAGCTATTACCTCACCCACCTTGTCTCTCTAATGTCTTGGGGCCAACATGGCTATAACACTGCGTACAAAGTGTGTGCGTGCACATTTCTGAGTGTGTTGTGATGGGTGTTGGCTCACTCCTACCCTACAGGGAGTTAGGTTGGGGGGGAATGTGTGTTCTGAGCCTGAGGGTAGTGGGTGGGAGAAGGTTCAAATTTGAAGGCGGTTGTCACGGTTACAGAGCTAGCTTTTTGGTTTCTTTGAATGCACTAACCTCACATCTTGGGCCTTTAATCCTTACCTGCTTCAGGGTGGAATTTTGCAACTTTCTCACTCCTTGACCAGGACCCAGGTGCAGTCCCCTGTGTTACCAACCATTTATCACCCCGCAGACTCATCTGAGCTTGGGCATCAGGGTGAATAATAATCCATTTTTTTAAATTAAGATTTTTATTTAAATCATTTTTTTCAATTCATTTTATATTAAATATAAGTTTATTTTTTAAAAATAAACCTATTTAAAAATCAAATTTGAAATTGACACGTATGCGAAGGCCTAAACTTACTATAATCTATTAAAATGATTTAAATTAATTAAAAAAAAATTAGGCAATACATATTTGCTGCCAAGTTTTAAAGAAAGCCAAACCATTGAACTGGTGGAAGTCGCTGGCTAAGCAGGTGGCACCAGAGTCTGTGGAAGTGCTAAAACCAGCTTTTGACAGCAGTAGCTTCTTTTGCAGGTGCAGAGAGAATATTTTTCTTTTCAGTTGATTCACGTAGTTCATTTCAATGATTACTTCTGTAGTACCCCCTTTCCACCCAGTTGCCCCCTTTAGCGCCAATCTCCCTACAGGTTTTGATGGACAGGCCTGGGTTCTTCTGGATCCCACCACCCACTCAGTGGGGTGTAACTTCCTTTTCTTCCCATATGAATTTCTTTGGCAGTTCCTCCACAGTCCTTGCTCCTTCATGGCAGGGTCAGCAGGGCAGCTTGGGAAGAAAATTCTAATCACTTGCTAGATTTCCAAGAAATAACAAAGAGACATACAATATATTTAACACATTAATTATATTAAACAGGAAATAAATAAAACAACAGGGTAAAACATTATTCTCACGGTCACCGGTGCCCATGCTGATAATACCCATGAATTTCCCCAGTCATGTGACCTGATATCACAAACTAGTGTCCTGTTGGTACGTGAACTTTGTAGGGGCCCTTGATGACCCATGACAACGATGTCTTCTGTGCAGCAGTTAGCAGTTTGATTGACTGTGTTCTGTAGAGCCCAAGAGACTCTCAAGTGGGATAAGGTGGTAAGTCCCTCTGCAGATTTAATAGGGCAGCAGATAATAAAAGCCCCCAAACCCTTGCCCTTTGGCTTGAGGACACTGTTCAGGGAGTTAAGGGGTCTCCCAAACAATTTCCCTGACTAGCTAACTGAAAGATGGTGACTCATAACTCCATGACCAATCTTCGGGTTCAGAGATGGCTCTGGACTCCTCTGTCACTGCAGAGGGGCTGATGATCACTGCTGGCAGGTGTCCTCTTCATGCAGGAGTCGGGCTGCTTCCAGGATTTCCCCTCAACAAAGGGGTACAGGGCTCAAGGTGCAGATTACAAAACTATACTAAAATTCAAGCTTCAGTCTTCCACCCCAGCACTCAGATACACTCACAGCAGGCAGTAGCCTTGGACTAACAGCCAGAGTAGAGCTGGCCATATGGTGACTGATCTCTCCTAGAGAGCTGGAGAGCTAACTCAACCTGGCTGGGGGAAGCTTTCCCAACAAAGCTCTACAAACTGGGAGTCCCCTTGGAGAGGGAAAGGGCCAAGCTTGAAGGATCTTGCTTTCAGGTCCCCAAAGGCCAGTTCTCAGGGAAAACCCTGCATGCAGGTCTGGGACTCACCAGCTCCCCACAACCAGTCCTGCACATTCCCTGACTGGCTCCAAACTGCCTTCTCCCCTCTCCTGAGCTCCCTGGGAGGGGCATTTCACTCCCGATTTGTTGCCGAACGGACTGAGTCTGCCTTGGCTCCCCCTCCCTACCAGGGACAGTGTGCCTCTCCCTGAGCTGCCAGCAGACAGAGCCCCTGGAACCTAGGTAATCTCTTTGGGATTACACTTCATTCAAAATTAGAAATGGATTGGGAGGAGAAAAAGCAGGAAAGCTTGTTTACCTTTTCCAAGCTGTAAATAAAAACGAGGATGAGATCTACTAAATGTAAATCGTGAAGCACATCGTGACCAGAAACAATCAGTTCAATTCACTAGTTACAGATAATACCTCGTTTGTTTAATAAATCAGTTTTAAATGTAAAACATGTTTTAATAAACTCTTTGAGAATTGATGTATCCAACACATATTAAGGTTGTTTTAAGTTTCTTATTAAATGTTTTAGAATGCTCTTTCTGTGCTTGTTGAATTAAGTTTGAATTTCTATCCATCCAGAGCTTGACACAAATCACAAAATATTAATAATCTAGTTGTCACACTGTCTGGAGTGGCTCATGATCATACGTTCCAACCTCAGGGCAGACTGTCAAGAAGGAGGGCAGAGACCCCAAGCTGGTTATATATTCTATAATTAGATTTCATCAACTCAGTAACAATGTGAACTCCTAAAGCACTATAACAGTCTTACTACGGAATCAACAGACAGTCCCCATTGGCATTCCAGTCTATCTTGCCACCCAGGCAAGCTGGACTTAGTGATAGATTGTTGCTGTACACCAACAATCACAAAATATTCAGGTTGTTCCCATTGTGTTTAGTGAGGCCCAGTGGCTATGGCATGAGCTGGCACCTGGTCTGCCAGTGTCACAGTCTGCCAGAGTCAGACCTCCAAGGAACAATACAAAGTTATTATGACTGTTGTTTTTTGCAAATGGTTAGTCTGATTTTAAAAGTCTTTGTAACCACAGTTGATGCAGCAATAGGGACTGTAAAAATCAGTTGAGTAAACAATGTTTTGTCTCCACAGAGGTAGAAAGCGGTGCAGTACCTTGCCTTGTGGCCTCAAGGTTCTGGCTGATGAAGGAACCAAAGAAAGAGGGATGCCATTTTCTGTTAGCATGAGGCATGCTTTTGTTCCTTTTCCAGGTAATGATTTGGTATTGCACTGTCTTGTATCTTTTCACTGAGTTAAGGAAAATCTAGATCTAGTAGTGAAGGGAGGAAATGATATGTACATCTTTTTGGGCAGGCTGATTGGCAAAACACTGAGCAGCAGCAGAGGCAAGCCCTGAAGCTATTCACTGACAGAGGTTGGGACAGGATAGCACAAATGAGTTCTCACCCAGCCTCAAATCAGCTAAAAGTATCTGCAATGGGAGGCAGAGGCATGAGAAAGAGAAGCTACTAGAGCATCATACTGGTGAAAAGCTGTTCAGACCTGGGGCAGTAGGTGTAGTTTTGTGCGCAGTAATCTGCTTAGCCAAATGAGTCTCCACTGCCTTTGTCCTCGGGCAGCCCTGTATTTACACTTCTCTAAAGCTACCAGTGTGAGTGAGTGGAGAAATCTGATTTGGCAGTGTGTTGCATTTTCTTCGCTTCTGTGTAAATGATGACCCATCAAGGTAGATGAGGATCTGGTTTGTAATTTCTTAGGTGATGGACTGGGACCTGATATCTGAGTGTTAATTTATGGAAGGTTATTGTTCGGATTCATTCAGTCTGTTGGCTGCAGGAGGTTTAATCTTGGCTGCTGATTACTCCCAACTCGAGCTGAGGATCCTTGCTCACTTGTCTCGGGACCGCCGGCTCATTGAGGTCTTGAACAGTGGAGCTGATGTCTTCAAGAGCATTGCAGCTGAATGGAAGATGATTGATGCTGAAGCTGTTGGAGACGAGATAAGGCAACAAGCCAAGCAGGTAGTCTTTGGTAAAATTTCTAAACTCCATCAGACATAGCAACTTAATGAGTAGAAAGGACTTGATCAAAGATTATTATTGAAGTAAAGGAGCTCTCTGCCTCTTCAAAAACCGTTGGCTATTAAATTATAAAATGGGGGAATGTAATAGTTCCTCCACCCCCATGACCCCCAGGAGATAAAATAGTTGCCATGTGACCTCTATCCAGAATATTTTTAAGCACCCTATCAGGAGGTTTTGATTGTTCTATCAAAGAAAACTATCTCCAATAAGATGGGAAGAGGGAGATTGGGTTCATAATTTTCTGCAGTCATCAACATTCATTGGGATTTGAGACCAGTATTGTATACTGTTGGCATGAACACATCAGAGCTTAAGCTAATAGCTGCAAATTCTGAAGATTGTCTAGTCTTTTTTCCCACCCCCATTACTCTTAAGTGGATTACTTGGAAAATAGGTGAAGGGAAGTTGAATCTTTATGGTGCATCAGTTACTTGCCTCTTCTAAAGGTAGGATACTGGACTGGATGGACAAGTGGTCTGATCTGTCGCAGTAAATCTTATGTTCCTCAGAAGATTCACGCTCAAAATGGTGTCCTTGAAGTGTGTGATAAATGTCATTTCTCCATGAATGCAGAGTTATGATATCCCTAAAGCAACAGGATCCAGACTGAAATCCTAAAATCATATTGGGATTTACTCTTTTCCACAGTTTAACTTTTGTGTTAATTCTGCTCTCTGAATCGCTAACCATGTACTTGTGATCCTGCTGTCTTTTCTCTGACAGATTTGCTATGGAATCATCTATGGAATGGGAGCTAAATCTTTAGGAGAACAGATGGGTATTGAGGAAAATGATGCTGCCTGCTACATCGAATCCTTCAAATCCAGATACCCAGGTAAAGTACGTTTGTGGTCCTGACTCTCTTCCCCCAAATTCCCTTCCACTCCTGGGACTGGTTCAACTTGTAACTCCTTCTATGCCTAAAGAAAAAGTTTCTCAAGCTTGTATGTGTACACAAAACAATGCAGTCTCTGCTTCCACATATACTCTGTGCCGCTGCTTTGTTAAACTATGTCCTGTAAATTAAATGCCGCATTACTTTAACAATTTTGTTGTTTTGACTGTCAATAAGTCCACCCTGGAAGGTTGATTTTTAAAGCTCCCAACTTAGAATAAGTTCCTTATTAGAACATGCAGCTTTAAGGATATGTAATATTTCTGGACCTAAGGATTCGATTTGTCATTTGTAAACACAACTAGTCATCTTCCATGTTGAATGATCTTTTCCACATTGCCTTCAGCTTTCATCACATCTTAAACAGCTTTGCTTCTAGCCCTGCCATTTTTATCTGGCTGCTCAGAGTAGCTCCCACACACTTTATATAAAGATATCATATTTTTAAGGAGCATCTCAGGTTTCCTTGGAAGAACTGTCTGAACAGGGGAGTAGCATTCAGAAAATGAGCAGAGGTCAAGTGGGATGAGTCACAGCAAGCTTTAATAGGAGAGCTTGGAGCTGAGCTGGAAAATAATGAAGTGAAGAGTCAGTGCTCCCGCACTGGGTCTGTTTTAAGGTTATCGCTGATAACTTTTGGATTGTCTCCCATCTTGACTGAGGTCCATTAGAATATGACCCCCACTATAATATACAAAGAAAACAATATCTCATAACATTTCATAATACAGAACACTTGCATGTAATACCGATTCAACATACTAAATTACACATATAATATATCAAGTAATTCTGTCTCTATTTTGCGTACTTTTCTCCTTTAGTATATCATGTTGTTTTTAACATTTTCCGTTTTTTTTAAAGTCCTTAAAAGAATCTTTCTGAAATCCTAAAACTGGAGGGGTTTTAAAAAAATGTAAATCTTTGTCCACTTCAGTACAACTCTGATCCCCAACGGATAGCACACCCTTACTTGGAGTTTCTTTTTACTGCCCAAGACACATTCTCTCCTTTCCTTGTAGTTGGATGAGTTCTTTTTCTTCTGAAGATCTGAAGTCGCACTGTACAGGGCATCAAGGGCTCTGATTCTTTCTTTCAATGTATTCCCCTCCTGATATATGTCCCTTCAGTGCCACCATGAGTCCTGATTTCCCAGAATAAAGAATAAATAGCAGTGGTATAACATTGACATCCTACCACTTGGATTAAAGTTGTGCACAGCTAGCTACAACCTCATTCTCCTCCCAATCATCATAAACTAACCCAGGAGAGCTGAATATACACCTGAAAGAAAGATCCCTCACTCGCTTCCCCTGTCTCTCAGGGGGAATGAGAAGTGTAAGGACTTCCTCTTCTCCACATATTAGTGATGTGATATTTGGGATTCCAAAGCTAGTGTCAGTGCCTTAGTGCAAAAACAAAGTATGGAGTAAACATGAAATACCAGATGTTCTAGCATAAAGATCACAATATAGTGAGGGAGTGATGGAACTCTGGCAGTAGTGTGGAATGATGGGATGTTTTTTCTTTTCTTTCCTTTCCCAGGGATTCAAAAATTCCTGAGGGAGACGGTGAAGAAATGCAGCGGGGATGGTTTTGTGCAGACCATCCTGGGGAGGCACAGATACTTGCCAGCAATCAAAGATCCAAACCCTTACAGCAAAGCTCATGTATGTTGAGAACCGTTCTTTCTGAACAGTAGAAATTGCAGTTGTACTGGACCACAGTTATTTCCTCACTCTGAAGTAGTCATCAGTGTAAAGGATGGTTATTTGGTTATGGACTTGCTGCTTCTCTGTAACATGACAAAAACAAATGGGCATTTAGATAGGTATACGAATGTTCCTTGGGGGTTCAGCTGGGAACATTTGGCCTGAGGTTGAACTCCAGGAGAGACCCTTCTCCAAGATTATTATTATTATTTATAATAGTAGATTATAAATAATAATAATAATAATAATACAATTATTTATAATAGTGCCTATACAGTGCTTGGTGCTTTCTAAATATGGAGGAATGTGCTGTCTCTGCCCCCCAAAGAACATGTCATCTAAAAAGATTTATCAGTCAAATATTTTTGAACACTTTAAAAATGTCTTCTTTCATAGCACCATCAATGTGGCTTTACCAAGTTCATTCAGGGCATGCATGTTACTCGATTCCATTAGTTCAGTGTTTTCTTAATTACCTTTTTAGAGCTTTTTGCTCATACTCTGAAGTAAATCTACTGCAGCTTGGTGTGCAGAAATCGTCATATAACCTCACTTGATGACCCTCACCTAGGAGTTGCAGAGAGTTATTTATTGATTTAAATGGGCACAATTTAAAGAAGTAGAGCAATGTTTAACTCTTTGGGATAAACAAGTCCCACCCAACAGTCCTCATGAATTGCATATTGTCTGGATTTCATCAAAAAGATATTTCAAATTCTACACTTTTGCTAGTTAAAAAGGGGGCCCTTTAAAGGAAAACCGCAGTGACTAGACAGCTGAATGTTTATGAAATATGAGACTATGTATAGAAAATGTTTTGCAAGGTGACTTAAAAATATCTGTCACTGTTTTGCTATTTCCCTAATAGTGAGTTGACTCAGTGGGGGAGCAGCCATTTTCCTGACACAGCGTTATACTTCTCAGTAGGAGGCTCAATGTTATAATTAGGACTCAGTGGAAATCCAGATACCAAATAAATGCATGGAGAAACAGCAGACTTTCAAAATTGATACAAGAAGTTGGGTTTTTTTAAATTTTCATTTATTTATTTATTTTAACCCCCCCCCCCCTCAAAAACAGACTATTTGGTTAATTTAAAAGTTGCTACATCTTATAGGTGCTACTTGATTAGATTGTGAAGAGAGGCAACTTCTGTTCAATTTTTACTTTTTAAAAATTATATTTAAGACCTTTGTAAGATATTTTAATTTCAGCTTCCTTTAAATTTTCCTTCATGAATTTCAATTAGGAGGGGAAGAAAGAACCACCTGTGAAGAGAATTTTCTTGTTTGAGGAGAGCATTAGTAGAGAGAGCTTTCTTTTATGTGAAAAACCTGCCCCATAACCGTAGTAATGTAGCTTGTTTTGGTTTTTGAACAGGTTGTAATGTTCTGACTGGCAGGATTTGCCACAGTAGATCAGACCTCTGATCTGTGAAGTCAAGCATCTTGCTTCTGGTAGTATCCTATACTTGATACTTTGCAAGAAGGCACAAGCATCCCATAATGCATCCAACTAGTTGTGTGATTGTCCTCTGCTGGATGAAATCAGATCTCCACAAGTGTGGTGGTCTCCCTGTAATGGCTGGTGGCTGATAAAGGCTTATCAGCCTTAGTACTAATAATTTCAAGTCTTTGAAAATTCTTCTCTAGTGACTAGAGGCCTGTGGTTTGTGTAAGAAACTCTGACTTCTCTTCCCCATGCTAGTTTCATGAAACTGTGTGTCTATTTGTGGTGTCTATTTGTATGTCACCATAGATTTGTTACAAAGTGGTAACATACGGGGTTTATACCATGGGGTGAGTTTTCAGAGCTGATATCTTTGTAATCCTCAGGCAGAGCGCCAGGCTGTGAACACAGCAGTTCAGGGTTCTGCTGCTGACATTGTCAAAACAGCCACTGTGAACATTCAGAGGCGGCTTGAAGCATTCCCCTCGGCAGTGAAGTCCCATGGACATCTGGAGAGCTCATTCCAGAGCAACAGGGCTGGTACGCCATCATTCTTCTTTATATTTGATGTCAAAAGTCCAAAGCTGATAAAAGTAGCTTAAAAATAAAATAAAGATTAAAAAAAGCCTGCTATAGCTGGGGGATTTGGGCAAGTGGTGGGGAATAAAAGTTTATTTTCTCATACCGGACTGGTCTGTCTGGTTGCGTTGGGTGGGTGGGCGAGCAAGTCCTAAGGAGGAATGTCTGCTCAGCTTGTGAATGAGAAGGAAATACTCTGATCTGAAAACCCTAATTACCTGAATGGTTCAGGGGGCATATCAGAAATTTGGATCATTGGACTAGGAAAACGGGAGTTCAATTGTGCTAAATTCCATGATGTTACTACTGATTTGTTTAAAAAGAGGGGGGGGAAAAGTGCAGATGCTCCGTCTTCAAAGGCAGTGAGAAAACACCAATTGTAACAACAGGTTGGCCAAAGAATGTGGTTCCCATTAGATTTCAGTCTGAAGTTTGTTTTTATTTAGGATATAAAGATATGGTACAAAGCTTTTGTCAACATCAATTTGGGCTGGTCACACTACTTATGAATTAGCAGTTTCAATTGAATTATGCAGCTCATTCCCATATGAGTGCCATTAAAACCTTTGTGGCACAAAACATATACCCATATGTTTTAGACATATTACATTAGGGTCATAACAATTTTAATTGGTTCTGTATTTCATAGCCCTCCACCTATGTAGTGAGATTGTCCTAATCCTGAGAGTCCAATTTACAGGCCTTGGAGAGAGAGCAAATTAATAACTAATCTTAAGAAGGTTCTAAAATTAGTCAAGTAGCTTTTCTTTGCCCCATAATGCCAAGATTAGAAGGTTTGATAACTTGTGATGTGCCAGGGCTATAAATAAATGACATACCGTTCAAAAGTGTATGTCTGCATGGAGGGAATTTCCAGTCTTCCAGTAATAAGAAGCATCCTGATGGCTCATGGATTATAAATTTGTTACTGGTGCAGGACTGAACGTTATCCATTATGCCCTTCTGGAAAGTGTAATTTTAGGAGGGAAAGAAGAGAAACATTTGTAAAAGATTTTTTTTTTTTAAATGGTGATGGTGGAAGTTTCTCAGAGGTTTGAAATGTTAGAAGTTGTCCCAGAAGAAGCGAACTAGTGGGCAAGAGACAGGTGAAGTGGTCAACAGTGCAAGCTCTATGCAATTTATCACATGGCTATCCCACCGGAGGGTGTGTGTGTGTTTTATAATAGTCTTTTTAGGTCAGAGGTGGGCAAACTATGGCCCGCGGGCCACATCCGGCCCACGGGACCCTCCTGCCCAGCCCCTGAGCTTCTGGCCTGGGAGGCTACCCCCCAACCCCTCCCCTGCTGTTCCCTCTCCCCTGCAGCCTCAGCTCACTGCGCCGCTGGTGCAATGCTCTGGGCGGCGGGCTGCAAGCTTCTGGGGTAGCGCAGCTGCAGAGACCGGCCTGACTCGGTCTCTGTGCTGCATGGTGGCAACAGCATGGCTGTAGCACCGCCAGCCACTGGTGCTCCAGGCAGCATGGTAAGGGGACAGGGAGTAGGGGAGTTCGGGATGGTGGTCAGGGGGCAGTGGTGTGGTTGGGGGTCGGGGGGGTCAGAGGGCGGGGAACAGGGGTGGTTGAATGGGGGCAGCGGTCCTGGGGAGCAGTCAGGTGGGGGGGGTTGGATGGGGCAGGAGTCCCGGGAGGGGAGGGGGGCTGTCAGGAAGGAGATGGGGGTTGGATGGGGTGGCGGGGGGTCTGGAGCCAGTTAGTGGAGCAGGGGGTGGTGGATGGGGAAGGAGTCCCGGGAGGGGGGGCTGTCAGGGAGCGAGAAGCATGGGGGAGTCAGATAGGGGTCGGGGGCTTGACCACGCCTGGCTGTTTGGGGAGGCACAGCCTCCCCTAACCGGCCCTCCATTCAATTTTGGAAACCTGATGTGGCCCTCAGGCCAAAAAGTTTGCCCGCCCCTGTTTTAGGTGTTAGACTACTGAGGATTGAATGAAGCCATTGATAGCCAGTAATTTGTCTGAACTGGAATCTCTCCATTTGCACTCTCACCTGCCAACTTCTGGGCCCCCTTTTTTAGCTCTTAACATGGAGCATGCAGAAGGGATTCTGTTTTTGGCAGGTGTGGCCTGCTAAGATCCCATGTACACATCTGTTGTTTAGTGTTTTGGGCAAGGACTGCTTATGTTTTGCAGTAGTAGTAGCTGCAACTCCAGATCAGTGGAGTTGGCTGGGTAAAGCTTCACTGGCTCTTTAGAATTAGCCATTAAAACGATTTTGGAAGCGGAGCCGAATTCTATTTCATTGCCTGAGAGAACATTATATACCAAGTTCTCATTAAACCCGACGTGATTGTGTTTAAAATTTGCTTGTAGAACAGATGGTCTGAGAGAAGTGGTTGTCTTTGTTTTTTTTCCCTAATTTACAACTTTATAATTTAAGGCTAGAATGTTTGTATTTGAAAAGCTTTGCATTAACATTCTTTATTTCCAGACAGTTTTATGAATATTGATATAATAGCATAATAATGATAGGTTTCAGAGTAGCAGCCGTGTTAGTCTGTATCTGCAAAAAGAAGAACAGGAGTACTTGTGGCACCTTAGAGACTAACAAATTTATTAGAGCATAAGCTTTCGTTGACTACAGCCCACTTCTTCGGATGCATATAGAATGGAACATATATTGAGGAGATATATATACACATATGCTCTCTGTATGTGTGTATATATATCTCCTCAATATATGTTCCATTCTATATGCATCCGAAGAAGTGGGCTGTAGTCCACGAAAGCTTATGCTCTAATAAATTTGTTAGTCTCTAAGGTGCCACAAGTACTCCTGTTCTTCTTTTTGCATAATAATGATATTTTATATATGTACCCTTGTGTGCATGGATGTTTTTCATCTTGGAGCTCTGCCATGCAATTCTTGTTTGTAGCATTTCAACATATATAGGTCTTTTTGGGCTAAAACAGATATGATTATGTGTAATGCTGGTTAACTGTATATCTTTTCCCTGTGTAGGAAGGTTAGAGCGGAGAAGAAACAGAGGGATGTTACAGAGTGGAGGTTTCTTCATCCTCCAGCTCCATGATGAGCTCCTCTATGAGGTTGCAGAAGATAGTGTAATTCAGGTAGGAGTGTTTTTGTTTTTCCAACCCATGTACTTTTCTATAACAAACGGGTTAAGTTTCCTTTCTAGAGGTCTGTCTTCTGTTTCTTGAGATGTCTGCAGACATGCCTATAAGTCTATAAAAACAATGTTTCTCTTAAGGCCAGATGGGTGTAAAAAGAGTAACAAATGTTGGGTCCAGGCTCTTTGAGTAAGACAGGAAGTCCCCTTGCTAAAGTTTTTAGCTGCTAGCCCAAAGCAGTGCCGCCCTGGCTTAGCATGCTGGTGACCTCTAGTACCTGCAACTTCCTTACTGACTCAGGATGGCGACGTAGCTCCTCTGTGCAGCTGCACTGAATGTGTGTACTCCACCAGCAAGTGGGTAGTTTTTTCTCTTTACTTTGGGGAGTCTTTGAGTTTGGGGGTTTTCTGCTTCATGGGGCTGACTTGGCTCCATGCTTTGGGTCATTTAATTTATTATTATTTATTTATTATTGTAGTTTAAAATCTGTTTGTGTGGGAAGGAGGATGCTGTGCTGTTGGTGCTTGTCGTCTCTTTCCCTTCCTCAGTATTTTTGTCTTCCCGGATGTCACCAAAGGAGCATCTTCAAAAAGTGTCCCAGGTGCAATCACAAAATATTTATCACAGGCAAACTTACTGTTTTTATTGCCTGGAAAAGGAACATGGCTAGCTGTGCTGTTCCACCAGTGCCAGAAGTCTCATGCCGAGAGTATGTGTCTAGAGGCACTCCTTGCTTCATTTATGCTCACTGATAAATCCAAAGTGAAGTTAGCCCAGAAGATTTCCAATAACAAATATTATGATATGCTGGAATTAAATAACTCCATCTGGCACTGAACGTTTCAGTGCTGATCTAGGGGGAAGAGTCCCCAAGCTGTGCTTCCACACCTTCAGTGTGTCTGACTGACTCAGAACAGAGGGAAAGTGCTCTGCAGGTGGTTGGCATCGATTTCAAGCATGTGATGCTCCAGACACTCAATGAGGCATGAGACAAGGAGATCATATTTGACATCTTTGCTGATACTCCTCTATCTTTGAAGTATCCCATCCAGGAGTCAAAATCTCTAGTGACTCAGCTCTTACGGTTTTGTCTCCCCTCGAGTATGATGAAAGGCTATATACCTTATATACCGTTTGGCAGGCAGGCTAAGCCAATTGGTAATAGGCTCAGGGGAGTGGTTTCTGGATCAAAGAGAAGCAGATGATATCTTTCTAAAGTCGGGCATGCCCAAGAGAGAGATCTTTTCTCCTCTTCTCTCCAGTGAGCACCAAATGCTCTTCTTTCAACACAGCCTTCACTTGACACTTTGTGCAGATGACATCTCCATTCACTACTGGTTGGAAGACGTTTACGTACATCTTTCCTCTTCCGGTTCTGATTAAGTTGAGGAGATATAAATAAAGATTCCATTATCTTAATGGTCCACTCACTGGCAAATAAGGTTCTCAACCCCATTTAGGACTACCAGTGGCTATTCCCAGAGCGTCTCACTACATCACATCACACAGAACAGGGACATCTCTTGACATCCTGCTCTGAGATCCCTCTCCTTATAAGCTGTGACTCCAAATCAAGAATATGGTGTTTTTAAGCAAGTGCAGCCTTTTTAGCTGCCTGGAAGGAATTTGACAGAATGAGATACCAGTTCAGATGGCAAGGTGGCCTGCTGTGAAAAAGTCTGATATGGATCCCTTCCTGCGCCCCACATGAAAGCTGTTTGGTTTTGTTCTTCACTTGTCAGTCTGCATGAGATATCCTCCCTTAGAGTTCACCTCTTCTATTTTGCATTTCCATGAATGCACTAAAGGTAGATCAGCTTCTGGGACCTCTTCTTCAACTTCGTTAATTCTGTGGGTTCATGTTTCTAAAAGATCATTTTCCTGGTGGCAGACATCAACTCCCCAACTGAGAGAGCTTCAGATGGTAGTTGACTGGGCCAACCATTTTTTAAAACTAAGTTTTTAAAGATAGGCTGGTGTTTAAAAAAAAATCCCAAATTCCTTCCACAGGTGTCAGAATTCCACCTTCTGCATCCAGTCAGTAGTTTTCTCCACATTTACACGTCCATTCCAGAGCGGCCTTTCTCCTTTAGACTGATATGAAAAGGTTCCAATTTTTCAATCTGAAGTGGACTAAAGTTCCTTTAGACTATCCGGTCTTCTGTGCTTTGACACTGGATCAATGTCATGCTGTCTCCAAAAGAACTATGGCCATATATGTTTTCTGTTGTATCCTTCATTGTTATTTAACAGATCTGCAACTTCATGGTCACCTTAAGATAGAAGTAATATCAGCTTCTGTAGCCTGCCTCAGAACTGTTTCCATCCAATAGATTTTCTGTGCAGATGCTTAGAACCCCTATGTATTTGCACAAGGTATCCTTGCCTGGAATCAGTCTTGCATTCCTGCTCCAGATTTAGCTAACTAATGTTACTGACTCTGTTTCCAGCTGAGCTACTGATCACCTTTTCCCTCCTCCCTTCATATTCATTTTGAAGGCATGTTTCTATGTTTTGGATTGTTTTTTGGGGTGGGTGAGGTGGTTGACCTCCGGTATAACACAGGCCCTGGGACTTCTTGTAGAACTAGAGCATATCTTTTAGAAAAACATGGAATGTTTTAGTTTCCAAATTGGATCAGAGAAAAGTTTCTCTTCTCTACTGGTGCCTCATGTAAAGGTTTTAGCATTATGTAAAACATTGTTTTTTGGCTGCTGCAGCAGTTCTGGTCTGTGGAGAGTTAGCTTGGTTACATGCATAATGCTAGCTCCAATTTATTTCCAGCTGCTAAGGTTTTTTAAACAACTAAAAATATCTGTCTAACCTGTCTATGTATTTATATGTCCCTAGTCACCATAGTATCTGAGCACCTTCAAAGCATTTCAGAATAGGAGCAATGATAATCTCTTGCTTTCTCTTTTTCCCTTCCCAGTCTGTAGGGGAAACATGATTCATTTATCGGGTTGTCGTTTGTACATGTGAGAGCGAGAAGAACTCAGTTCTGCAAATGGCAAGCTCTCTAGTTTAAGTTCAGTGCCTGTGGAAGTTTTGTCTCCTGTGCTCATGAGCTTTCCACGGTGGTCAACAGCTTCATCATTCTGCTGGATCATAATGGTCATGGTCAGTGGGAGAGGCAATCTCTCAGGCATCTAGGACCAAAACTGGGGTGGACTTTAAAAATCAGGACAGAGACCATGAATTGGACTCTGTAGTCAGTGTGGAGCCCATGCAGTGTGTCTCAGTTACCAGACATACTGTACATCTGGCCACCCTCCTTGTCTCTTCAGATGCACCCCTTCTGGCCTCTAGCCATAGATTCATAGATTCTAGGACTGGAAGGGACCTCGAGAGGTCATCGAGTCCAGTCCCCTGCCCGCATGGCAGGACCAAATACTGTCTAGACCATTCCTGATAGACATTTATCTAACCTACTCTTAAATATCTCCAGAGATGGAGATTCCACAACCTCCCTAGGCAATTTATTCCAGTGTTTAACCACCCTGACAGTTAGCAACTTTTTCCTAATGTCCAACCTAGACCTCCCTTGCTGCAGTTTAAGCCCATTGCTTCTTGTTCTATCCCAGAGACTAAGGTGAACAAGTTTTCTCCCTCCTCCTTATGACACTCTTTTAGATACCTGAAAACTGCTATCATGTCCCCTCTCAGTCTTCTCTTTTCCAAACTAAACAAACCCAATTCTTTCAGCCTTCCTTCATAGGTCACGTTCTCAAGACCTTTAATCATTCTTGTTGCTCTTCTCTGGACCCTCTCCAATTCCTCCACATCTTTCTTGAAATATGGTGCCCAGAACTGGACACAATACTCCAGCTGAGGCCTAACCAGCGCAGAGTAGAGCGGAAGAATGACTTCTCATGTCTTGCTCACAACACACCTGTTAATACATCCCAGAATCATGTTTGCTTTTCTTGCAACAGCATCACACTGTTGAGTCATATTTAGCTTGTGTCCACTATAACCCCTAGATCCCTTTCTGCCGTACTCCTTCCTAGACAGTCTCTTCCCATTCTGCATGTGTGAAACTGATTTTTCCTTTCTAAGTGGAGCAGTTTGCATTTGTCTTTGTTAAACTTCATTCTGTTTACCTCAGCCCATTTCTCCAGTTTGTCCAGATCATTTTGAATTATGACCCTGTCCTCCAAAGCAGTTGCAATCCCTCCCAGTTTGGTATCATCCGCAAACTTAATAAGCGTACTTTCTATGCCAATATCTAAGTCGTTAATGAAGATATTGAACAGAGCCAGTCCCAAAACAGACCCCTGCGGAACCCCACTTGTTATGCCTTTCCAACAGGATTGCGAACCGTTAATAACAACTCTCCGAGTACGGTTATCCAGCCAGTTATGCACCCACCATCACTTGACTTGGCGTGGAATCAAGCCATTCTCCTACTCACTAACCAGGTCCAGGGCTGCAGTCACTTGTGATTACCTCAGCAGACCTGACTTGGGTTCAGTACTTGCAGTTTATTTCTCTCCAGGAGTTTTGACAGTGATACCCAGTGACCAAACAGCATTCTTAAAGCAAATGATTATTTAGAACAAAAGCATTTCAGAAAAACAGATCTTACAACAGTAATCCTGTATCTACGTGTACCTGCTTCTCCCTAAGGCTTACTATACCCTGGATGTGGGGAAGGCCCAGCTTCTTCAGGCTCTATTCACAGAGCCCTGGTCTACACTACGGGGTTAGGTTGAATTTAGCTGCATTAGGTCGATTTAAAAATGACTGCGTGCACCCAACCAACCCCGTTCCGTCGACCTAAAGGGCTCTTAAAATTGACTTCTGTACTCCTCCCCAACGAGGAGAGTAGCGCTAAAATCGACCTTGCTGGGTTGAATTTGGGGTAGTGCAGACACAAATCGACAGTATTGGCCTCTGGGAGCTATCCCAGAGTTGTCCATTGTGACCGCTCTGGACAGCACTTTGAACTCCCATGCACTAGCCAGGTACGCAGGAAGAGCCCCGGGAACTTTTTAATTTCATTTCCTGTTTGGTCAGTGTGGCGAACTCAGCAGCACAGGTGACCACGCAGTCCCCCCCCATCATCTCCGTCCCTGAGGTTATTGCAGATTTGAAGGCAAAAAAAACGCATTTGCAATGACATGTTTTCCAAGCTCATGCAGTCCTCCCGCACAGCTTAATGCATGGAGGCATTCAGTGGCAGAGGCCAGGAAAGAATTAAGTGAGCGCAAAGAGCGGAGACAGGACGTGATGCTGAGGCTAATGGGGGAGCAAACGGACATGTAGAAGCGTCTGTTGGAGCTGCAGGAAAGCCAACAAGAGCACAGACCCCCGCTGTATCCACTGTATAACTGCCTACCCTCCTCCCTATGTTCCATAGCCTCCTCACCCAGACGCCCAAGAATGCGGGGGTCGGGGCGGGAGGCTCCGGGCACCCAGCCACTCCACTGCAGAGGATAGCCCAAGCAACAAAAGAGTGTCATTCAAACAGCTTGATTTTTAGTGTGGCTACAATAAGCAATGTGACCGTGTCCTTCCCTCTTCCCCCACCCCACCTGGGCTACCTTGTCCGTTATCTCATTTTTTTTAATCAATAAAGAAAGAATGCATGGTTTCAAAACAATAGTTACTTTATTTCGAAGGGGGGAGGATGGTTGGCTTACAGGGAATTAAAATCAACAAAGGGAGTGGGTTTGCATCAAGGAGAAACACACACAACTGTCACACCGAAGCCTGGCCAGTCATGAAACTGGTTTTCAAAGCCTCTCTGATGCGCAGTGCGCCTTACTGTGCTCTTCTAATTGCCCTGGTGTCTGGCTGCTCAAAATCGGACACCAGGCAATTTGCCTCAACCTCCCACCCCGCCATAAACATCTCCCCCTTACTCTCACAGATATTATGGAACACACAGCAGGCACCAATAACAATGGGAATGTTGGTTGCGCTGAGGTCTGACCTAGTCAGTAAACAGCACCAGCGAGCTTTTTAAATGTCCAAAGGCACATTCTACCACCATTCTGCACTTGCTCAGCCTATAGTTAAACTGCTCCTTACTACTATCCAGGCTTCATGAGCCATGGGAGCAAGGGGTAGATGCGAGTGTGCAGTGCTGCCGGCTGGAAGAGCAGCCTTAGGCAGAAGCATCCAGCTTGCATGATATTCTAAGCAGGACTGAATCTCCATGAGACGAAACTTAAAGAAGAAAATGACCTGGAGTCTCTGGCTCCCATTCAGTGCTCTAAGAAGAGGATGGCCATGTCTGTCCAGGTGCCCCTGATCGACCTCACTGAGGAGGATTCCAAGGAGTCCTCCCAGAGCAGCAGTACCACGTCTGCCAGCAGCACCCAGGAGGACCAGAGTGGATCTCCCAAACTCGTTGATTGGGAGCAGGAGAGCAGAATTGCAGGGGAAGAGGTGGAATACCAGGATGGGAAAGATTTTGGAATTGGGGAGCTCATGTGGGGGAAGATCAAGGGCTTCTCCTGGTGGCCTGCAATCATCATCTCCTACAGAGTCACGTCCAAACGTCAGGCAATCTCTGGAATGCACTGGGTGCAATGGTTTGGGGACGGGAAGTTCTCCGAAGTTTCAGCAGACAAGCTGGTGGGTCTGATGGCTTTTAGGCAGCATTTCAACCACTCCACATTTAATAAGCTAGTCTCCTATCGACGAGCCATACATCATGCCCTGGAGGTTGCTAGGAGCCGGGCAGGAAAGACGTTCCCAGAACCCCGGCCAAGCGGCTAAAGACTAACTTCTGCAACAACAACAAGGAGCAAATGGTTTCCAAAGTCACAAACAACAACAGGAGCCTTGAAGACAGTTGTTTATCGTGCGGGAGAAAAAACCCAGTCACATTCCACCTGCTGTTTGAGCCTTTGCCAGACTTGCAGGGATCAATTCCTGGAGCTCTTCGACATGTACAACAAGGACGGGTACCAGTCCTACTGCACTGTCTGCTGCAAAGGCAAGGAGCTGCTGCTGTGTAGCAATGCCAGCTGCTGCAGGTGCTTCTGTGTCGAATGCTTGGAGGTCCTGGTAGGGCAAGGCACCTCGGCCAAGGCAAAAGAGCAAGAGCCCTGGAGCTGTTACATGTGTCAACCACAGAAGTGCTATGGGGTGTTACAGCACCGACCAGACTGGAACGTAGGGCTGCAAGACTTCTTCACCAGCAACAAAGGACAGGAATATGATACACCTAAAATCTAAAAAGGCCTGCACATTTCCCAGTCACTACCCTTGATAATAGAATGTCAATGATTGCATTGGCTACTTGGATCACAGCAACCCCCACAGTAGACTTGCCCACAGCAGCGGTGACGGTGAGCTGAGTGGGCTCCATGCTTGCCATGGTATGCCGTCTGCATGGGTAACCCAGGAAAAAGGCGTGTTTGCCGTTGCTTTCACGGAGGGAGGGGCAACTGATGACATGTATCCAAAAGCACCCGCGACAATGTTTTTGCCCCATCAGGCATTGGGAGCTTAACCCAGAATTCCAATGGGCAGTGGAGACTGTGAGAACTGTGGGATAGCTACCCACAGTGCACCGCTCCGTAAGTCAATGCTAGCTACGGTAGTGAGGACACACTCAGCTGACTTAATGCGCTTAGTGGGGACATACGCAATCGACTTCTATAAAATCGACCTAATTTTGTAGTGTAGACATACCCAGAGTCTCTCTTTGTATCAGCCTGTACCCTTGGACAGCCCTTGATAATTGAGCCTTACCGTTCCTCTCTTGTTTAGTGTCCTTTTGATCTCTGGGCTCCCTGCCTGGCAAAACAAATCTTGTATCTTTGTTGGAGACAGGATATAGGCTCCTCAAGGCTAACAGTTTCCCCCATTTTCTTGTAATTGTCCCCCAAGTGTTTTGTGTGGAAGTTCCTTATCTGGATCCATTTTGTTGCTTTCCTGCTCATTTTTCCCATTGTCCCCTATTAGGCTAGATCAATGGATTCCTGCAAGAAAGTCTTATAATCCAATGTACAGTAACTTCCCATTACTGAGCAGGTCCTATACAGTGTTCATAAAATTATTACATCTCAGTATTCTTAGGTTATTATATGGCAGTTCCACAGCCATCACACTGAGATCAAAGCACTAGGGTGGTTTGTTCATGGTGAGTTGTGTTGCTAAACTGACAGGCTGCAGCAATTTATCCCAGAGAGGTTTTTCAGGGTATATGACTTATTCCTAATATAAATTGCAATTACCAAGCCAGGAATTTAGGAAAGTGTGCTTCACTGTGGCCAAGTCTGTGTCTGATAAGAGGGGGTGCAAACTTCTGGACAGTCACAGATAGAAGTGGATGTTTTTTGTTGGCATAGCTCTTTGGGCATCCACTAACCAGGAGGAGTGCAAAAGGACCATGAAGCTGTGGGCTAGTTTAATCCTTAGAGGGCAGGTGCCATTGACAGTTGGGGATGTTAGAGGAGACAAGTTCTTCTAGCTACTTCCCTTTTCCTAAAGGAATCACCTCAAGCTTTAGCCAGCTGGTGTTTATCCAGGGGAGGATTTTGGCTAGTCATCGAGAAAGTTAGAGAGTAGTGCTGTTTGACTGACATATAAAGGCAACTGAGAGCTTGGTGTTGTGTCTGTGCTCCTAGTACATTGCCCATACCTCACCAGCTGTCCCAACAACTTCATTCAGGGTGTGTCTTCCCTGCAGAGTTAACTCAGGTGATTGGCACCCAGGTACTAGCAGCTGTATGGCCAAGCCATACTTTACTGTATCCACACTGGTGCTCCACTCATTCATGTGAGGAGATAGGATTTCTGGAGGCACATCCCATGGTGGTTCTTTGAGTAGTGTCCCTATTGGTGCTCCACTTCATGTGTGTGTGTGCCCCTTTTGAGCCCTTGATCAGAGATTTTTCCCTTAGCATTATCCGTTTTTCCTGCATACACTGCCTGTGTCTCTTTGTGCTGGACATTGAGGCTAGGTAGAGGTGCACGGGTGAACTGCCCTCAGCTCTTTCTCAACTGCCTTGGCCTGAGACAGAGCCCTAGCGTGTACACCTTGAGCATGCCTGAGCCATCCTGTTTCTGCTTTCCTATAGTTGTTTGTTAGGATTAGTTAGTATGAGTGATAATTACAGTTAGAGATAATTAAGTAGAGATAATTAGTGAGAATTGTTTTGTTCCTTTCTCTCTCCCTCCTCGGGGAGCCTTATTTTCCTGTCAGGGCATGCTTGGCTCACCAGGTTTTAAATGCTGCCTTTACTGCTGAGAGGCTCTATCTGTTAGGCCTTGGCTACACTCGAGACTTCACAGTGCTGACGTGGCAGCGCTGTGAAACGCGAGTGTAGTCGCGCCGCCAGCGCTGCGAGAGCTCTCGCAGCGCTGTATGTACTCCACCTCTCCGAGGGGAATAGCTGCAGGCTCTGATTACACTGGTGCTTTACAGCGCTGTACTCGCTGCGCTCCGGGGGAGGGGGGGGCATTTTCACACCCCTGAGCACAGCAAGTTGCAATGCTGTACAGCGCCAGTGTAGCCAAGGCCTTAGTAATGGCCACACGAGTTCAGATACGCAAAGGACCTGTTTGTAATGGACAAATCAGAGTCCCCACTCTTCATGGGTACTGATTATCTATTGGTACCAAGATTCTGATCTCCAGATCTCCAATGTCCTTTGGTGCCCTTTGGACGATATTGGGGAGGATGAAGGAGACTTCTAGTTGGTCTCTTTCATTTTTGTTCAGTGTTCTCCGACACGTCCTTTCAGAAACCTATTTTTTTAACAGTCACAAGGAAGATCATGCTTGTCATCAAGGTGGTGGAACCAACCCTGCATGCCACCCCCACTCCTCTATGGCCCCCCTAGTGATTATACTGGGACCTCTGGACTGCTTATCAGCAGCAATTTACCAGTTCACTGACACTGTCTCATAGGGAGGCTAGAGTCATACAATCCTCTCCTCCCCAGTCAGCTCCCACACAGATGAGATGTTGGAGGAGCAGGAGATCAGGGCAGATAAAGAGGCCACCCCTCAAACACTTATTTCATCCTTGACTCCAAACCAAGTGATTATGCCTCTGCCACTTTCTATGGCCCAGGATTTTCGGCAATTTCAAGACCTCATGAAAAGGGTAGCTGACGCTTTTCAAATTCCACTTGAAGAGATCAAGGACTCATAGCACAAACTGCTGGATATTCTGCAGTCAGCAACACACTCCAGAGTTGTTACCCATTAATGAGGTGCTCCTAGATCCAGATAAGACAGGGTAGCGGACGCCTACTACTGTTCTGCCAGCAGGTAAGCAAGCAGATAAGAAGTATTATGTTTCCCCAACAGACTCCCATTTTTTGTTCCCCAGCCCTCCACCTAACTCCCTGGTGGTGGATGTGGTAAATGAGCGGGGTAAGCAACACTTTTCCAAGTCTACCTCGTATGACAAAGACCAAAAGAGACTAGATCTCTTTGGATGGAAGTTCCATTAGTCAGCAATCCTACAATTCAGGATCACGAACTATCAGGTGGTCATGGCCAAATATAATTTTTCAAACTATAATAGGTTTACTGCTTTTATTGGACATCTGTTGCAACAACATATGGAACAATTCCAGTTCATCATTTCAGAGGGCAAATTATTGTCCAGAACTGCTCTTCAAGCATCTTTGAATGGTGCAGATACTGCTGCCGGGTCCATCTCTACAGTGGTAGTTATGTGCAGGGGATCATGGCTCCAGCTCTTAGGGTGTCCGAGAGAATTCCAGAACACTGCTGAGGACCTCCGCTTTGACGGTCTTAAGCTTTTCTCAGAGACCACAGATAAGTCCTTGAATGTACTGAAGGACTCTAGGGCTATTGAACAATCCCTGAGTATATATGTATATACCTACAAATAAGAGACGGGTTAGTAGGTCATAGACTGCCCAGAGATCACATCCTGCTCTGTTTTCTGCATTCTATACATCTACTGAACCCTCCAGGAAAAGACTTACATTTCAGAGAAAGAGGGCTGCTCACCAGCCCTACAAGACCACTCAGTCATCTTCAAAGCAACAGTTTTGACAGGTCAGTCAAGGGTTCAAATCCTTCCACGCTTCTGGTTTTACAGCTGCATCCATTTGCCCACCCCATCCCCTTTGGAGACCACCTTTCTCATTTCCAGCATGCTTGGAGGCAGATCACTACAAACGAATGGGTCTCAGAGGTCATAATGTTGGGCTGTATCATCCATTTTATGTCCTTCCCTCCCTTCCACCCTCTTCCCCATCCCTTTTCAGGAATCCCTCAGCTTTTACTGAGACAAGAAGTTGAACTCTCTCCTTCAGTTAGGAACAATAGAGCCAGTCCCTTCTCATCACAAGGGAAAAGGGTTTTACTCAAAGTAGTCTAAATAATAAGATAGGTGAACTAGAGTGCCTCGTGTTAAAGGAGGATATTGATATAATAGGCATCACAGAAACCTGGTGGAGTGAGGACAACCAATGGGACACAGTCATTCCGGGGTACAAAATATATCGGAAGGACAGAACAGGTCGCGGGGGGGAGGAGGGGAGTGGCACTATATGTGAAAGAAAATGTAGAATCAAAGTAAAAATCTTAAATGAATCCACATGTTCCATAGAATCCTTATGGATAGTAATTCCATGCTCTAATAATATAACAGTAGGAATCTATTATCGACCACCTGACCAAGACAGTGAAATGCTAAGGGAGATTAGAGAGGTTATCAAAATAAAGAACTCAATAATAGTGGGGGATTTCAGTTATCCCCATATTGACTGGGTACATGTCACCTTAGGGCGAAATGCAGAGACAAAATTTCTTGATACTTTAAATGACTGCTTCTTGGAGCAGCTGGTACAGGAACCCCCAAGGGGAGAGGCAATTCTCAATTTAGGCCTGAATGGAGCGCAAGATCTGGTCCAAGAGGTAACTATAACAGGACCGCTTGGAAATACTGACCATAATATAATAACATTTAACATTCCTGTGGTGGGAAGAACACCACATCAGCCCAAAACTGTGGAATTTAATTTCAGAAAGGGGAACTATGCAAAAATGAGGTTAGTTAAACAGAAATTAAAAGGTACAGTGACTAGAGTGAAATCCCTGCAAGCTGCATGGACACTTTTCAAAGACACCATAATACAGGCCCAACTTAAATGTATACCCCAAATTAAAAAAAAAAAAAAAGAACTAAAAACGAGCCACCGTGGCTTAACAACCATGTAAAAGAAGCAGTGAGAGATAAAAAGGCATCTTTTAAAAAGTGGAAGTCAAATCCTAGTGAGGTAAATAGAAAGGAGCATAAACACTGCCAAATTAAGTGTAAAAATGTAATAAGAAAAGCCAAAAAGGAGTTTGAAGAACAGCTAGTCAAAAACTCAAAAGGTAATAACAAAATGTTTTTTAAATACATCAGAAGCAGGAAGCCTGCTAAACAACCAGTGGGGCCCCTGGATGATCGAGATACAAAAGGAGCACTTAAAGACGATAAAGTCATTGCGGAGAAACTAAATGAATTCTTTGCTTCAGTCTTCACAGCTGAGGATGTTAGGGAGATTCCCAAACCTGAGCCGTCCTTTGTAGGTGACAAATCTGAGGAATTGTCACAGATTGAAGTGTCGCTAGAGGAGGTTTTGGAATTAATTGATAAACTTAACAGTAACGAGTCACCCGGACCAGATGGCATTCACCAAGAGTTCTGAAAGAACTCAAATGTGAAATTACGGATTTGTAACCTGTCCTTTAAATCAGCTTCTGTACCCAATGACTGGAAGATCGCTAATATTTAAAAAGGGCTCTAGAGGTGGTCCCGGCAATTGCAGACCGGTAAGTTTAATGTCAGTACCAGGCAAATTAGTTGAAACAATACTAAAGAATAAAATTGTCAGACACGTAGAAGAACATAAATTGTTGGGCAAAAGTTAACACTATAGTGAAGACAAGCTCACATTGAATAATATGGGGAGAAGACTGAGCCTTGCAGGACTCCACAGCTGGAGTCTTTGGAAGTGGAAAGCAGTTGTCCATATCAACTCTGTGGATTCTGTCTGAGAGGAAGGGCCTGAGACATTTCAGGGTGTTTCCCCTTCACTCTTGCAGCCTCTTGGAGGCAGAACAGAAATATTTGGTGACCAAAAGAATCAAATGCTGTAGAGGCCCATCTGGTGAGTATGGACAAGAAGAGAGAATTCTCACCAGAGCCACCAGTGGTGTCCTGTCCTGAAGCCTGACTGAGAGGGATCCAGGGCCGGGGTATGGATCCCTACAGGTGACACTGAATACTGTGATTAACTAGCTTCTCAATTAGCTTGCTTGGAAAAGGGAGATTGAAAGTGTGGAGTGAAAAGTTTCTTTAGTCCTGGCTGGATTATTGCATGCTTCAATTTGTGTGTCAGGTTCCCTGTATCAAAGGAGATGCTGACTATCTGCTAGATGGGAGTACCAAATATTCTCTACTCTCCCTCACCATTCAGAAAGGGCAGGGTTCAGAGTATGCTGATAGCATAAATGTCACCAGGGGATCCATGGCTAATAATTACATGTATAAATGAATATTTTCCTAATGATGCTATTCCATAAAAGCAATCGTTATATGTTGCATGATGGTGAATGGGAGGGAAGGTGTCCATGAGATGATGATCTGCTGGGCTAAAGAGACATCCTTGGAAGGTTTCGTTCTCCAAGAAAGAGAATCTGTTGTCACACTCACCTCTAAACTGAAGCGGATTCCTTACTTGTAATGCATGTAGTCAGTGCTTATGTGTAAGCAGGGCTGGCCTGTGCTCCACTTCCCGTCCAGAGGCACTAGGAGTTGTCAGGGTTTTAGAATTTGCTGATCAGATCCAATCTGGTTCTTCTTCCTAGGGTCAATTCAGGATTGCTCCTCCTAGGACACTCTCTTCTGTTTTGTCAAACCCTTTAAAAGTTCCAAGGGATACGGCTTTCACTACTTCCCTGGAGAGACAGTCTTACAGCCCAGTATGTCTCTCAGGGCACTTTCCCTGATATTGAGTATTTTTTTTCTATTCTATTTCTTAATTTCATGCCAATGCTCCTAGTTACATCCCTATGTATCACACTAAACAATTCCTTTCCCTCACTAAGATTACCATCATGCAAATCTTCAGACATCTACAGTGCAGACTTTTATGTTCAGCACACATCTTACCCCTTACTTTGTCAAGCTAGATATATTAAAGCAGCTTGCTATAACATGGGGTTTATTTCTTCACTATATATTTTCTGTACCCTCAATGTCATGATTCACATTTCTGATATCAGTAGTATACACTGAATGGAGAACAGAAATTTTTGTGAGACACAGGTCCATTTGAGTCTGAAAATTTTAAAAACTTACATTGGGGAGATCAGTCAGGCAAGTGGGGAAGAATTTAGGAAGAACTATGGCTGGCTTAGATTTTTAGAAGAAAAAGTTGACATTTGTACAGTGGGTACAGTATAGTATATGTTGTAATACCTCTTTCAGTATGTTACATATCTGTGTGATTATGTATTTATTGTGATCATGGGTATTATGACATTCCATTGGGATGATTTTGGTAAAATTATTGTTTTTCCAATTGCTTATAACTGTCTCTTGTAGAGTACCTCTTGTACTGACACAATGAGCTCTTTATTCCTGGGTATCCTTGCTTTGTCTCTCTCCTTTTATGTAGCTCCTCATATGATTTGCTTTAACCTCTCTCATTTGCATGTTTTGCGAAGAGTGTTTGGTAGAATCTGTTTCTGGCTGAAGCAGGAAGATAGGTCTCCAGTGTATGCAGCTCCTTAAGAAAATGTATTAATACTTTCCTGAGTCTCTCCTTTCATATATCTTAATCATACTTGAAACATTCAGTCAGACTGCTGTCAATGGAGAATCTATCCAAACACACAGAGTGGAGAGCTCCAAGCCCCTGACCTGCCAAACTAATGATGATGGAATGGAGCATCTGAAGTGTGTGGCTCTAGGTCCCTCAACAGTGCATTGAAAATTCTAACCTTGTTTGTTTCCTTGCAGGTAGCTCAGATTGTCAAATTTGAGATGGAAAATGCCATAAAACTCTCAGTGAAGCTGAATGTTAAAGTGAAAATTGGGCCTAGCTGGGGAGACCTGCAGGAGCTGGAGTTGTGAGCATGAAACAAGACCCTCTCGTGGTGGTGGAGCTTCATGCTCCATGGACTCTACAAGGCAGGTGCCAACTTACACACAGGTGGAGACATTATTAACTGCACACTTATTGGTAAATCCAGGAAGCTGGTAGCTAATTGGTGCCTTTCTTTTTACTAAGCATGTTACAGACTGGCTTCTTAAATGTGTTTTGAAAGCCTTGTATGAATTCCCTAGGCAGACTTCTCTGTGAGGTCAGATAACACAGCAAGGAGTGTTTACAGTTTACAGTTATTAATTTCTAAATGCTAATATTTAAATGAATTCCTGTTAAAATATGTAAATTGAGGCTATAGATTTTAAAAAACCCAAACCTAATGAATTTACTGCATCTGAAATTAAATGGACTTTTTAATACAATAAAACATGAGTCACTCAGGAAGTGTTCCTGCAGAGCTGTGTACAGGAGAAGAAATAGGATGCCACTGTATTTGTATTTAATGACAAACTTTGTGTATGTTCAACACTTTGAGACCTGCTGTGAGCCTCATTTGATGCCAACATTTTTGGAGATGGTATTAAAGTGTGGAAATGATTTTATAAACAGGTTGTGTTTTATGAGTAGAGCATTGCCTTACGGTGTGCCAGAGCAGAGAATTCTCTTTGCTAGAATGAACACTGTTTGCCTGCTAGGGCCTTAATATTTTAAGAAAGTCAGTGGTTTGTTTGTATCCCTGTTGCCCCCATGCCGTTCATCTTAGAATTGACCCTCAGAGAGTAATGTTGTTTTTGAATAAAAACAAAACATCCTTGAAAACCTGCAATGCTCAATTTAAAAAAAAAACAACAAAAAAAAAAATAAAAACCTTACCTGGGGAAAATCTGGAACTGGCTGACCAGAAGAAGCAACTTTCCCAGTACGTGCATTTTGGGGTCTGTCATGTTGATGAGTCATTTAAACAGTAGCTGACTTCTTGCTGTAAATGACTCAGCCTTAGATACCAATCATTCCCCTACTTTGGTACAATTACTGCTTGTCAACCTGAGCTGGAGATTGTCTAGATTTCACCTTTCAAGTCTGTGATAACATAGTCACTTCAGTGCCTGTTACTTAGCCTCATAAACAGGTAGAACATTTTTTCTAGGAACTGCGATACTGGAGCAGTCCTGAGGTCCATCTAGGACAGTCTCCTGTCTCCAGCAGATACCAGCACCAGCTGCTTCAGAGGAAGGGGTTAGAATCCCCCATTAGGTCCTAATCCCTAAATGTTAGACCGGGATCGGCAACCTACGGCACGTGAGCTGATTTTGAGTGGCACGCAGCTCCCTGCCGTGGTCCCGGCCCCCAGCCCCACTCAGCCCCCCCGCCAACCGCTCTCCCCTGCGGGGGCAGGAGGCAGAAGCTTGGTTCTGCGGCAGCTAAGCTTCGCCCCTCCCCCGCTTCTTCCCCCAGCCTGGTGCTTTCCTGCCCCTCCTCCTCTCCTTCCCTGCGCCAATCAGCTGATGGCCCTAGCGAGGGGGAGAGGGGAGAGCGGCAGCATGCACACAGCTCCGTAGAGGAGGCAGAGAGAGGTAGGGACGGAGCCTGGGGGAAGGGGGTGGAACAGGGCATATCCCTCCCAGCCTCCTGCCATGAGCCGCTCAGGGCAGGGGGCTGGAAGCACCTCTGCCCTGACCCCGCCCCACACACACTCAGCCTTCTGCCCTGCACCCCGCACACCCTCCAGCTCTCTGCCCTGAACCCCCCCACCCCAACACACACCCAGCCTTCTGCCCTGCACCCCCCCCACACCCTCAGCCTTCTGCCCTGCACCCCCACAGCCCCATTCCTCTGCCCTGAATCCCCCACACCCCAACACACACCCAGCCTTCTGCCCTGCACTCCCTCCCCCAGCCCTCTGCCGTGACCCCTGAAACACCCACCCCCAGGTCTGCGGTCCCGGCCGCAGGCCCTACTCAGCCCGCTGCCAGCGTAGGTGAACAGAACCCCAGGCTGGTGGCGTAAGATCAGCATTTTAATTTAATTTTAAATGATGCTTCTTAAACATTTTGAAAACCTTGTTTACTTTACATACAATAGTTTAGTTATATAATATAGACTTATAGAAAGAGACCTTCTAAAAACGTTAAAATGTATTACCGGCACGCGAAACCTTAAATTAGAGTGAATAAATGAAGACTCGGCACACCACTTCTGAAAGGTTGCCTACCCCTGTGTTAGACATTTGGTTTAAACCTTTGAAGCATGAGGTTTTTATCTCCCTTACAAAATATCATGTCAGCATTAACTATTATAGCTTTGGAATTCTTGTTATCCATATAAATGTCTGATCTCAAATTTGCTGCCGTTTAATTTCATCGAATGTTCCCGTGTGTGTTATGAGACAGGGAGAACAGAAGCTCCCAATCTGCCTTTTCTGGACCATCTTTTAGCACATAGACTTTATCATGTCCCCTCTTATTCATCTCCTTTCTAAGCTAAGCAATCTGTCTTTTCACACTCTCCTCATTTGAGAGTTTTTCCATCATCCTCTCATTTCTGAACTCCCTTTAATTCTGTAATATCCTTTTTGATGCTCCTTTTTTAACCCGCACCTGATGGAGTACACTTGCACCTTTGGCTTATGAAAACAGCCAGATACTGTGCTACTGCTTATTAATTTCAAGCGCGGCCATTGTGCTGCTAGTAGGGGTGTCTGGAATTGAGATTTTATGAACACATCGTGAGTTTTTAAAAATGTGAACAGAGCCCGAGTGCATGGGGTCTGACAGCTGGGCTTTGTTCCTCCGAGTGTGCTGTTGTACTGGGAAAAAGACAAATGGCGCTGACTGAAAGCACTAAATAACCACCTTTGTTCTACTTCTTAGCTTATTCCCAACCTGTCCTGCAGCACTTATGTCTCCTCCAGTGTTTTACCTTCAATTCACACCACCTTCACTGTGTCACTATCACCCTCTGGGTGTGTGTCTGTCTAGGTTTATGTGCTATTTGTCGCCACGGTATCTGACACCTCTTGTATACTCCATCCTCCAGTTCAGCTGCGGGAATCATGCTTGTTTTCTCTCCTTCTCCAAGCTATTAAAGCTTAGAATTAACAGATATGGGCCTTGGCAGCAAGACATTAGCCTGGTATCTGCTCACATGTGTACACTGAGCATGGCTGGATGAGCCAGTCTGAATTCGTTACCTAGACACCAGAGACTAATGCTTTCCTTTTGCCTGGGTGCCTGCTTCAGGCCTCAACAGGGCCACTGGTTTCAGTTACTCCTTCTTTGATATATTTTTATTTTTCCCTCTTGAGTTCTGTTTTTAGAAATCGTGAAAGTATGAACCTCATACACAGATTTTGCTGAGAATATGTATGTTGGGATGCTAATGAATAAAATGATTGGCACACAGTTAAACTTTATTTGATAAACTCATTGGATTCATTATAATTAAGCAATAATTTAGAGCAAAGGAGAAGATAAAAGGTGGTCACTGCTCTGATAGTGAGGAGGCTGCTGCATTTGAGTCATATTAAAATTCTGAGCCAATGCCTGACTGCTGCTATTTTTGTTCCTAAATTCGGATTAGATTTTCTTCAATTATTAGCAAGGCTAATCAGGAAAGAAGGGGAGGTGGGAGGGAGGCCATTGCTGTTAGTCTGGTGGAAGTAGTCTTTGAGATTAGGCTTTGGTCATTGGCAAAAACAAATCTCCAAAAGAGCTAGAAAAGAACTTGCTGAAAAAAGGAGCCATGTTAAGTGTGCTCCTGTCTGTCTGGACTTTAAATCTCTCTGAAATTGGGCTCTTGTCCTTTGAATGACGTGTTGGAGGAATCCCTGTACTGGATTAATGTAGTTAGACCTCACCTCTGACTCTACTGGAATCTTTAGAAGATGCCTGTTTTGCACCGTAAATTGGCAAGCAGGTTGAAGGGGGAGAACTGGCTGTTGGGATGTTCTGATCCACACACTGCTGTGCTGAGACTGAGCAGATATTTAGTTGGAGGCTGTTTTTGCTGCTTTTAGGCCTGGAGCCTTGTTGCCAGTGACTGAATTGACTTTGTGGCCTGGCTCTCACAGCACAGGCCAAAAGGGTATCTCCTCTTCTGTTTTCACAGGTAGGATGCAGCCTGTCAGATGAAGGGTTTGTTTTCTGCTCCCCAGTTAGCGCATCTCTCTCCAGTCTGCTCTTGCCTTGGAGGTGAAAGGCGCTCTTCAGAGCCGCACCACCTTGCCCCTGGCCTCAGCAGGCCAGAAGGAAGGGAAGAGGAAGGGCATATCCACGCTACCTGGCAGTTTGAGCTAAGGACTAATCTACACTAGAAGTGCATCTGGTGAAGACTGTCTATGCCACTGGGAGAGAGCTGTCCCTTTGCCATAATAAAACCATCTCTGCAAGCGGTGGTAGCTATGTTGGCAGGAGAAGCTCTCCTGACAGCAAAGCACTGTCCACGCTGGCATGTAGGTCGGTGTAATTTATATTGCTCAGGAAGGTGGCTTATTCACACCCCTGAGCGACATAAGTTATACCAACATAACCTGTAGTGTAGACAAGCCCTAAGCAGGTGTTAATAGCAGTGCACACCAAAGTATTGTGCTGTAATTCCCCTATGTGGATTCTGTGGGTGTAAACTAAAAAGTCTGGAGTTCAAACTTGGGACCTTTCAGTTCACACCCGTAGTGTCCACACGGGGGAATTACAGCACAGCACTTTGGGACATGCTGCTATTCACACCTCCTTAGTCTGAACTCTGGAGCAGCGTAGACATGCCTGAAGAAACAAAGAATGAGTGAACAGGAATGAGAGGAGAAGAGGGGGTAAAGGTTATGTTTTACTGCTGCAGCACGTTCACTCACTGTGCTTCAGTGTCCACACAACTTGCCGTTTTAGCCTATTCTGGTTCATGTTCTGTTCTGCTCTTTCCAGGCTGGCTGAAGTCCAGCAGCATAAGGCAGGTCTGCGTCTGTCAAAAAGTAATCTTTCCCACAGCCTAGTCATAGGAAATAGCCTTGGTTCTCCAGTTCTTTCCATCAGAGTCATGTCCTTGTGAGAAGTAACAACCAGATGGCTGCTGGGATTTACCGACAGTGCTCCCGATAGGCTTCAGAAAGTCTTATTGCTGGGTTCCTTGGTAATTGTGACTTCCATCCTGCTGGTCAGTTTATCTTGGAGAAAAGAATATCATGGTAGATTGTTTTAGCAGAAGCCAGATGATCTTAATAAGAGTAATGGTTCCTGACAAGCGGAGCCTTCACCATCAGGTCCTTAGTGGACTTGGTTAGCATTTGGGCTTTCCATTGGTGGAATGGTTTGCCTCCAGCCACTTTCAAAACCAATCCCATTTCTGCTCGCAAACCAGAGCCCTTCTGGGAACAGAGGTATTGTCATGGAATTGAGGCTGGGAGTTCAGAAAAAGTTGGACATGTGTTGCTGCTGTCTCAAAGATGTCTTCAATTTCCCCTAAGGGTATGTCTACACTGCAATAAAAAATCCTTGGCATCAAGTCTCAGGGCCTGGGTCAATTGACTCAGGCTGCAGGGCTAAAAATAGAAGCTCAGGCAGGAGTGTGGGCTGTGAAGCCTCGTGAGGGGGTGGGTCTCAGAGCCTGGGCTTCTGCCCAAATCTGAATGTCTACACTGCAACTTTTAGCCTTGCAGCCCAAGCCCTGTGAGCCTGAGTTAGTAGACCCAGTCCAGCCACAGCTGTGCTGCAGGTCTTTTATTGCAGCGTAGATGTATCTTCGTTAACTCTCTCCTGGTCTGTGTCAGCTCATTGCTATTCACAGTGCCATCAGAGGATAGAGAAATTGCTCATCCCTGGGGCTAAAAGCTTCTTTTGTTCCATTCAATTGCAGAGAGTTAAGCACCAGCACTTGGTTCTTCAGTGGAACCTGCCCTCCCTCCTCCAGGTGCTTCTGGGTCCCTTTTAGGAGCAAAACATCTCAGAGGGATGGAAACTATGTTGTCTTAAGGTGCCATTCTTAATTGCATTCATGATAGCTGCAAAGTAGGGGAATTAAACTCATGTTAACTTGCACGAGAACTCAGGTTTTTGCATCCCCCAGAGTTTATTCTGGAGACTCATTCAGAGTTTCAGGTTAATGAATCTCATTTCACCTCTGTTGCAGTGACTGCTCTGGTCACGATAGTGAACTCCACTGCCCAGTTTGAAACCCTCATGAATTTTTGAAATGCCTTTTCCTTATTGTCCACTTTGCTGAGCATACCTGCCATCTCTTCCTCATTGTGAGCAACTGCCCAACCAACCATGACAGCTCCACACACTAGATGCTCTCCTGCCTGGAGTAGACAGGAGGTATTGAATCTCCTGGCCAGTGGGGAGAAGAGGCTGTGCAAACACAGCTACGGCCCAGTTGTAGACATGTGGACATCTACAAAAAGATTGCACAAGGATTGCAGACAAAGGGGTATGATAGGGACCAGCAGCAATGCCATGTGAAAGCAAAGGAACGGTAACAGGCATACCATATGGCCAGGAAGGCCAACAATCAATCTGGTGCTGAGCCACTGGCCTACCACTTTTACAATGAGCTGCATACCACACTTGGCGGAGACCCCACCAGCACCTCCAGAGTATTCTAGATACGTCCAAGGAGCCCGAGACACAGACCCCTGCTGTGAACCGCAAGGGGGAAGAGGAGGGACACAGCAGTGGGGACATCCAGCTATGCCATGAGCCAGGATCTTTTTGAGACTCCACCAGTCTATCAGTCCCACAAACCGAGTGCAGAAAAGCCCAGTGCAGGGGAAGGAACTTAAGGTAAGTGTGCATGCATTTTTCTTCACAATGTTTAAATATAAAGATGATGCCCCGCCCAACTCCAAGTTAGCAGGAGTCAGGCATTGACTTTTCATTGGTTTACTTCTCCGGGAGGAGGTAGTGGTACAACAAACAGAGGTAGAGGTATCTTTTTCAGTCCACGGTAGGGTTGGGTGGACGGGCATGCAGAGCAGCTTGTTTATGTCCACAGGGTGGTTCCTTGTATCCTCCTGAGAGATCTTGATGAAACTTTCATGGAGGTACTCTGCAACTCTCTCTTGAAGGCTTCTGGGGTGGGCTGCCTCATTTCATCCTCCACGATAAGACACTTTCCCATGCCATTCAACAATGACTTCAGTAGGCACCATAGCAGTAAACAGGGTAGTGGCATATGGGCCCAGACAGTTTTGGGACACCAGCAGCAACTGTGCTTTTGTTGCCCTCAGAAGTAAGATACCAGCTAAAATCACCACCGCCTGTGGAAAATAGTGCCACTGCACTGTACTCGTAGCCATGGAAATAGAGGCCAAATAATGACAGGTTTCAGAGTAGAAGCCGTGTTAGTCTGTATCCGCAAAAAGAACAGGAGTACTTGTGGCACCTTAGAGACTAACAAATTTATTAGAGCATAAGCTTTCGTGGACTACAGCCCACTTCTTCGGATGCATATAGAATGGAACATATATTGAGGAGATATATATACACACACATACAGAGAGCATGAACAGGTGGGAGTTGTCTTACCAACTCTGAGAGGCCAATTAAGTAAGAGAAAAAAAAAAAAACTTTTGAAGTGATAATCAAGCTACAGTACAGACAGGTTGATAAGAAGTGTAAGAATACTTACAAGGGGAGATAGATTCAATGTTTGTAATGGCTCAGCCATTCCCAGTCCTTATTCAATCCTTTTGTTGATTGTGTCTAGTTTGCATATCAATTCTAGCTCAGCAGTCTCTCGTTGAAGTCTGTTTTTGAAGTTTTTCTGTTGTAATATAGCCACCCGCAGGTCTGTCACTGAATGACCAGACAGGTTAAAGTGTTCTCCCACTGGTTTTTGAGTATTATGATTCCTGATGTCAGATTTGTGTCCATTAATTCTTTTGCGTAGAGACTGTCCGGTTTGGCCAATGTACATGGCAGAGGGGCATTGCTGGCACATGATGGCATATATCACATTGGTAGATGTGCAGGTGAACGAGCCCCTGATGGTATGGCTGATGTGATTAGGTCCTATGATGATGTCACTTGAATAGATATGTGGACAGAGTTGGCATCGGGGTTTGTTACAAGGATAGGTTCCTGGGTTAGTGGTTTTGTTCAGTGATGTGTGGTTGCTGGTGAGTATTTGCTTTAGGTTGGGGGGTTGTCTGTAAGCGAGGACAGGTCTGTCTCCCAAGATCTGTGAGAGTAAAGGATCATCTTTCAGGATAGGTTGTATTGATGCGCTGGAGAGGTTTTAGTTGGGGGCTGAAGGTGACAGCTAGTGGTGTTCTGTTATTTTCTTTGTTGGGCCTGTCTTGTAGGAGGTGACTTCTGGGTACTTGTCTGGCTCTGTCAATCTGTTTTTTCACTTCAGCAGGTGGGTATTGTAGTTTTAAGAATGCTTGATTATCACTTCAAAAGTTTTTTTTTTTCTCTTACTTAATTGGCCTCTCAGAGTTGGTAAGACAACTCCCACCTGTTCATGCTCTCTGTATGTGTGTATATATATCTCCTCAATATATGTTCCATTCTATATGCATCCGAAGAAGTGGGCTGTAGTCCACGAAAGCTTATGCTCTAATAAATTTGTTAGTCTCTAAGGTGCCACAAGTACTCCTGTTCTTTTTTTAGAGGCCAAATAGGCAACTGCTCCTTGAATGTCGTCAACATCCTTGAATTGTTTTCGCTATGTCCCACAACAAACTGTCCTCAAACCATCATGTCCTCCATTGGTACGGTTCTTCCTGTGGCACTGCAAATATCAGAGGATTGTTTGTTCTGGGTTTGCAACGCTCATGAATGACAACAGAGCTCTTAGAGATGGTGAAGAACAAGAAGTGGGATCTATTTAAAAGAGGCATGAAAATTATGGGAAATGTATAGCTTTATGGGATGGGGAAAGTTGCATGATGGGAACTTGACCCCCCCACAAAACACACACTTGCTCCAGTCACCCCTGCATGACTCATTTCTACCCCATCATGCATTGTCAAATTTTTCAAAAAGACCGTGCACTGGATGATGGTGAGTGGCACACTGGGATAGCTACCCATGATGTGCTGCACTGTGCACTGACATGCAGCTCTGGTGGAAGGAGTCAAGTATGCACTCACATGTGTAATATACTAACTGCAATGACTTTAGACTGACACAACTTGCATCTACCAAAGTTTGTAGTGTAGACATGGTCCTAGTCACTCTTAGTTGCGCCAGAGGACATGGCTCTCCCTGGCTGTCAGGCAGGCTCTGAAGTTTTAAGTATCTGCCACTCATAAGAGTAGTAACGCTTTTGTTAGGAAGGCTGAAATGTGGGACAGAATCCACAATAACAGCTCAGTGAGTTGTAGCTTGAAACCCCCCTTACCCTCAAGCCATGACTGGGTCCAAAGTATATGGCCGTAAGTGTTAAATCCCATGCTGTAAGAGGTGTAGCATCTTTCCTGGGCTCAGAAAGTGGAAGCATTTCCCACCGATGTTGAAGGCTCATTTCCCTGACCTCCAACTCACATTCGCAGTTTGCTCAGACCTTGTCTGCTGACATTGCTTCAGGCCAGTACCTATTCCAAGCTCTACGGTATAGTAAGGGCTTTTTTGGGTCATAGCTTGTAGCATAGGGTGTCTGTAATTGCTGTTGCTGGGTAGGGTGGAAGAAGAAAGACGTATGCTGGGGGACGATTGCTCACTCTGTCCTTTCTTCTCCCGTCCCATTCCCCCTCCCCTCTCCAGGCAGAATAACTTGACATTTCTCTCTGGCCTTAGTTTGCTTGGCCAGTCTCTAGTTGGAAGGGAGGTGGGAAGATTGGTGCTTGTTCATTAGCTTTGACTGAGATTTTTGTCTCCTTGCAGGTGGAGCAACAGAATCATATTGTGAGTAATTACCCCACATATGCTCCTGTTCACCTGCCAGCCAAGGAGTAGGGGCTTGCACAGCAGCCACTCATGTGCAGAAAGACTCCACAGCCATCTGGTGCTTGGGTGTGGTGTACCATGGTGACGGTGTTTGCAGCTGGGTCAGGTACTCTGTAAAAATCATGGTGCGCCCTGATATGGAGGTGAGGTGAGGCGCCCTGTCCATATGCTAGAAGATGAACCAACAAATTGCTGTTTCCTAAGACCGGGGGAATTGGGCTTCTCAGTTCCATTTGCAAATGTGTGTAGAACATGTGTTGTTTTTTTGTAGTTCCTGTGCCACTTTATGTTCTGTAAATTTCTTTGCATAATACAAGTAACCTGTCTAAGCAAATGGTGCAGCTGTAACTTACTCAAAGCTTATGCGGGGGGGGGGAGGGGTGTTAAAAAGTGCTTCAGTTATTTAGAAGCACAACTCGCAGTGAAAGTATGTATGCATTTTGACACTGGAATCTTAGGCAGGAACTCTTGAGCCAAGGCAGTACAGCACTGATAACCACAAGGGCTAGATATACGTAAGCTCCCCCTTCTGCCCCCCTTGCTCTGCCAGCATATTGTGGGAGTCCCAGACATCATGAAAATACAGAAATAACAGCTCAAGAGACTAACTTACAAGATGGCATTAGTGGGGCCTGACGTTGTATGGAAGTTGTAAACCAAAAAAAAAAGCCGTGTGTAGAAATGCTGACTGTAGTAGGGATGCTTAATCACATGGAATATGCATTATAAACCCTTTACCTAACTACATACCCCTGAAAAAAGAGAATTACACAAAATAATGTCAATTCTTTCCTTTATTTTCTTTCCATCAGTTCTTTCACTGGGAACTCAGAATAGCTTCAATCAAAGGTGTCTTAATTTACCTTTGTGATGCCAATTTTAGGATACCTGTCAAAACAGTAAACGGTTATTGGAGCAGGAGGAGTGTGTGGTTCACTCCTGGATTTAACCTTCATTTTGAAATATTAGGTGGTGCCTCATTAATGAAAACCACACATAATTTGTCCACAGTTCCTTGACAGAGCCAGAATATTGGACACTAGTTTAAAAAAAAAAAAGGTACAATATTTTGATTTTAGTCAATAATCACATAAGAGAAAACACATGAATGGAAACTCTTTTACATGAATTACAGCTAGATGAAGTGTTGTCAACAAATGAAAACATGCAACTCATTAATGAGAGAGAGTGTTTTCTTACTGACACCTTACCAGGGCAAAATTAATCAAGACTGAAATATATTGTGTTTGCATTCACCTTTAGGTCATGAAAAGTGATGTGGGATACCCAGAGTAGAATACTTAAAGGGTGCAATTAAATGCAGTCTGGCAATTTGCCTGTGATATAATAGAGACAATTTATAAATAGAATAATCCTGAGGTTGAATACAAGGTTTACATTAGCTGTGATGTTTTTCCACATTAGATACATACAGAATTATTTTTTCAGTATACAATTTATTTATTATAATACACACAAGGAATTGGATGTGAGATGGTTTCTGAAAAAGCAATATGTAAAAAGTTGTACAGAGAATTTTTGTGATAACTTCACATGTCTAATAATCGAATATCTGTGTATATTTAAATATTTATGCAAAACCTATATTCTGTTTAATACAGAGAAAAAAGGTCTAATTTGAATTCAGAAATGCAGTCAGACCACATCTACTCAAAAGTATAAATAATTGGGACACAGGAATGTAAAAAAATATGATTTAGAAAAATCTTATGTGATTATAGAGAACAAATTCTGGTGCTGTTACAGAATTTCATTAGATTTTTTTTAAATTTTTTAATTCAGAATTGAAGTTTAAAGTGGTCTATGTCTAGGAGTTGGCTGCACATAAAATAGTTCTTACTAGTAAGGACTCATCTAATGAGAAGCCACATAATGAATCTAATTAAATATATTTTATCTGCATATTACACCCCTAGCTGTGTGTGTATTTTGTATATCGGATTGTTTGGGATAATACATTTTTCACTCACAAAAAAATATGCATTTTTTAACATCATAAAAATATTTAATTGAGCAACATTATGCCAAAGTGTCGCTAGAGAGAGCCTTTTATACGTTAGATCTAATGTAACCTATCTGGAGTTTGTACTTTTTAAACTAAGAGTTCAGATGTTGAAAGAGCCTAAAAGTTATGGATTTTGTGTGAGCTGGTGCTGGCTTGGTAGAAAAGGTGAAAGCACATTTGAGTTCAACATTCTTCTTAGAAAGCCTAGTGTCCTAATTTTCTTCTCAGCAAGTAAAATCATTGCTATGCTTATCAGCTTGAAGGCTGCAACTTTATTACTCTTGTTATTAACAAAAAATGTTTAGGGTAGGCCCTTTAAAAATCCCACACTCCTCCTCATGTCACAAGAAACTAACCGGCCAGGCTTCCCCCTCCCTTATTAAATTTTAAGGTAAAGATTTTTCGCCACATCCATGGTAAATCTCAATAGAACGTTCTATATACAAACATATACAATTTTTTAGATCTCTACAGACTACAAGAAAATTAATAATTATAGTCACAAAAGCTGAACATTACAGAAACAGGAATTTGTAACTTTTTGGAAAGATGTACAATATGCCATAGATGAAAGGAAGATACAGTTGTGACCTTCTGGGGAGTTTTTCTAGAGAAAACAATGAAGGATTTAAACATCCAAAATTTTATGTTTGGGGAATCTAAATTCTTCTTCTTTTGTGAAGTAAAGAGACAAATTGAAAGCTACTGGCTGGCTTTCCCACTGATACAGCGTGGTGTTAAGTTAGAGACTGTTGATAGAGCAAGTGTAATGTAAATGGCCTACTGGAGGCACATTTCCCTCACGCAGGCTGTAGCTGTTCAAACTGATTTGTGCAACTGCTTCATGACAGAGTGAGCTCTAGCATCTGCCTAAGGAGGCTCCCATTTCATTCAGGATCAGAGGTCCCTGAATTGATGTTAGAGCAACACCTCTGCCTAAAAGCGGAATAGCAAGCCGAGAATTTCTATACACCACAGAACTAGTACCATCCTAATCACTCACCAAGCTTTCCACTAATCTGCCCACACAGTTATGTGTGATACATCTATGGATACTGCAACATGTCATTGAATTGCAATGGAAACTCCCAGTGTAGCCAGTAGAGGAGATGTACATGGCATCACACTTGAACCAGGAATATCCTTTTCAGACCCGTTATATTAGTATAGAAACAGGTGCAGTAAGTTACAGAACGAACTCATGTGCCTGGTAGCAGGATTTCCCTCCTGAATCTTTACCTGTTTGGTCTGAGCCTAATCCAGTGACCATTTAAATACCTTCTCTAGTCTTGCAGCTAAATTAGGGAACATATCCTCTCTAAGGTGTTTGTAAAGCTAAAGTGCCCACAAGATTAGTGATTTAGACTAACTATAGGCCAGAGTACACGTGGAGTAAACATGCAATTCACACAGGGGCTGGATTAGCCATAAGGCTTTTTAGAGGCTTAGAACTGGACTACAACAGTCAAAGCTGTCATTTTAACCTTGCCCGCAGCAAAATTTAAACATTCTGACTAGCACAAAATTCATATAGAGCCATAACAGTGTAACCTTAATGACGCTTCAAACTTGTGCCATAGCCTTAATTCACACAGCTTGTGATGCCAGACTTCTGAGTCCAAAACCTATATCTAAAATTGAGCTAAATTAAATATACAATAGATGTTTTTGCCAGTGAGCACCCACCCCACCACTAAAAACAGGGAAGATATGAGAAAGGAATAGCTGAGAGAGCGACTGAGTGAGGGTTAGCAGTGCTTTCCATGGAAATGCAGAATCCAGAGCAGTGTCTTGCAGTCCAGAGTGTGCATTAAACTGTCATGATACAAACGTAGGAAGTTAAAGCAAATCTGATGGACATGGCTATTTGGGAAGTCACTAGCTGCAGCTACTTTCTCAGACCATTTTCCTTCAAAGTGAATTCTCCTGATACAAAGTGTCTCTCTCTCCCTAGTTTGTACTTGTGCATACTTGCTGGCAAACATGACCTTGGCACCTTGTTCCCAAGTCAATTTTAGAATCCATCTGACTTCACAGTTGGTTACTTTGGAAATTATGCTGATGCAGAGGAGTAAAACTGAGCTGGGGAAGGAAATTGACTGTTCTGGCATGTGAATGCTGTTCAGGCAAATACATCATGATAAACAGTTGTGGAAAAGAATCTGACAGTATCTGCAAAATGAAGAAAATTAAAAGCCCATAATGGAAACCACATAAAGCCCCGTGGCAGCAGTTGAGGTCTGGCAGCAGCTTTACCGATATGAACAGCCTATTTCACCAGTACCTTGCACCTTGTGTGGGCATTTACACTTGTGCAAAGTAGATATAATGTGCTCCTGAATTCTCCACTCACTCATCTCTGTGGCAGTGTTTTGCACAGGTTGTAAGTGGTAATACACCAGGCAAGACAGTAGAGAAACTGGTCTATATAAAATTACATCTGCTGGGCTTTGCAGCTCAAACCTGTTGCTGGTGTGATCGTCAGCCCACCAGCTTTAAATTGGGTTACTGTGCAATTTGCTTAGCATTGCTTCAGTGCAACTCTTTCCTGCAAGCTGCTGAAGTCACTGACTTGAGGGGATTTACCAGCTTGATCCACTGGGCCCTCTACTTTCTTCAGTTTAATTCAATAAATTACTGACTCACCTTCTCTTCAGCTTCTAATATTGAAAAAACAAGGCAACCAAGTGATTCAGACACTCCTGGGGTGACAAATGTTATCACAGCCCCCTCAAAGGATGCTTTCAGAAAATTAGTAGTTATGGAAGGTGTTTCCTGCACTCTTTGGGTTGTAAAGACACCCTCTACTCTCACTTAGGTGACATCCCAACTGGCTCCTTCACAAACACTAAAGAAAGCATTTGGATTGGATTTGGATGTTAGTTTATTCTTTGGATAGGAATTAAATAGCACTGATGAGTTCAACCTAAGATTTTATAAGGAAAAGAACTAGCAGCAAATAAGACAATGCAGCTCATCTCCTTTTTCTGTCCAGAGCAGCAGCGCCCACACTTGAAATGTACTGGCTGGTTGTAGGGTTGTTTTTAAAAATAAAGATTTTTGCTGTTTTTAAATATTTTTTGCTCAGCATAGAAATCAATCCCTTTTTCTTCGGTCACAACATGCTTTCTTTTTAAGATGTCAATTGGTCATGCAAAATTGTATTCATTTTTTTTTAATAAGTGCATTAACATTCTAGGTTTGTACAGGATATTTTTAACCAGATACACTCTCCACAGTTCATTCCTAGAGCTTCTGAAAAAAGCTACATGCCAATGTGACTGTTCAGTTGCTTTTGGAAAAAGATTTACTACACCATAAGCCAGGTATTTTGACTAAAAGACCAGTACAACTCTAGGCTCCGTTTTGTGGGATATAAAACTTCTCCTTGACTTCCCGCTTGTGGTGAATCCAAACAAATAACAGGAAAACATTTCCTAGGAGAAAGTTTTGTTTCTGGCCAGTGATTGGTAGTGTTGGGAATAAGTTCCGCTTCCCTGAATAGTGTTCTCATCAAAGCCAAGCAGCTTCTTTAAAAGTCTAAAACTGGTACCATTTCTTGTCCTTATATTTCAGCATCAACTACAGAGATGGGAAATAAGCAAAATGAAAATTAGATACAAAAATCTGGTTTGCTAATGGTAAAGACTTGTGTTAAGTTAGTATGTGGCAGAACTCCACTGAACTAGTGGTACCACAAATGAAGTAGGTCCATTCATTGTCATGGACTTCATAATCAAGTAGAAAATTTGGAGCAAACAAATAGCATCAGGTTGTTCTTTGCCAAACATGTCATTTCCCTTTGCTGCTGTGAAATACTTTTTTTTTGGGGGGGGGGGGAGGGGGAGGCTTTCTCTAACTTCATAATTAAGTATTAAACCTCCACAAAGAACATTATTTACCCATAGCTCTTGTTCACTGAAGAGACGCTCTCAGGGAATTCCTACTTTAGTACACTGCTTTTTGCATAAGGTGAAGTAGGAACTGCCATAGATTAGGGTACGCTAGGTGCCTCGCTTCCAGAATACCATCCGTCAGTACACATCTCTTTGAGAGTATTTTTTTGCCTCGCACTTATAACAGCCAATAACATTCTCCCTGGGGCATGAGGTAGGTGGTAATCCTGCTGTACAGATATCTGGAAAACTGGAATTACAGGTAAATATTCCTTAATGTACTACTACTACTTTTCAGTTGATTCCCCCTCTTAGGACTATACCATAGGGTGACATCATTTCAATTTCACAGAGCAAATGTCTCCATGCTAAGCAGCCTATTTAGAGCAAACCAGTTTAGCATAACACACTATGGTCATGCCCCCAGTTTCCTGTGCCCTGTAGTGCCCCACTTGTTCCCTTGCATCCAGATGCACACCTATGATCCACCCTAGTTTCCCCCTCCCTGTTCAGCACATCTTGTGCAACTAGTGGGTTTTTAAAAGAAGCAGGATTAATGGTAATATTTCTCCTGGTATTGTTCATAACAGAATATTTGACAGGAGGGATAAGCACATAAAATCTTAAGGGCAATACTCATTAATTGCTTTTATCTCCCATTGTTCCCAAAGGGACTGAGGCCTGATTTCAGGAACAACACTGACACGTCAATGAATGGATGCAATGGTCATCATAACTGGGGGAACATAATACTCTCCCTCCCACTGACACCAATGGGAGATGGCAGCAGTTTTGAAAGACAGATGTTATGAAGAAAACATTGCAGGAAACTCAAGCATTGGGTGGCACCTTGGGTCTCCCCTGTTCTCTCTCCATGGCGCACAGTTTTGTTTCCTGAGGACTGAACTTTTTTGGTCTAACTGAAGTCTTTGGACTTAATATAGGGACACCCAGATGAAATGTAATGGCCTGTGATACACAGGAGGGCAGACTAGATGATCTGATCATCCCTTTTGGCTTTAAATGCTATGAAAATCTGGAGTAAGTGTAACCAAAGTAGATGGCTCCCTGAGTTTGCAGAGAGCCTAAAACAGCAGCTCTGAGGTGGAAAACTACCCCATTTATTTCAGTGGGTGCAGATGTGAATGACGATACTTTACTGCTTATCAAGCATGTAGGAAAGGAGAGAAAGTGTCATATAATGACAATCTATACCAGGGTTCCCCAACGTGTGGGGAAGGGTGCTGTATAAATGAAGGTAACAACACTTGGGGGACTGTGATTTGTTTAATTTTCCTGAAGGAGGTTCAGCTTTCTTAACTTTGGGTAACCCTGGGTAGGGCAAACTCTCCCCACATGTACGTGCAAAGAACCCATACCTCATGTGCATGTTTGGAAAATGCCTCTGCACTAGCCATCATGCTTGCAGTCTTTTCATCCAGTTCTCCCAGTCTCTGTCCTCTCTCATCAAGGGCGAGGCGCGCACGAGCCAAGTCTCCGATTACCCCTCCTGCAGCTCCTTTCATACCCTCGATTCCCCCCGAGCCAGGGATGTGCTGAGCCAGACTCCGAGAGGCTTTTCCTGCTGAAGCCTCGCCAACTACACAGGGAAAGTGGAGTTAGCTCATTCCCCCATCGATACCTAGAGAATTCATTGCTAGTTCCTCACTCCCTTGCTGTTATTTGGCGTGTACTGTGGCACACAGACTGCCTCAAGCTACCCAGGCAGGTTTGATACTAGTGCCATCTCGAACCTGTTCTTCAGTAACTGCAGTGATGGGGCCTATTTTATTGTTCACTTGCTCTTACTGGGAAGAAAGAAAACATTTTGGGTAGATAGAAACAAGGCTCTGAAAGATCAAGCTCTTGCTCCTTCTAGTAGCTTGTGGGACAAATTCTCTGTTATCTTTAACATTTTTAACATCCCTTCTTTCCTAGATTACGTGTCCTGTCCTTGTATCGGTTTAACTGTTTGTCTTCCGTTAGTTTCAGTTATAATCACTTACACAGCTCTTCTCTGTCAAAGGTCTGCCCGCTTCCTCCAAACAGCCCCTTGAGAAAGCCTCTGTTCTGGGCTTCTGGTGTTTCCACTGGGGTAAACAAATCCCCAAGCATGTCCTGGCCAAAATCAGACAGAAGAACACATGAGGGAACTAGAGCGATGAAGATTGCCATTTACTTTAAATGTCTGGATTAGCTTAAAGAGTCATTGACATCAGACGTTTAGCAAATAAAAGATGAATTCTGATCTATGCCACATGTTGTATTGCAAGACCACGGCTAGAAGGGACAACATTTGACTGTCGGTTTGTCTGCAACATCAATTCTTTAAAAAAAATTCTCATACTATGAAAAACACAGCATTAAGCATTTGATATCTGATTACTACGAGAGCTGGGTCAATAGTGCAGATAAAATGTCCAACCAAAGCCACTCACATTTAAAAAAAAAAAAAAATTATTTGTGTTCATTCCCCTGGTGGGTTCATATTTTATGATTTGTGGAGAGCAAATTATGCAACGAAGCCACAACATAAAAATGTTGATTAAAATCAAGAAATCACAATCAGCTGGTGATTATCAAGGCAACCCGACCACCAATACTTCGCAAAAAGAAAACAATAAAGATGAGTTTAGTGCTTGCTGACAGGAAGCAATTTTTACAAAAGGCCATTGGCTTCCCTCTGAGAGCTCATCGCTGGATGCTAGCTGTGCCTACCTCCCACTTAATTTTACTATTTGCACAGCACCAATCGTGCACGAGACATTTACAGACACAGCTGAAGGCACAGTCTCTGCCGCCAGAGAGCTTACACCTGTATCCTTCAAACCAATGGTTCTTTAGAAACAAATCTAGCTATCAAAGTTGTTTGCAGTCTGCTAGGGTAACTTCTTATGTAGCAGCCATTTGTGGGGAGATGGCTTCAGCACATTAATACTACTGCTCTGCCAGCTGGTAGGTCAGGGTGGGTGAAACCATGGCTCTCTGCCAATGCTCCTCCCACTTGCTTTTTGGGGGGGAGGGGGATACTGGGTGTATAAAGCCCTTGCTCTTCCTCTCTGTGCAGAAGCTGTGATGTGAGCAGCTGGAGTGTGGCAGTGTTGGGAGGTAAGAGCCTTTTATTCTCTTATTTGGGCTAACAAATCTAGCCCATCCCCTAGTTTTAAACCCTTCTTCAGTGATGTATTTAGAGTCCCGCCAATAATTTGTAAACAGTCGCTTCAACTCCTCCTCTCCAGTGAGCCCAAGCCTGGCTGCAGCACTCATTCCTCATAACAATTCTTCAGTGTTGAAAATGCCAGCATTGTGATGACTTCTGCTGCTCAACACATTGCCATGGTCTAACGACAGCTGGCAGTACCATGTCTTTTATTGGGCATCCTGGTTCTCTGCTCATTATACAACCTCAAGCTTATTCCCCTTTTTTACTGCTAATGATCCTTCCCCAATAACCCCCCCACAATTAACTTCCTTCAGTAAATGACATTTAGAGTGTAAAAAAATCTCACATAATGAACTAGCTTTTGCTTGGAATAAATGACTTTCCTCAGACCATCCCCATAGCTGCTGTATTTGAATGTATAGTACAATGTGAGAACCTTTCCCACCTGCAAAGAAGGGCTGTATCAGTTACTGTAGTGGATAATACTGTAAGTAACTCAAAAGTATGTCTTAATCACTAATAGATTTTTTTGTAGACTTTTAATGGTTTATATCCAACTCAGAACGCCTGCCCTTCTAGCCTACTGACTGAATGCTGAAGAAGCTGTATTAATATGGGGAGTGGGGCCTGTGTTTACTTTTAGAATAAAATAAGCAATACTAAAGTTAGGGAAGGAACAGTCATTGCTACCGTTAATGTCAGTTTGTGGACTTAGTCCAGTCGCTAGGGGACAGGAGCTACTCCACAGAGGCCATGGATCAAAAGTACTGTTGACCTCCTCTGTGTCCCAATGAGGTGGTTCCTGCAGGGCAAGCATAAGATGTACTTGGCTTGTGTGGTGTGCACGTAGGAAGTGTGGCCTGCTGCTGCAGCTGCCCATGTTGTCCTCTGCTATGAATAAATAGAGAACTTCCATCTATAGGTGTGTCAAGCTAGCACTGATTTCACTATAAAAAAAGCAAGCAATTGTCTTTTCATGGATGTTTCACACTAAATCATATCTTACATTAAAGCTAATGCCTGGCCCATCTGCTGGCAATAATGTTACAATCCAACTTCTTACCATTTTTAATCATTTGAAACTTTAACTTTTAATTAAATTTAAATTTAATTAAACTTAGGAGAGTAAAAAGTGTCATTACCTTGAGAAACCTACAAGTAAAACATACTGTTCCAGAGAAATTGACCGTTTACAAATACATCATTTCTCTTTGGGAACAAATGTTTTAGAAGCATCTTGTTTCCCCCATCTTTAGCTGATAAAATTTTGGGTTAGTGTTTTGCATCCTTTCATAGACTTAACCCAAGGAACGTGCATATTCAGGGATCAGAGCATTAGACAGTGACACTAAGCATTTATTCTTCCATTTTACTCTTTCCAAATGTAGGAGCTTTTCTCTTGAGAAAATTGGTTCTCTCTGGAAATGTTGATGCAAATTGACCTATGTTCCATGCATGGCACTGCAGATGTTACAAAAAATCTGGGCAATCTTTGCGCTGTTATTTGGAGTTTCAGGTTCCAAATTAAAAATAAGAATGAATTGGATTGAATGAAAATTATCTGAAAAAGGAACAGGTTGCACTAGATTTTAAACCAGAGGACATGGTGTTAACAGCCGAAAGCCTGAGAATGGTGTAAGCCACTGTGATCAAGGCAGTGGTAGGAGGGCTCTGTTGAGATGCCTCTGGCTGGCTCAGAAGTGCTGCAAACATGTACAGCCCTCCTCTGTAGGAAGCACAGATCTGACAATGGGAGCCCATTAGTGCTTCAAAGATTTCTCCACAATAAGAAAGCCAAGCAGCATGTGTGCTTTCTACGTTTACAAGCCCTACCTGTAGATTGTCACACATCTCCTGGCTGTATGTCAGTCGCTGGATCTCCGTGGGAGAGCTGAGATACAAAGCTTGCCCTTCATTGGTGAAACAAAATGTCCGTGCTATCCTCATGTCTGTTACTGGCAAATAGTTGACATCCAGCATTGGGCGAAGGCTGGGCAAGCTGAAGAGAAGCAGATGCCTGTGTTATGTTGGGATTTACAGAAAATGCTTTTATTCTATCACGTGATTCAAACCCTCAGGTAACTTAGGTTTCAGAGTAACAGCCGTGTTAGTCTGTATCCGCAAAAAGAAGAACAGGAGTACTTGTGGCACCTTAGAGACTAACAAATTTATTAGAGCATAAGCTTTCGTGGACTACAGCCCACTTCTTCGGATGCATATAGAATGGAACATATATTGAGGAGATGTATATACACACATACAGAGAGCATAAACAGGTGGGAGTTGTCTTACCAACTCTGAGAGGCCAATTAATTAAGAGAAAAAAAACTTTTGAAGTGATAATCAAGCTAGCCCAGTACAGACAGTTTGATAATAAGTGTGAGAGTACTTACAAGGGGAGATAGAGTCAATGTTACTCTATCTCCCCTTGTAAGTACTCTCACACTTATTATCAAACTGTCTGTACTGGGCTAGCTTGATTATCACTTCAAAAGTTTTTTTTCTCTTAATTAATTGGCCTCTCAGAGTTGGTAAGACAACTCCCACCTGTTTATGCTCTCTGTATGTGTGTATATACATCTCCTCAATATATGTTCCATTCTATATGCATCCGAAAAAGTGGGCTGTAGTCCACGAAAGCTTATGCTCTAATAAATTTGTTAGTCTCTAAGGTGCCACAAGTACTCCTGTTCTTCTTTTTTCAGGTAACTTAGTATTTTCCATATATAGACTAGAATGCTGTGGTATTTAAAATGCACTCTTAAATGTGCTACTGTAAAAATGGCACCTTTCCACTTCACAGATCTGTTCCCTCTGTGTATTGGTCTCAAAGCAAATTTCAGTGACCAAAATAGGTTGTTAGGGCTAGCTCCACAAAAGGACTTAGGTGTCTAAATCCTCCATTGAGGTGCCACTCAGAGTCTCAAAACCTTGCTCAGCTGCCACCTAACCCTGGAGTAGCCTAAAGTCCCCATGGCAAAAAAAGTCCACAGAATGTGATTTTCAAAGGTTAGAGTTTGGTTAAATCCAATCCAATGTTGGGTAGAACTCTCAAAGATGCTGCTGCTGAATGAGGACTGCTTTAATGCCACTTTTCAACATTCTACCTTAGCAATTTTGATTGAGGAGCTAATCAAAAAGAATTTGTACGAATTAATTTTTTTAGGGATGTCGATTAATCAGTTAACTCATACGATTAAAAAAAACAACCATGATTAATCGCAGTTTTAATCGCACTGTTAAACAATAGAATACCAATTGACATTTATTAAATATTTTTGGATGTTTTTCTACATTTTCAAATATATTGATTTCCGATACAACACAGAATGCAAAGTGTACAGTGCTCACTTTATATTATTTTTTATGACAAATATTTGCACTGTAAAAACGACAAACAAAAGAAACAGTATTTTTCAATTCACCTCATACAAGTACTGTAATGCAATCTCTTTATCGTGAAAGTGCAATTTACAAATGTAGATTTTTTTTGTTACATAATTGCACTCAAAAACAAAACAGTGTAAAACTTTAGAGCCTACAAGTCCACTCAGTCCTACTTCTTGTTCAGCCAATCGCTAAGACAAACACGGTTTTTTACATTTACAAGAGATAATGCTGCCCGCTTCTTAGTTACAATGTCACCTGAAAGTGAGAACAGGCGTTTGCGTGGCACTTTTATAGCCAGCATTGCAAGGTATTTGTGTTCCGATATGCTAAACATTCATATGCCTCTTCATGCTTCGATCACCATTCCAGAGGACATGCTTCTATGCTGATGATGCTTGTTTTAAAAAAAAAAGTGTTAATTAAATTTGTAAGTGAACTCCTTAGAGGAGAATTGTATTTCTCCTGCTCCATGGTTTTACCCACATTCTGCCATATATTTTGTGTTATGGTAGTCTCGGATGATGACCAAGCATATGTTGTTTGCTTTAAGAACACTTTCACTGCAGATCTGACAAAACACAAAGAAGGTTCCAATATCAGATTTCTAAAGATAGCTACAGCACTCCTCCCAAGGTTTAAGAATCTGAAGTGCCTTCCAAAATCTGAGAGGGATGAGGTGTGGAGCATGCTTTCAGAAGTCTTAAAAGAGCAACACTCTGATGCAGAAACTACAGAACCCGAACCACCAAAAAAGAAAATCAACCTTCTGTTGGTGGCATCTGACTCAGATGATGAAAATGAACATGTGTCGCTCTGCACTGCTTTAGATCATTATCAAGCAGAATCCATCATCAGCATGGACGCATGGCTTCTAGAATGGTGGTTGAAGCATGAAGGGACATATGAATCTTTAGCGCATCTGGCATGTAAATATCTTGCAACACTGGCTACAACAATGCCATGCAAATGCCTGTTCTCACTTTCAGGTGACAGTGTAACTAAGAAGCAGGCAGCATTATCTCCTGTAAATGTAAACAAACTTGTTTGTCTTAGCAATTGGCTGAAGAAGTAGAAGGACTGAGTAGACTTATAGGCCTTGAAGTTTTACACTGTTTTATTTTTGAATGCAGTTTTTTTGTACATAATTCTACATTGTAAGTTCACCTTTCATGATAGAGATTGCACTACAGTACTTGTATTAGGTGAATTGAAAATACTATTTTTGTTTTTTACAGTGCAATATTTGTAATAAAAAACAAATATAAAGTGAGCACTGTACACTGTGTATTCTGTGTTGTAATTGAAATCAATATATTTGAAAATGTGGAAAACATCCAAAAATATTTAAATAAATGGTATTCTATTATTGTTTAACAGCACGATTAATCATGCAATTAATTTTGTTAATCACTTGACAGCCCTATTTTTTTTTTTAATAATGTAGGGAACGGTATTTTGGTTTCCATAGTGATTGAACATCCGTGGGTGAGACCAGGCTTGGAAGTCTTTAGCCCAGAAGCTGAAAGCTGACAGTTATAACTGACCAAAGAGAGATTGCATGGAAACTATTCTGCAACTTTAGCCATAGTGAGCGCTGCTGCTTCTGCCATGCTATTGCTGTCAGAGATAATCCTGGTACTAGATAGTGAGAAGAATTACTAACAGAGAAATTATATAACAGAGCAAAATGGGTACAGCTTTCCTTTACATGTGTGCATAATAAAAACATGCTCAGCAGCTTGCAGGTGGACAGTGTGCCTCCTGCTCCCCTTTACAGCCCTAATTCTGTTGCCTTTTACAATTTTGCCAAATGATTAGCTAGGTAAGTACCTCATTGTCATGATATGCCCGTTGGCACAAAAGCAAGCCAGGCAGATGCTGTTACACAAGGTCACCACATCTGCTCGCAATAGAAAGGACGTTTCTGTGATGTTGTGAACATAGAGGCATGTCTGGGAAGGCAGTGAGAACACTTTGGCTTGTTTTTCTGAGCAGATGACAGCAAACTGATGATCTCCCATTTCCTGGGAGGACGAAGGAGAATACATGACAAGTTTTCTTTTTCTCGTTTTTTCACTATCATCTATGCTGTTTGGATCCCTCCATACTTCATAGGGTGAATGTATCAATGCTCCCATGCAGTCCAGGCATGAAAAAGTCAGCACTGCTCCCTTCAGTGTCAGAACTGTACCTGTAAAATATAATGCTCTAGCTTTGGCATATGCTTGTCAAAAAATCCAGTGGTCACTAGTGCATCTGTGCATCATGGTCTATTTTGCATCCAGATTTTCCCTTTAGGGCAGAGGTGGGCAAACTACGGCCCACGGGCCACATCCGGCCCGCGGGACCATCCTGCCCGGTCCCTGAGCTCTCAGCCGGGGAGGCTACCCCCCAGCCCCTCCCCTGCTGTCCCGCCTCCCCCACAGCCTCAGCTCACTGCACCACCAGCGCTCTGGCCCACCATCCTGCTGGAAAGCGCAGCGGTGTGGCTGGCTCCGGCATGGTAAGGGGCGGGGGGTCCCAGGCGGCAGACAGGGAGCAGGGGGTGGTTGCATGGGTCGGGGGCTCTGGTGGGGGCAGTCAGGGGACAGGGAGCCGGAGGCGGTTGGATGGGTCAGGGGCTCTGGTGGGAGCTGTCAGGGGACAAGGAGCAGGGGGTGTTGGATGGGTCGGGAATTCTGAGGGAGGCAGTCAGGGGGTGGGAGGGGGCAGGGCAGGCTGTTTGGGGAGGCACAGCCTTCCCTACCCGGCCCTCCATATAGTTTTGCAACCCCAATGTGGCCCTCGGGCCAAAAAGTTTGCCCACCCCTGCTTTAGGGGTACAGTAGCACATCTCAGCCCTACTAAGCTAATGAGCTGCACTGTTAACTGCACAAAGTAACCTTTTGCTTCACACTAAATATTTTTGCAGCAAGGCAGAGATGGTGAACGAGCAGAGCTGCAGTTATTGAAAATGTTTCAGGCAACCTAACAAAAAAATTCAATAGAAAACAGTAGAATTTAGAGATAAAAATGGCCAATTACGGCATGTATCCCACTCTCTTACCAATAGGATTGTTCTTTCCAGTGCAATTTCTAGTGTCTTTCCAGTCAGGTTTTAAGCATGCAACTGAGGTGGCTCCTATCCTTTCCTTGTCTAATACAGACTACAGTTCTTTACTCCTAAATTTCCTCCCATTATTCCTAGTTAGCGCCCTTTAAAACTGTTAAATATATCCTGTCCCTCCTTCGTGTTTACCCCCCTCCAGTATCCCCTGTAACCTGTGCCTGTCACTTAGCCAAGACGTGCTTGGGATCTTTCAATCTTTCCCTGGAAATTATCCCCTTCATCCCCTAATCATTTTGTCATTCTTCTCTGAACTCCCTCTGATTTCTCTGGTAATGACACCCCCGACCTGATCACAATATTCCAGCTGGGGCTGGATCAGAGCTGTATGTAGGAGGACTATAACCTCTCTGCTCAGGGACAAAATGCTTTTGTCTAAGCAATTCAAAATTATACTAGCCTTGTTTCCAAGCCATAGCCACAAACTCATGACCAATCTGCAGCCTACAGCTAGCTCTAGGTCTCTCTGCTTTCTACATTTCCCCCTCTCAGTTAGTATATGTACTTGCAATTGTTTTTCCTCACATGCACTAACTTGTATTTTCCAAAACTGAACCTTGTTTTTTGTTCTCTGCCCTTGTTTCTACTCTCATGGTATGTCCTCATCAGTATCCATAACTGCACTCAATTGACCATCCTCTGTGTCAGTAATCTTGTAATTGTAATCAGCATCGTAACTTGGTGGGAAACAAGGGCCTAGTTCATTCTGCACTTACTTTTACACAAAGCTGAGTTTTTGTCCTGAAAGCTAGACCTCTCCTCTGGGTGAGACCTGTCTGAGGGGGTCAGTGCACAGGACTAGAACGCAGGAACTCCTGAGATCTAATCCTGGCTTTATCATTGGCTCTCTCTTAACACTGACCAAGTCGCTTATTGTCTGTGCCTGTTGCCTCATCTGCAGAAGTGGGAGCAGCTCCCTATGTCACAGGGAAGGAATAATCATTAAGATTTATGAAGACCTTTAGATATGAAAATAGCTATTTGGGCCGAGTACTATGAATACATCTAAAGATACCTTCTACTGGAATTTAGTGACATTTCTGTTGCCACATGATCCATCAAATTCTTGACACGTTCAAGGGAATCCCAAATACACTTTCCCAGGAGGAACTTATCTATTTTTCTAGTCTGAAAAAAAAGTCTCCTGTTTCCAGTCCTTACAAGGAATGTGTGCACCTCTATGTAAGATCTAATCTTTGTGATTAATAAAACAGACTGTCCTATGTCTCTAAATTACAGCTATCACTGCTACAATCACCTCTTTTATCAGAGGGGTAGCCGTGTTAGTCTGAATCTGTAAAAAGCAACAGAGGGTCCTGTGGCACCTTCAGACTTGCATCTGACGAAGTGAGGTTTTTACCCACGGAAGCTTATGCTCCCAATACTTCTGTTAGTCTTAAAGATGCCACAGGACCCTCAATCACCTCTTTGTATCTCTGTGCACTCAGTGTAATGAACCACCGGGGGTTAATATTCACTACATGAGAGATTTTGGTCAGAGAAACCAGATAAAAGCAGATATTTATACCCTCTCCTACTACCAAGACAGACAAAGAACAGGAAAGCAGACAAAAACTCTTACCACTTGGAGACACCATGACCGGTTCTGTCTGCCTTAATTCCTCAGTAGCAGGCAGATTAAGGGAGATGATTAAGACCATACCAAGGCCTGTTCCAACCCACAGACAGGGGGAGACCGTAGAGTCATTCTTCCGTGAAAAGGTCTCCATAAAGTACAAAGCTGTAATTGCTTCCTTGGACTCCTTGTCGATGCTGGAGACACTGGAGCTTCGGGAACGGCTGAAGGTGTTTTCCCGGTTTTCTGTATGAATAAGGTAAATACAATCAAGCAGACATGAGCTGGCAGAGCTACAGCACAGACCCAAACGTATCTGAAAACCAAATGCAAACACACTGTTGTACATGGACATCACGGACTCGTTACAGACTCGATGAACGTTTTGATACTTGCATAGTCTTAACTTCCTGCCGATGCATAAACAACAGTGAGAATGCTGTCAGACCTCTCCAGACAAATCAGGCTGTTAGAAATAGCTGCTTATTACAGAGATCTGCATAGGCTAACCAGAATTTGCTCCAGTCATGGCACAAGGGATGTCTCCTAGACTCATACGTTACATTATTTAAAACTAAATTATCTACCTTATTACAGGACATGAAGTGAGGGCTCAGTGCCAGCATCACATCCTGTTGCGCATGCCCTTTGCCTTGCACCAAACGCTGCTACAGCTACATTCAGAGTAACCCTCCTTAGTCTGTGATGTTCTTGGCAGCTGGCTGCTGAGAGGAGACACTGACCCTTGAACTGGCCCCTCTTCCAGGCAATGTGCAGGGGAAAGGAATATCATTTAAACCTTCTCACCCCCAAATCACCTCCCACTTCCCATACAATGGAGTGAGACAGTTGCTCTGCCCCTCAACCGACTCCACACCATGGGATTGGACCATACACATTTTTTGTGTATGGTTTCGCAGGGAACTGTGACCGCCAGTTAGAAATAGACACACACACTCTCCCCTCACCAAACTCACTGGGAGTCTCCCAATCCTTCTTGGAGAGAAACAGCATCGAGCTTGGTTGGGTGTTGAAGGCACTAATTTGGGTTATGCTCACTCAGCCTTGTCTATCATCAGAATAAACTGCTCAGCATAGCCTTGCTATGGGTTCACAGGGTGGGAGCAGAGGGGAGGGAGTTGGGGCTGAGAAGGGACTGGACAGTGAAGGATCCGGGAGTGGCATTAGGACACGGGAGCATGGGGTGGCTGCAGCAGGAGGAAGGGGGGTTCATTTTGGGCCCTTTTTCATTTCCTGGCACACAAGGTAGGCAGCTGAGTCTCCCTGACCGTGTAGTCTGCATTGAGTATCACTGCTGCTGATCCCTTTCATCTCTAATGCCTTCACTGTGCTTCCTGGACTAGAAGAAATCAGGGACCCAGGCTAGTCTTTGCAAGACAGGCTTGGGTCAACTCTGCAATCCATCTACACCGAGTCAGGCAGAGCCAGAGGCAGGCTACAACACAACGCTGAAAGTTACAGGTGCTTTTCTGCAACACAAAAGGCTAGAGGCTGAGAGACTTTGGAACAAACGTTTGGAGCTCATGGGCCGGAGACTTCTCTAAGCGCCTCAGAGTACGTTCAGATACTCACTTGAGTCTAGTTGCTGAGATAACGGGGCAGCTATGGATGCCTTCATCAGGTCTATCTATGCGTGGAATGGGGGCCATCCCTGTGGCATATACAGTCCAATGCCCCCTTCCCAAGCCCTTGTTGAGAAGCAAGTTTAATCCTTCTTCATCCCCAGAAGAGGATGACGTCTCCTCAAAGGAGAAAGCTCAGGAACCAGCAGGAATGATTAGGGAGTAGAATGCTTCCTGGTGTTGGTGAACACTTGAACCTGGATAAGAACCTTCCCCATCATTCAGTCTAAAGCCTGAGCTAAGCTTCACACCACATTTACAGTTCCTGCTCTCCTGAGGAAGTGGTAGTTTAGGGATCCCATTCCCACAGGCAACATCTGCTGTGACATTAAACTCCCTGCCCCCGTGACGCTGCAGAAGTGGCAGAAATTAGCCAGTTGCCAGCACCCACCTGGGAATTACTGGGCAGATGCACATCAAAGTATTGCTATGCAGATCAACGTTTGGAGCTGAGCGGGTCAGTTTATATTTAAGTCGGAGCTGCAGTTTGCAGAGCTTCTACACTGAGTGAGGCTGTTGCCTTGCCAAACGTGAGCTCCACAGCACTGCAGGATTTTAGTCCCCCTCACACTGAAGAGAAATTTATGCCTGTTTCAGTTTCCAAGTTCCACATGTTCCCCAGCCAGGGAGTTCACATTCACCTCTCAGTGCAGGTGTTAGTGCTGCTGCCTGGCCCTGGTTCAACACTACTGCAGAGACCTGCATAAAAGCAGGGGGCGGCTTATCTGTGAGGATATATGGACCGAATACCTTATGAATGAATGTGCTCCATAGCTTCACAGACCTTGCAGCACTCTAGCCATGGAGCTTTGGAGGCAGTACATCAGCACTGCAGTTGCTGACCAAAGAGGGTTAGTGAAGAGGCTTTGCAGGTGTCCCAGACCCCACAACACAAGGCGGCCCATGACCCCTAGCCCTGTTTTCCCGATATGGTGCACAGGCTGTATGTATTTTTCCCTTTAGTAGTTGGTATTAATGACAAGAGCATGTAAAAGCAAACATATTGGTGTTCAAGCTGTGAAAGGTGCTGAAGGGACAAATATGTCTGCTCAGTCTGTGTAGGCGACATGCAGAGTGTTTAAAATATGTGATGTGCCATTTGCATGTGTCACAGGACTTTTTCCTTCCTTTAAATAAGAATAAATGTTCTTTGCTGTTGTGCAGTACAATTAACTAATGCCTTTTAGCAGAACTGACATTAACAGGTATAATTTTTGGGATCCCTTTGGGAACATGTCGTGCTGTTTTCCATTAAATACAATATTCAGATTGAATTTCAAAAGCTCAGCATGACACCTCTCTCAAACTTTGGAGTCATGAAAGATTTCTGAACTGAAACATGTAACTTAGGAAAGATCCGAGGCCCTCTGTGACCTTCCCAGCCTGCTTTAAAACAAAGTCAAAACCCCACCCCTTCCTGGAATTTAGCTTTATTAACTATCTGATAATGTTCAGTTTAGGCCTCTCCTCAAATGTGCTGCTCCCTCAGGGGTCTCACACACTGTAGATCCGTTCTTTCTCTCTCTCTCTTCAGAGAGCCACTCTCTTTTATATGAGTGAGGTATAAAAGCAGCAGGATCAATGACTGCTAACAGGGAGGTGTGTTTCATGCATTAGCAGGAGTGTTGTAAGCAAGACATGAGCAGTAATTCTTCCAATCTACTCAACACTGATAGGGCCTGAAATGGAATCATGTGCCCAGTTCTGGGCACCACACTTCGGGAAAGATTTGGACAAATTGGAAAAAGTCCAGAGAAAAGCAACAAAAAATGATTAAAGGTCTAGAAAATATGACCTACGAGGTAAGATTGAAAAAATTGGGTTTATTGAGTCTGGCGAAGAGAAGACTGAGGGGGGGACATGATAACAATCTAAAAGGTTGTTATAAAGAGGAGGGTGATAAAGTGATCTCCTTAACCACAAATGCCAGGTCAAGAAACAGTGAGCTTAAACTGTAGCAATCAAGATTTAGGTTGGACATTAGGAAAAACTTCCTGTCAGGGTGGGTGAGCACTGGAACATGTCACCTAGAGAGGATGAGGAATCTCCGTCACTGGAGGTTTTTAAGAGCAGGTTGGACAAACACCTGTCAGGGATGGTCTAGATAATACTTAATCCTACCATGAGTGCAGGGGACTGGACTAGATGACCTGTCAAGGTCCCTTCCAGTCCTACACTTCTATGATTTCTATGCAAACACTGCCAGCCTGTTAGAGCCAATGCTTAGGCATGCACCCTGGTTTTCTCTCTCCTGGACAACCTAACTCCCAAAGCCCCTGCAGTGACCAGAGGACTTGCTCTCTGCAACATCTCATTCTGCATGGTCATGAATCCCTGGATACACCCTGGAAACCAGGATAGACTGAAAGTTTACCCAGGCTCCCTGCATTTCAATGAGGCAGGATAACACAAGCAAGCTGCCCCCTCTCATAGGGGAATTATTGCCTTTGGGTAGGCCCTGGAGTCCTTGTAGTCATAGGGGACCTGTATGGAATCTAATTCCTTAAGGCACTCAAGTCATATCAAGCCCTCTTACATCAAAGTCTGGGTGTACCATGAGTCAACCTGGCAGGCCACCATTCCTAGAAACCTGCATGGATACAAAATTTGTATCCGCATCCAAGCCACGATCCACAAACATGATCTACAGCTATAAAGTGGATATCCACAGATTTGCAGGGCTCTAACAATTCGCCCTTCCATTTCTATGGGTCCATTTATTACCCACTGGGAGAGCCAGACTCCTGGCCTCTACTAGACCTCATCTCTCTATCGTCAGTACATCCATGAGGAACAATGTTTTTGTATATACCACTGTTCCTTACATAATACTTAGGGCTGGAGGCTTCCTCCTAGATTCCTGGTGATTGTTCTTTTTGGCTGTGGGTTCAGTGAGTCCATATGTCTTCCCAAAATTACAGTGCAATATGTAACACAATTTTCTTATGTTTTCCTTTTCCTAATAAGCAAAACACATAAGTCCCCCCATCAGTCCCCTCTGTGTCTGGCCAACCTTCTCTTTTCATTGCCCACCATTGAGTCCCTAAGTCTTTCAATTTTCTTCCTAAGAGCTGCTCTATGAACTGTGCTATGGAACTGAGCTGAAACGGGGGCAGCATGGCCTTTCTCACATGTAGGCACTTAATAGATATATATTTTTTACCCCTTGTACCTCTACTGTGAAAAAGGAGCCTCAGGGTCACCATCCGGTTTCATGATAGACAGAGAAGGGCTGATGCTCACCGGCAGTCCAGATGGTGGCCATGGGTTAATCAGTCTGTGGAACATCAGCTCCCAAAGTTGTTGCTGCCGTTCTTGTTGGACTCCTTCACAAATTGCCACATGGCCTGCAACAGCTGTTGTTTGGGGGCAGTCTGGGCCTGTTGCCACTTCTGCCCTCATGTTCTTCAGTTCAAGTTTGCTTCTCTCCCCGCCCCCATGCCTCTTGTGCAGAATATGTCAAAAATATCTCACCCTGAGTGAGCAGCCTGCCCTAAAACAAAGTCCACATGCTGAGTAGCGTCACACTCACCACCCTCCTTGGGTTTGACAAAAAAACAACAAAACCTTCAGCTCCAACCATCTCCACAGGCGTGGCTGCCCCAGGGCTCCTCCCTCCAAACTGCTCTGCCCACACCTTCACTTCTCTGTGCAGCGAGCATTCCCATCTTCCATACACAGGGGACAGTTAACAAGCTACCTGCACCACCAAGTTAGAAGAACTCACTTAACATTTCCCAGCAGCATCAGAATCTGCCACCAGGTGGGAATGTTTCAGTCAAACAGTGCCAGCCTGTTCTACAATCCTCCACACAGTTAATGTTATCTCCCACCTCCCCACTTCTTTCTATGGATGTAGTTGCTATTAATGTAAAATACAGCTCAGCAACAAAGATGACAGGCCATACTGTGTTTATTCTATATTATATTGCTCTGTTCTCAAATATCTTCATTGTATGGACCACTTCTTAATAGAGATTGTTCCGTGGATTCCTCTCCTCCCACTGATGATCATGAGGGCCACTGCCCCTCCCATCTGTGAACACAGAACAGCTCCTTGGCAACTAAAGTAACAGATTACCTGGGACAGTTCCCTTAAGAAATGAATGTATTCACAGTTCTCTTTAATGAGTTTAATTTTGTTTTTCTGTCTCTATTTTACTCTTAATTTCACGTCTCCTCCACTCTGTTCTGTTCCTCTTTTGAGGGCAAATGTTCCTCTGCTACTCCGTCCCCTTATCCTGTTCTCTTCCTGCACACAGTACCCTGTCGTGTGTCCTCTCTCCCCCAAACATGCTTTTCTGCCACTAAATTTCCTTGTGTCCTGAACTCACGGCCTGACAATCAGGCCCCCTCCAGCCATTTCTCCAATAGACATAAACCCCCGCTGCCTCATTTTCTTCTCCCCTGAGCAGTCTCCTCTTGCTGGTGCCTGGCAGCTCCAGACCTTGGTGGTGGCTCCTGTTTCCTCTTCTCCTAGTAGATGGAGCTATGCTTGCTCTTCCTCCTTGCTTCCAGCTGATTTTATAGGTCGCCAGGCTCTTCCTCAATACCTGTAGAAGCAGTTGGAAGCCTGGGAGAGGCCGCCACCACTACATGAAAAGCCAAATCTCCACAGACCACTTAGCAAGTGCTTCATGAACCACAGGTTGGTATGGTATGCTGTATGGTACCTGTTTATCCATTAGATTGCAAGCAACTGTTGACAGGGGCTTTCTCATTTGAAGCTTACCTCCTGCATGGCAGCATTATAGTGTGTACATTGATTGTGCCATCTAAATGACTAATCATAAATTCTGAGCTTCAGCGAAGGAAGTAATAAGCCAATCGGGCTACCTCTGCCCACCTAAAAATAACTCTCCTGTCTCCTCAATGTTCTGCCCTATATATGGATTGGGTTATTCAGACATGGCTTGACCTACATGAATCAATTGCTGTTTTATAACATTATAACATTACTTCTACTGTTCTAATTTTTAGCAATAGTTAGTTTGTGGCGAAACATTTCTGACAAATAAAATCAGCGTCTTATATCTGACTTCACCTGAACGTGGAACCTCTAACCGTTGCCCATCTCACTGCAACAGAAAAATACAGGATACTTCAACTAACATGTTAAGATAAAAATGAAGGTGGTGTTATCAAGCCTTACCTTTGTCCATCCATGTGTAAGCGGCATAGTGACGCTCGTCGTGTGAGAATGTACTGACTCCATGTAATTGCTGAAGCATTGCCCGTCTGGAAATGTAACCTACTGCCACAAAAATGCATGCATTGCAAAAGGACAAGAACAATTGAGCCAACCATCATCATGACATTTATATGAAAGCAGCCCCGAGCAGTTACAGTCCTAGGGCAGTTTTCTTGCCTGACACAGTGGTCCCACTGCAGTGAGCTGGTGACTTTAAAAGAAAGTTTGAGTTATATTTTTTGGAATATTAAAAAGGCAATTCAAATGAAACATTTCCCATGCTTTAATTTACAGAAATAAAACCCAAACTTGCAACCTTTATGGAGCAGTCTTAAAATGAATAATGGTTTCTATTTTCTTTGGCTTCATGAAAATAACACCACAGTTTCCTCACTTCCCCATGCAGTCTTAAAAAACACAAGAATGATAATGAAAATGTGTATGCTGCTGACTTATGCACCTAAAGGGAAATATTCTCCTTTCTGTTCTCATTAACTTCTGCAAGGGCTTTGAAAGAGGAATATACCCCTATAAATCATCTCTTCCATGGAGGTGTCATGATTATGTCAAAATAATGGAATAAACACTAATGAGGAAGCATAAAATCCTTCATTTTTATAGTCAGGAATTGTGAAAGCAAAAGTATTACTTGTTATGAAGAATGAGAGAAAAATACCAGTGACTAAGATGAACCTTTGCACTGTAACGTATACATTCACCATCAGAGAGCCTTCCAATCAATACACTTTGTGTTCATTTATAGATGTTTGTAGTGTGCAGTTTTAAATTAGTGAATCGAGTGTATACCATAGATCTGCTTATAAAGTCTGTCAAAGAATAAAGCCAATATTCGGTATAAAAAATCAGGATATTTTGGAAGCAAAGTTACAGAGTTGAAAATAATTTTTAGGCTCCTCATGTAGGCACTTCTGTAAATTCCAAGCACCAAACATCTGATTTCATGGAAGCCAATGCAAATATTCAAATGTTTTTCCTGAGTATTACTAGTTCGTTTGTAGTAATACAAAACTCTGATAGTCAATATAAACAAACAGTCCTAAAATTAATCTTTAAACATTACTTCACATATGTTATCATCACACAGACAGAGACTGAATCAAATAATTGATGGCAATGCTTCAGCAACACAGAGGAGCAAAAGGATAGGAACTGACACCACAGGGTATTGAAACACTTAAGAATGCTGCACATAAATCTGGATAAAGAAACATCTCTAAACACATTTTACTGGTGCCACGCTAAAGCTACATTGCATGTTAAAGCAATTCACTAGAAAGCAGCAAGAGTTGTTTTAAGCACAAACAAGTACCACTGGAAAATTAACTGGGAATTTATAGTGAGTGCCCTCCTATGAATAGACTCAGACAATTTCCTTACTTCAGACTTTCAGTTGTATTGGTAAGTATGTGAACACATTACTGGTGGAGTATCTCCTAAATCAGAGCAATTTTATTCACTAATGTAGGGCCAAATCTTGTGAGGTGGTCACCAGGCCCTCACAGACTAACTGTTCAGTAGTTTGTACAGAGATTCTGCACCTTATTTGCCACCAGGTTACACAAGTTGAATGCTTGTGTAACTCTACTGAAATCATTAGAGTTTATGGAAATAAAACTGGTGTGACATGATGGAGAATCAGGCCTTCTCAGAAGATACAGACTGAAGGCAGAACATTTGTATCTTTAGCATGATATCACCTGTGTGTGGGTAGGGTCAGGCCTGGGTTTTGGTTCAGTCTATTTTAAAAATAACCAGGAACTGGGAAAGCAAAAATCCCACTTGATATGAAGACAGACAGAGCTAAACATTTTCTCTGCATGAGCTACGTTCTCCATCAGAAATCCTCACGTATTTAATTTGCAAAGATGCCCACGTTCTACTGTATGAATCACTTGCCTCTACTTACACAATTGAAGTGTTTTCACATTCAAATTACTATGAATTTGAGTTGAATTTGGATTTCAAAAACTCCCAGTGTGTGGGCTGTTGAGATCTGGGCCCATCTTTAATTCAAAGATATCAAACTCTTTAGAGCTTATATAAGAGACTGAAACTGCTTATCAGAGTCCTAAAATATCCTTGTTCTGAAGCACTTTCTATTTATGCATGATGCAATTTATATGTCAGGAATGATTTGTGGTAAGTTCTCCACGTAAAACTGCTTCAGGGCAAGGAGAATATAAAGGGTGCTTCAGAAAACAAAGTTCCCTGTTCCTTTATAGGGGAATCAAAATATCTCATTTTGTTTCTTGAAGCATGCAACCTAGAGCATTTTAAAATTCAATTTTGGCTCTGCTGGGTTCCCTACCTGCATATTTGTTTGTTACTAACTATTTTAGGTATGTAACTTTGAAATGTTTTGCATTTTAAAAACATTTGGAATGGCTATACTTGCATAACATTATCATAAAAAATGCAAACACTTCTAAATAGATTCTCCCCAGCTGTGTGCTTATTGCTAGAACACTGTGCAGATACCAAATTTCTATCCACATCCAATCCGCGATCCGCATATATGGTCTGCGGATATCCACATCCGTGGATGCAGATAGCTGCAGATATAAAGCAGATATCTGCAGATTTGCAGGGTTCTACATATTGCTCCACAAGCCAGGCTAACCAGAGCTGTAGAGACACTGAGGATCCTCGAACTGTATGTTTCACAAATTACTTCAGATATTGGAAAACAATTTCTGCCTTGTATAATTAATTGCTAGCAAGTGAAACAATTACAAAATAAATGGCATCCACAGAACTCCCGCTCAGCTGCTGCCTAGCTCTGTAGGTGCCCAAACTCACTCAACACCTACATTTTTGCCTCTGAGGACATGCACTGCTGCCTCCCTCTAGGTCAGGGGTCGGCAACCTTTCAGCAGTGCTGTGCCGAGTCTTCATTTATTCACTCTCATTTAAAGTTTCGCGTGCCAGTCATACATTTTAAGGTTTTTAGAAGGTCTCTTTGTCTAAGTCTATAATATATAACTAAACTATTGTTCTATGTAAAGTAAATAAGGTTTTTAAAATGTTTAAGAAGCTTCATTTAAAATTAAATTAAAATGCAGAGCCCCCCGGACCGGTGGCCAAGACCTGGGCAGTGTGAGTGGCACTGAAAATCAGCTTGCGTGCTGCCTTTGGCACGCGTGCCATAGGTTGCCTACCCCTGCTCTAGGTGTTCAGATGCCCACCTCTCACCTAATCCCCAGAGCAATCCACAGACCGGTGGAAGACAGGCAGAGGAATGCTGTTCTCATCCATGGGACCCAATCTGGTAGGTGTTCTCAGAGGTTGCCTACTGGATCACGTGCCATTCATAATCTGCCAGAAGGACTGGTACTACAATATTTGTACATTAACAGAGAGCCTAATATCTCAGTTGATGCAAACTCCTACAAATTGGAGACTCCTGTTTCAAGAAGATTGCCCCATGTCGCGTGCTTCCAAAATGCTAACTAAAACACAACAGAATTAAGCTCAAATTGAAAAGGAAACACCAGCATTTTTTGCGGTTGTGAGTGGTTTCACAAATACGTTTATGGGCAGAAATTGGTCAAGATGGAGACAGCCCTAAACTTTTGGAAGCCATATAACAGACACCATGACCCAAAGCAACTGCAGGAAATTATCATGGAATTTCAAAATATTTGTTAAATGTAAAATACAGGGCATGTAAGGAGCTTCTTATAATGGTCATGCTATCAGGAGTGCCTATAAATAACGAAAGGAGGAGATGCAGATAGGGTGACCAGACAGCAAATGTGAAAAATCGGAACAGAGGTGGGAGGGGGGTAATAGGAGCCTATATAAGAAAAAGACCCAAAAATTGGGACTGTCTGTATAAAATCGGGACATCTGGTCACCCTAGATGCAGAAGGAGTTTGGAGCATATCTGATTCAAATACTAGCTATTTCCAAAAGAAAATCTGATAAATTCAGACAAGAAACACAAAGTAACTCAAACTTACAAAAACTTGAGTAAGTCTAGATTGATGGCCAAAATAAGTTTTTATCCTTAAAAACTTTTTATTGGGCCTATAGAAATGAAAATTCATTGTCCCTGCTTGTGGTTTCCAGATGAGTTAATTACACAATTCATAAATGGTTCATTTTGGCAACTCTCACTGATGTGTCAGTTCAAGTATACCATGTCAAAGCCTTAAGATGTAAAATTAAAAGGATTATCACAAATAGCACATAAGCAGAGGCAGATTAAAGCAATCTCTATTTAGCACTGTTGGGGAAGTAAACACCTCACAATGCCTTATTACAATAATCTGTTGAGAGAGTTAGAGGTAGAAGGAAAAAAATCTTAGTATTAACATCTAACAAGCCTTTTCAGCCAAAGACAAGTAATCCTGAAGTAGTAAAAAAACACCACACAGCAGAAAACTAGAGCAGAAGAAATACTACAACAAGAATGCCACTTATTCCACTGCAAGTGGGAGAAAATGTAAGATTTCAAATACAAAGTGGCTGGCAACCGGCCAAAGTAACAGGTATACCATCTGCCCCCACGGTCTTGTCATAAACACACAAAGATTAGGAGGAACAGAAGACAGCTACACAAAACCAAGGAGGCATGTCATTTTCTGAAGTTACCCAGAATGCTACTGACAGTACATTGATGCTGATAGAGTTAACAGTCCTACAGTCAGACAATGGCAGCTCCACCCCATTAGCTAACAGCCCTCTCTAGACAGAACCTTTCAGAGAACAAGAAGTGGCTGTGTGATCAGAAAGTCATGAAGGTTTAAAGACAGTAGTTATTGACAAATCTCCAAAGGCATTTCTTAGAGTTGCTTCTAGTCTATTACAGAGGAGACACAGAGAGCTCGCCCATGGCAACCTTACTTTTGTTCTTTAATGTCAGTGTTTTCCTTAATCTAAAGTAAAAAAAAATTGAGACTGAAAGTGCATGTTGTCTTTCATGTACAGAAACAGCACACACACTTGACCCAGTTCATCCCCACAGAGACCAATATTCAGGTTCAGATCTCCCCTCTTCCAAATGGACTGGGATGGCTCTGCAGTACTGTCCCTCAGACTCTGTGAAGGATTCTCTGTACCCTCTGGGATCTGTGCAGGGGAAGGACTCAAGGTAGGCCAGGTGGGAATGCACATCATCTCCACAGAAGATATGTGAAAAGGTGAATACAACCCCAACCTATACTGACTTTTTTTTGTGAGCACTCTCGAGTTCCCACGAGTTGCTGCAATCAAAGCGTGGCGATAGCTGGAACTCAGCAGTGGAGCAGGGCTAGAGACTCTCTGGGCGGGTGGCTCTGGCCTGCCGGAAGATCTACCAAGTTTGCGGCAAACCACATTTTGCTTTATGCAACAATGAAACAATATGAAAACATTTCTTTACAAAGTGTCCCATCTTGCTGCTTTTCATAAGGGGAAGGGAGAATCTGTGTCCTTGGATTTTTATATAGCTGTTGGTATTTAAAGGCAAACTGCTAGGTCAAATTTGGACACAAATTTAGATTTTATCAAAATAAGCTTTTATAAAAATTAGATCAATAGCAACATTTTCTGATGCTTGTGTAACTTCAAAAACAATGTTTAAAAAACAACAAATGTTCTCTTTTAGTGTTTTCATCCCAGACAATGCCTGAAACTCACTAGTCTAGTTTCAATGTCCAATCAGAGAAATGAAAAAGGTGTCTACACCCATAAATGATGAAACAACATCAACAGTATAAGTTGTGAAATGTGCATTAGGTTTTAAAAATTCTGTAATTTTCAATAATCCTAGGTGTCATTTATAACATGAGAAAGGATGTTTGGTTTTATTTAAAATACATGATTTTTAAATTCAAAGAGTCTCAGTAACTGTTAAAAGGATTGAATTAGAAAATTAAGTGCAGCAATGGAATTTGGCTTTGCTATACCAATAGTTTCTGATACAGTGCAAATAAGTAATAGTTTAATTAACACAAGCAGGAAACAGGGTTATCAAAAGTGTGTGAGAGCATGATTATTCAGAATTAATAATAGGCTATTAACAGCCTGCAAGATTCTCCTCATACTTGTCTTGTTAGAACCAGGTATCAAAGGTTCAACTAGCAAGTTTATTGTTGCAGCTATGAAAATATCACATTTCTGAAAACTGATAAGTCAAAAGGTACATTGGAAAAACTTGTCAAATTTTAACTGAGAAATTTTAATGTCATGAAGGGTGTATCAGAAATACTGTATCAGATGTCCAGTAACAAATATTGACAAGGATTATCATCATTACAAAACTATCAGATCTATTCATTATTATTTTGGAAAAACAGGCTCTGAAGCTGAAATACTAACCATAAGCAATATTTGAAAAGGCATCCGCTTTTGACTCTATTCTGAGCCAAAAGAGGCTTTAAAAAAACTCTACTTATGTCTGAAAAGAGTTTTATTTTAAAGTTTTCAAACCAGTTCTTTTTAGTTAGACAAGAAGGCAAGGGAGAGAGATTTTAATGCAATAATTATAAAGATCAAGTCATAGTCACCATTGCTCTGTCACTACAAGATATTTTAATTTTGAGTTGTGTTTTTTTAAAGAATCTGTAAAAGCCTACAATTCTTTATGAAACTGAAGAGTTTGAAACAGCTAGAGGAATAAGAAAGAACAACTTTCTTCCCTCTCTCACATGCCAGGCTACTTAACAGGGAGGTTCATGAAAAATGTTTTTCTAGATAAGGAATCCCTTACCCCACGCCAGTTCTTCTTAAATAAAGAGGCAAGTGTTAGCAAGATATTTTCAAAGTGCTAGCTGGGGGAAAAAATACACTCCTACATACGTTCACATGAAAAACATGAAAGAAACTGCTGGAAATATACAGACTATTTTTTCATTGTGTTAAAAGGTCAGATCATGGTTATTATTGTAATGTAATGTGGGAAGAACTGGTTGATTTATTGTTTTAACATATTTCGTGTGGTTAGTCACAGAACTTGATTATCTTTTTCATCAAATCAATGATCATATGGGAGAAACAGCAGGAACTGGAAGGAGAAATTAAAACAACAGATACTATTAGTGCAGTAGGGGTTTCCTTAAAGCACCAAATTACATATAAGTAAGAATCACCCAACTTTACCATGGTAGTATATTTATTACTTCTGAAAATTGCTTAAGTTATTTAGATAGTCATCTGTAAGGACCCACTGATGTTCTACTAAAGCTAATGATACTGGAATAAATAAAATACTACCAAATGTCTCCATTCTGATTTGGAAATACCACAGGCTAGATTCACAAAAGGATGTAGGTGCCTAAATGTCACTTTAGGCACCTAAATCCCAGAATCAGGTCGCGGTGAGATTCACAAAATCCCCATTCAGCTACCGCCGAGCCCTGGTACCTAAACTCGCTTGGTGCCTACATTTTTGAAGTAGAAGTTCCCTAAGTTTCTGCCTCTGAGCATGTGGACTCATACTTGGAGGTTGGCTGCCTAAGCTCCAGTGTGATTCACACGCTGGGTGAAGACAGGCGCTCCTCAGGATAACTCATCTACAGGGCCTGATCTGGTAGGTATGCTCAGACTTTACCTAGTGGATAGGGTCCCTACAGGCAGCAGCCTGGAGTTAGTTCTCCAAGAGGGGCAGGGCTTAGCACACATCCCTCAGCTTAGCACATCCTATGGGCTATCTTAGGGAGAAAGTTGCCTATCATGCTGGCTTTTGTGAATCCCATTCTAATGTGCCCATCTCTCCCTACTCATTGTATGGGGAGCCTGAGTGCCTAACCCAGGCTTTGTAAATCTCACTGATTTTCTAGGCACCTAAAAGTTTGGCATGGTAATGCTCAGTGTCGCAGCGCCTAGGTTCCTCTGTGAATCTAGCCCATTTCTCTTTTTGTGAAGTATCAAGTGAACAAAATCTATATTTTATTCGTGTGTGCTCACCTCTTCAGAGCACAGGCAGTCAATTCCTCCAAATTACATGTGCTGTTTATTGTGGCATAAATTCCTAAATAGTGGATGAAAGATTGACATCCAGTTGTGAAAATCTTAGCAAAGCTTTTTAATGGCATGGCCAAAGGGAGCCTCTATTTTGATCAATGTCTGAAATGTAATGAGCTCATCTGGACAGAAAATGTATTCTCAGCATTTTCTTTGCAAAGTCTTTTTTTTTTTTAAGCTACGACCCTCACAGGGCTCACATCACTTTTGGCAGTAGTATTTAATACAAAACACTACTGAGATGAATAAAAATATGCCAAAACAATGTCTGTGGAAGAATTCTTACATGCCAGTCATTTGATGCAGATCAATTACTAAACTGAAACTCAGAAGAGCTAACACAGTAGCAATCTGTTAAATGTTTAACCTAGTTAAATGGAAATAACATCCTAGATTTATTTCAAAATAAGGATTCTTATAAAAAAAATTACATCCCATTATTAATATGAGAATGTAAAGTACAAGAAGGCTGTTCTTTTTTAGTGTATATATACTCTAGCTTGTACGCATGTGTGTGTGTGTGTGTATATATATATACATATATAAACACACATCATATTACATATTAATAGACTATACCCTGACCAACTATTCTGCTGTTAACTGTGACAGAAAATAGGTTGTTAAAGTCAATTCAGTGACATTAGTGAGAGGTGCAGTACCATTTCACTGACATCACTGATACCTTTAAGTATTCTTTTGCTGACATTCAGGAAAGCTAGACTACCCTTTCAGTGACAAGAGAAAGCTAAATCATTACCTGTGGAAAGTTTTAAAACTTTTACCATCTCTGCAAAGTGCTTTGAGATCTACAGATAAAAAGTGCTACCTATGAACTCCATATTAATTAATTATTATAATATATATTATATTATTATAATATTAATTATTATTAGCCATAACTAACCTGAAGAGAACACCCAGGTTAATTCATGAGTGAAGTCTGCTGTTATTCATAAGCCATTTACAATGACTTCATTAGAGCTCTCTAAGGCTATCTTGGTACTGTACTCACTCCTGAACTATCTATTAGTCTGTATTTACATTTGAGCTTATAAAGGGTATATTCTTTGAACGAGTTATTTCCTTTGACAGGGAACTGGAAGATCACACTTTTTCTATGTGCTGTGGAGAGACTGTAGTGTGATTTCATGGGGTTTTTTAGAGATCAGGATTTCTGGGTTCCCCCTTCAGTGACTCTACATCACATTACATTTTTCTCTAAATGTAGTTCCTTGGGAAGTGATCAGTGTTGCCCCTTAAATCAGCTGGATGGAGTTCCTCGAGAAGAATGCAGCGTGCTTTCTCTGCACAGTGTGCTACGTCCACCAACTTGCCTCCCGCCAGCCCATGAGTTTGGGACTTGCACTCTAATCCCTAGCAGGTCACCATCTTGGGATAATGGTTCATGGGATAATTTAATGGGATAATGACATGATTCATGAGTTCATTTCCATACTGTCAGCTTCAGTAGATCCTACAGTGATCTCTTCTGTCTTGCTGTGGTGTGATCTCAAACAGTCATGGAGAAAAGGATCAGCAGTGATTCCTCTATTTGATCACATCCTAATTAATAAACTCTGAAGATCTAGCTATCAGAAATATTAATGAAGGGGGCTCTGATGTTCTATCCATTTCCTGTATGTAGAGGGATCTTTTTACATCTGGGAACAAAGGTATTTTCTACAGTTTGTATTTAAAAGGTGCATCAACAGGCTCTATGGGTGAGATCATCACTCTCGCACTGTCCCCCCTACAACGGGTGAAAGGACTGGGGCTGGGTAAAGGGGCTCTAAGAGCTCTCATTCTGACTCTGGGAGAATTATCCTGGTGCAGGCATTGCTGAACACAGGCAAAAGGCCATCTTCCAATGATCTCCTTGCAAGCCATGGTGTGGCGGGCATACTGGAGGTGATGCTGGAGGCAGAAGGGGCATGTCGCTGGTGGGACTGCAGCACTGCAGAGACCAGGGAGTGCTATGGCCCAGAGGGTAGCCCTGGGAAGTGTCGTTACTTAAGCAGATTGGAAATTGTGTGGCAGCCTCACTTAAGTTAAAAATTGAATTTGTAATAAGTGAAATATTAAAATGAATAAGACTAAAGTAGAAGAGCCCCTGTACTGTTTATTTTGCTATTACATTTTTTTCAGTTGCTGACTGCCAAAGCATTTTGTACGGACAACACATTGTTGCATTGTACAAGCTGTGGAGGGTGTGGGGGAAGTTGCAGGCTTGGTGGGTGAGGGATAATTGGGAGTGACAGCATCTCACAAAGCACAGGAGGTGTTTTGAGGTTATGGGAAAAACACATTAGCTGGATGCTTCTGTTAAAATGATGGGCACCGAAATAGTTAGCAATGCTGACATTTAAATGGGCATATTTGAAGTTTCGCACTTAACCCACTGACATGAATGGGACAGTTTACACTCCTCAGAACTGTGATTTGAATGTGTCTGAACACTCAGGTAGACAACACTGCATGGCTTATACTTAGTTCAAAATTTGGAGGCTGTATTCACAAACATAAGTGCTCAAAACAAATTATTTTAAACGAAGTTTTGATTCTGAACCACAATTCTCCAGCAAGGGGTAAATCCCATGGCCAGGGAATTGCAGAATTTACAGCCCTTAATTATATTTAATACCAAAGAATAATACAATGAGTGAGCAAAGGTTAAACTCTCAGTCTTATAAATATAGTTCTCATTTTTCAGACTATTACTCGTGAATAAACAGGGATCAGAATATACCTCTACCCCAAAATAACGCGACCCGATATAACACAAATTCGGATAGAACGCGGTAAAGCAGTGCTCCGGGGGGGCAGGGCTGCGCACTCCGGCAGATCAAAGCAAGTTCGATATAATGCAGTTTCACCTATAACGTGGTAAGATTTTTGGGCTCCCGAAGACAGCGTTATATCGGGGTAGAGGTGTATTCTAAGCTTTTGAGGTCACTGGCTGTCAGAATTACTGTACATAAATTCTGATGAACAATCATTTTTCTGGAGCAAAGCTTCCAGGCTCAAAAAGAAGATGGAAGGACTGTGAGAGTTTCAGGAAGTTTGGTATACCGCATCTCTAGGTAGCACAAAAGTCAGCAGCAGGCTGGCTGGTTAGTAACAACACTAAAACACAAGGATCATTCTAATTCTAAACAATTAAATGAAGACAGCAGTTTAGAGAAGTAACTAGGACAGGGATCATGCTAAATAGCGTGTAACCAGTTTGCTTTCACATCTTGTGGAAAAGTGAAACTAACACACACCTAATGGAAACGCTCATTGGCACTCACCTTCTGTTGTGACTGGAAGGGAAATCTCCATGCAAGCCGCAGACTGTGCTTTTCTAAATGGGGGCCTCCCAGGCCCTCGGCGATTTGATTTTGTAACATCTGCGCTAGAGAGCCGTTTTCCAGAGCTGCAAGTTTGGGAGGTTGGGCTTGTACAGTGCCCGTTTACATGATCTGCAAAAAGAACGACAAGGTCCAAGGTAAAGAGGCAGCTTCCAATATTCAGAATGCAAGGGAGGTAAATGGTGATACTTGAGAACAATTTAAGATGAAACTTCCCACAGAACTGCATATTTGTTCTGTAAGTACAGTATAGATTTGTGGGAACGACTTACCATTTCCTTAGCAGTGTAAATGTTTTATAAATATAAAGAGGTGTGTACAACTGAAGCCTTCTGGGCTGAGTCTTCCCTCACATCAGTTCACAATGGTGTAACTCCACTGACTTCACTGATAGGCAAGAGGAAAATCTGACCCACTGTTTCTAGATGGGATGTTACTGTACATGCTAGTTATACATATTGGAGACCCTGGGTTCCTACGTCTTCTCTTGACCTACATATATAGACACTTAAGTTATGGGCGGTAATGCTTAAGGTCAGCTTTTGTATTGCATCTTATAAGCATATACAGCATGATTTTGAAAACCATCCTTCCTTTTTTCCTCCCATAAAAATGTAAGTGTAACTAATTATGGGTGGAGTTTACTGTAAGAGCAAATTATTGCAGATAGACATCTAACTGCCAGATATGCAGATGCAATGTAGCATATGCCTAAATGTCATTCTTTGGGGACATTAAAAAACAGGCCATAGTATCTCTGAGTGTTGTATTATATTCTCTTTATACTCCATTCTATTTATATTACATGTATTCATTTTATTGGTGGACTACAGCATATATCATTTTAAGGTAACATACTCTTTCCCTAACTTACACATGAAAGTCTATCTAATAAGAATAGGAGATCAATTGCTGAATGCAATTTTTCTCCTGCAATGTAAGGATCTGAATTCAAATACACAATCTTGAAAGTATTGTGATGGAGGTACTTAAGTGCAAAAGAATGCTGACCATTTTAAAATAAAAATAGAACTGGCAATTCCTGTAGCTGAATCTTACAGTGGAGCACTAGAGCTGAATGAATAATTCACAACGAATAACTGATTTGTGAAATCCCACCTTTGTTCCCTATTTGTGAATAAGCAAATCACAACATTTTTAAATTGACATGTTATTTAAAACCAGTCTTGATTTTTTTTTTGTTTTTTGGTGGTGAATGATTCTTGGTCTGCAGATCATTCAGATATATTGTTTGCAATTTGCACTGTAACTTATGTAAACAATAAACACAACAAAAATGTAGAACTATGCAAATATGCATGATATTTGTCATTCACAACAATACCAATATGTATCATGCCCATATAAGTAGCTTTCCCAGACCTGAAGAAGAACTCTGTATAAACTGGGAAGCTTGTTTCTTTCACCAACAGAAATTGGTTCAATAAAAGATATTACCTCACCCACCTTGTCTCCCATATATGTAACAGAACTGGACCATCTGCCTTTATTTAGATCTTAGATTATTTATATCTTTATAATCAGATCATGCAAAACCATGCTCTGAAGTATCCCTAGCCTGTATTTGCCAGATGCTAGGAATGGGCTGTTGTCATAAACATACAGCTAAGGGGAGCATAAAATCCCTCCTGAGCAGCTGTACTGAATCTTTACCTGTAAGGGGTTAAGAAGCTCAAATAACCTGGTTGGCACCTGACGAAAAGGACCAATAAGGAAAGAAGATACTTTCAAATCTGGAGGGGGGGGGAGTTGTTGGTGCTCTCTTTGTTGTTCCCTCTCTGGACAGAGAGAGAGAGAGACCAGGCAGGAAAAAACATCTCCTGAAAACATACCTGAAATGAACCATCTAAGGTTACAAAAATTGTAAGTAAGGGCAAGGAAATGCGTTAGATTATCTTTTGTTTTAGCTTGTGAATTTTCCCTATGCTAAGAGGGAGTTTTATTCCTGTTTTTTGTAACTTTGAAGCTGAGCCTAGAGGGGAATCCTCTGTGTTTTAAATCTTTTTATTACCCTGTAAAATTACCTTCCATCCTGATTTTTGCAGGTGTGATTCTTTTACTTTTTCTTTAAATAAAGTTCTTTCTTTAAGAACCTGATTGATTTTCAGTGTCCTAGAGACAAAGAGTCTGGTCGGTACTCACATTATTCTCAAGCCTCCCCAGGAAAGGGGGTTAAGGGGCTTGGGGGAATATTTTGGGGAACTAGGGACTCCAAGTGACCCCTTTCCTGAATTTTTGTCTAAATCACTTGGCGGTGGCAGCAATACCATCCAAGGACAAAGAAAGGATTTATGCCTGGGGGAAGTTTTTAACCTAAGCTGGTAGAAATAAGCTTAGGGGGTCTTTCATGTGGGTCCCCACATCTGTACCCCAGAGTTCAGAGTGGGAAGGGAAACCTGACAGCTGCAGGGGATGGATCAGTTGATGATTACATGTTCTGTTCATTCCCTCTGAAGCACCTGGCATTGGCCACTGTCAGAAGAAAGGATACTGGGATAGATGGACCCTTGATCTGACCCAGAATGGCTGTTCTTATCTCAAAATTTTGTATAAAAACCTCACATTCCATTACTTCTCTCAGTACCAAAGTTTCACAATATCTAAGAAAATGATAAATTTTAAAATACCAAGATAAGGTTATTTCAATATTACACAAACATACTAATTTAAAAAAACACTATAAAGGTTGCAGAGTCAAGCACTCAAAAGTTAGGAAATGCCAGAATTAAGATTGTCTGTGCCACCTCAATTCAGCCCCCTAACATACAGCTTTTAATTAACATATATTAATTGTCACAAACAATTTTCCCCAAAGGACTCCTGCCTCACTCAGTGCACAGGCTGTACCATGTTCATTTAGTAAACAAACTATTCAATATTTTGTTTTCTCCTCATTGTTCAGTGTGTGGCCCCAGGTCTTATTTACTGCATACTATTCAAACCCTCATCTGAAGACAGAATTATTAATATCCTCATAGGCTTTTCTGTATGCTCAACATTATAGAATCTGTGTGCATCACAAATATTAATTCATTTATTGTCACAATACCCCTGTGAGACAAGGAGGTAGTATTATCCCCATTTTACAGATGGTGAGGCAGAGAGAGATTAAGGTCAAAAGTATTCAATAATTTTGGGTGTACTTGGTTTTTCAGAGTAGAATTATATAGAACTTTATATATTCAAGCATGGCTCCCCCTGACTTCAGCTGCAGAAGTGAGTGGAGTTGGGCAAAATTTTGTCAGCAAATAGTAAATTCACCAAAAAAGCATTTTCTCTTCCGTCCATTTTCCCCAAACTTGACCACTTCTACTCTGTCCCCTCCAGCCTGTCCCTGTCTGAGTCCTGTCTCTTCCTCTCATCTGGCTCCTTATCCCAGTCCCACTCTCCACTCCTGAGGCTTCTCATCCCAGTCCCAGTCTCCTTGCTCAGCCAGGCTCAGTACCCTGCTCCCAGCTGCTGGCCCACTCTGTATCTCCCCTCTTCCCAGGCACTAGTTCCCAGTCCCAATCTCCCTCCTAGTGCTCCTCATCCAACCTCAGTCACCCGCCTCCACCCCTGGACTCCTCGTCTCAGTATCTTGGCCCAGTCAGTCCTAGTTCTGCCCCCGCACACCACTTGTCAGATTTGTCTCTCCTCCCATTTGTCCCTGTACTCCACCCTGCACTGCTTCCTAGTCCCAGTTTCCTTGTTCAGCCAGTCCCAGGCTCTCCCCTAACTCGTTGGCCAATCTCAGTGTCCCCCCAGCAAACTAGCTCCCAGTTGTGCCCCCATTTCCTCACTGGTTCCTACTCCCAGTCTTTCCCTCTCTACAGCTCCCAGTCTCAGCCTTCTGGTCCAATTAATCACAGCCAGTTCTCTATCCCAGTCTCCTTGCCCAGCCAAGCTCAGTTTCCCCCCTCCAACTTCCAGTCACAATTACTCTCCCCCAACTTCCAGTCCAAGTCTTATCAGGGTCCTTATCCCAATCTATTCCTTTCCTTCCCCTCGGTCTTGCATTCAAATCAGACGGCTTCCTCCTCCTCACTATCTGGGAGTCAGCCAGATGGTCACTGATAACACAGGAGAGACAGTTTCCTTTCTCTCAGTTCCAGTGCCCATCCCCATCCCATCCCAGAGCAGCCATTACAAGGAAAGTCCAGCCTCAATCCTGCAGCCCTGTTTTGTGAGGATGGTGCATGAGCAGTCCAGTCACACACAGGAGCTGTGACAGGATGGAGCACGCTCAGTGAGGAAAGAATCTTTTATGAATTTAGCTGTTAAGCTCTTGCAAGTCTGAGTATGTGCAAACTGCAATTTTTCAAAAAAATATAACTTGGCCAAATTCGGGCAGATTTTCACAGGGCTGGCAAAAGGCACATTCCTGACACAAAGGCCACATCCCTGCCAAATTTCTACTTCAAAGCATGGGGGCTCTAGAGTTTCCCAAAGAAAAGGTCTCAAGAATTTTTGAACATGGGCAAGACAATATATTTTTCTCTAGCTTCATTCTTGGAAACAGCTGGACTGAGGCACACACCCAGAATGGAAAATTTCAGCCCAAACAGTTAAAGTTTAGCAAAGTTAAAAGCAATTGAAATTTGCGTCTTATAATGGGAAGCGTTGGACAACCTTTATAGCTGGCAGTGCTACCAGCTCCACCTATAATTATCTAATTAGTTAATAGGATGTTCTACACTATGGAATATAATTTGACCTGCTTAGCTGAAAGTTGACTAAAATGTGGTAAGCCCCAAGTTTTCTTCAAATGATTCTGCTGAAGTTGGAGGTGGGGAAAACAGGGGGTATGAAGTTCTCTGCCACAAAAAAAACAGAGCATTCAGCCCCCAGAATCCACAGATCTTAGAAGGTTGCACTATGTCCTGAGCTCCTAACACAGCTGCACCATAACGCACAGCTTTCTGTCTTCAAACTTTAGTTTGCATAAAGGAGTTTTGGCATGATAGCTCATTATCTCCAAGGGGATCTTAGGGAAGTGTGAGGAATGTATCAGAGTAAAATGAGTCAAACTCTACAGAAGCGTCAACAGTATTTCAAAGACCCTTTTCCTGTGTTTTCTATAGAATGGATAACAATTCTCTAGGCTTGTGATTTTACTTAATACGTCAAACTTTAATAGACTTTCCCCTCTCTCATAATATGCTTCTTAGACTCAATTTGTATTCGGGGCCTAAAGGAGTTAAGTGCCCACATTCCACTAAAAATCCATGGAAGTTGTGAGCCTAGCTCCAATAGGTCTCTGAAAATCCCATCCGGTATAAACAAGGCTGGTTCTTTCTCACAGCATAAATCAGATTTTAGGAAGTCCAGTGATTATAATTTTGAAATCTGACCCATTACTGCTCACAGAAATTTCTTCAAGAATTGAACTTGATGAAATTTAGAAGAGCCACATTAGAGTGTGATGGGAAATTGAGTGATGGTTAAAAAAATTCCATACCTCTATATTTTACACTGTTCTAGTCTGCTAATCAAATACAATTTTAAGTTAAACTTGATTTCAATGACCCCACGCATATGCTGATGCAGCTTCAGATATATGGCATTATTGCTACATTGTTACTGAAAGACTGTGGGGAATCAGCAAGACATAACCTAGCATGTTCAGATGGAAGAGAAAAGTACATAATTGTATTTGAAAAGGAATTCCTTGTATGTTATTATGGTACAAGGTGAACGTTAGAGAATTCTTCAGAAGGAAATTTAAATTACAGTTTGAAGGGAGATATCTCACTGCATTATATGAAAGAGTATGAATTATATGCTAAAAGGGAAAGCAATATTACAGTTGAAAGGGAGTTTTCTATAGTACAGTTTGAAAATTAACTTGACATAATATGATCTCAAAGAGTAATGCAGATAGGTGGCCAGATTCAACACTATTCCTCTAGTTTTATGCAGATTTAACTGCCCCGATTTCAGTAACGTATGATCTAAAAGTAAATGAGGTCTATTGAAAATAAAATGTTAATGGTAGGAATTAATGTGCCACAGAATCATCTCAAAAGGGATTGCCTGTGAAGAAGGAAACAAATTGGATGTCACTAATTTCTCCTCTGTGGGTTCAAAAAACCGTATAGGTCATAATGTACAATTTCACTATGTCCTTCAGGTAGCTGTCCTACAGTATAGGTGCTATATGATGTGGCATCACAGTACAATATAGTATGTCCCAGATAAAAACTGCTTGTTTTTCCACAGTTTAATTTTTTGTTGGCAGTTGGGCCCAGAACCATAAAAAGACTTAGGCATTTTGGTGCTGAACTTTGCAATGCCTAACTTTTAGGCATGTTGAAAATCACGGGAACAACAATGGGATCCACAAAGCCAGAGTTAGGCACCCATGGTTCCTATACAATGAATGGGGAAAGAGAGGTGCCTAAGAATAGGGTTTGGCCCTTGATCTGCAAAAAGGAGAATTTCACTGGATGGGAGGATGGGAGAATCCGATGAAATGTCAGGCATCTCAAAGGTTCGAATCGGTGAGATGCTTAAGGAGTCACAAAGAACTTGATAGATTTAGATACTTAAGTGGCTAAGAAGAAGCATGTGCCTCAAGAAAAGAAACAAAGAATACAAAGCCAGCGTTTATTTTCCAAACCAGCTCAGGTTTGTGCTACAGGTAAGATCTTTGTCACTCAGTTTCATCTACCCATTTAGGTAGCTTTGTGTATGGAATACAAGTAATGTCCTGTAATGGTCACATGAACTTTGTCTATTTTTATCAGCAAATATTTGAGACAGAGTCAAATTCAACCCTGGTGTAACTCCACTGAAGTTATACCAGAGATGAATTTGGTCACTTTTATGTAGACCTGCCCGTAGAGATCATCTGAAGAAACCACAGGAACATTACTTCCATCGCTGGTCTCAGGATTCAAGACCTCAAGGTAGGACATTTTCTTTGTGGAAGGCAAGGTTTATTGGAAAAACCTGCAATACTGAAAAGCCGTTCTCTGAGCTAGCAAAGGTAGTTTTCCTTTTTATCGTAAATGATCCTCAGTGTTGTTAATAGAGCACAGAAAATCCCCTCTATTACCCATCACTTTACACCTCTCTACACATAAGGACCTACACTACAACCACTGCCTTACCAGGTCTGTGTGATTGAACAGGACACTTCAGAACTCTTCAGCATCATCCGTTGTGCAGCTGGAAGGGATACCGTTGAGCAATACAAAGTATTTTCCTGGATGGATATAATGGGCTGCCTGTAGAGGAATCCCAAGCCTTGCCAGCATGGGGCTCCAGAGAGGAAAATGACTAGCTTACAGGTCTGGTAGTAAAAAGTGCACCAAACCTTGTTAGTTTATACAACGAGGGCTTTTAGTTTTATATAAACAGTTCTCATGTGGCACCTTAGAGACTAACAAGGTCTAAGATGCCACAAGGACTCCTCGTTCTTGCTGATACAGACTAACACGGCTACCACTCTGAAAAAAGTTCTCATGAGCATACCCTTTATGCCATGGGCCAGATTCTGGCTCATGCTATGGCCTGTTTTGTTCTGGGAGTGCAAAGGAGCTGTAAAGCTCCCCTAAATGGGCAGATGAGAATTCCCTTGGGACGGAGGAACTCTGGGCTGGCATAGGACTGGTGTGGCTGAACAGCACTACCTCCCTGGCCTCTGGCAGTAGAAAGGGGCATGGTTGGAGGACACCGCACTCTTGTGATTTCCAATCAGTGTACTTGCTCCTTGGGTGTGATTATGAGCCAGTGTATCTAGAACAGCCCTGAGGCTATGAACAGTCAATGAACATACTGGGCCAGATATAAGGGTCTGCACCAGTTTCTGCCTGTGGAGACCTTGGCTGAGATAAAAGGGTCCAGTGCAGCAAGTTCACCAACTGAGGGTGACAGAGGTGTAAAATGCTAACCACCTCCCTTCTGCCTAATGAGCTCACCAGTGACCTACACAGGCCCAAGCCAGGATGGTTGAGGAATGCACTAACTTAATGTACCACTGCGGTAATCACAGAGCCCTCAAGGGAGGACAGTGATGAAACAGCACCTGCCCTCGAGTGAATCCCCACTCCATGCAAGACATAGGCCAGGGAGACACAGTGGAATGACAACTGTTCCTCCATTCAGCATTGGCCCTCTCACCATCAACTTTGCCATGAAAGTCCGTGCAAATCGCTGCAAGACCTACAAAAACATATGTATTTTGGTGGGGCGTATTTGGAGTGCAGAAAATGGGCAGAGTTTTTATTGAATTTAAATTTCAGCACTTCAGGTCCAAAACAGCTCTATTATACATGTGTCCATATTTAAAAAATCATTAATAATTTTAAGAAATGAAAAAATAAGTTTAGAAATAAAAGGACTCATTACTGCCTACCTGCTTTTGTGAACAGACTGTGTGAAATCTGAAAGATGTTATAGGTAGATATCTTTGTTAAACTCATTTTTTCCCAGATCACTTCCAGATGCTCTTCTGTGACATATGGCACAGTGATAGTAGATTGTAGTGCCACTTTTTGCTGTTATCCTGATATATTCATTGGGCTACATTGTGACTGAAACATGTAACAATGGAACAATGAAGATTGTAGCCTTGCTCATCCACAGGAGAATACCCTACAGACCTCTGGAGACTTGTAGGCATATTTCATCCTTGAAATACTGAAAGTCCTGGAAATACTGTCCTCCATAGGACAATTTTCATCTTCAGAATTTTTCATTGATCTGTTCTCAGGCTGCCATCTCTGCCTAAACTAAACACAAGCTATTTCTGAACCATTCTCTGGGAAAAGAACTGAAGCTATTAGCGAATTATTTAACAATACTACAGGTAAATTATGTATTTATTATCAGAGGGGTAGCCATGTTAGTCTGGATCTGTAAAAAGCAACAGAGAGTCCTGTGGCACCTTTAAGACATAGGGTACGTCTTCACTACCCGCCGTATCGGCGGGTAGCAATCGATTTATCCGGGATCGATATATCGCGTCTCATTAAGACGCGATATATCGATCCCCAAACGCGCTCACTGTCGACTCCGGAACTCCACCAGAGCGAGCGGCGGTAGCGCAGTCGACGGGGGAGCCGCGGCCATCGATCCCGCGCCGTCTGGACCCCAGGTAATTCAATCCAAGATACTTCGACTTCAGCTACGCTATTTGCGTATCTTGGATCGATTCCCCTCCCCCCCTGTGTAGACCAGCCCTAACAGAGGGATTGGAGCATAAGCTTCCGTGGGTGAATACTCACTTCGTCAGATGCACATGCGTCTGACGAAGTGAGTATTCACCCACGAAAGCTTATGCTCCAATCCCTCTGTTAGTCTTAAAGGTGCCACAAGACTCTCTGTTGCCATCTATTTATTGTTCATAGTTATTTGCCAAAGAGTTTGGGTGCAACAATTTGGTCATCTAAGTTCCATGGTATTGCTTCTGTTCTGTGCATGGATAACTTATAACGAATAGTGAATATTCTTGTTTGCACACATGCCCTGGTTAGCAGGCCAGTATAGCTATTTGCATGAAGAACAGCCATTGCACAGATACTCACAGGCAAAGATCCCATTTGCAAATAGTGAATAAAAAGGGGCATAAATGTGGTCACATGCAACAGCCATTCAAAATATGAACATATGTTTGCAAACACTGTTTCTGCAGTAGTCAGCCAATTCTAACAGCACTCTTCTTTTATAAAACTGTCTAACATTAATCCTCTACATGCCATACAGAATTTAATTTCTGCCAGGTGATTGCATTAAAGAATTAATTACCAAGAAGGGAATAACTAGGATGCAGTAGCAGGAATAGATTTTATGCGCTAATCTTCAGTTCTTTGTTTATCCACCCTTTGTCATCAGTTTATTTGCTGCCAAAATGCCTAAGCCTGGAGAATTAATAATTGTTGGCTGCTGTCTCACTGTATACAGAGATCATTTGTTAAGCCATTTGCTTGGGGGTGGGGTGGAGGAATGTTGACTAGCGACTGAAGTTTGGTTCTAATTCTATCCTGGTTCTATTAGGGGTATGTCTACATTGCAGTGTAAACCCAGGATTAGTGGGACTCGAGTCAGCTGACCCATGTTAGGGAACCCTGGCCTTGAGCATCTTACATTGTATTTTAACCTTATGTTAAGACTTTTCTGACACATGCTGACAGGGGCAGCGATTTGTATGGGCCCATTGTACCCAGGCTCCAGCAAATTCAGGGCCCTGGGGTCCTGGCTCCACCAATGTTCGGGGCCGGGTCTCTCCCACTGCCGCCCCCATGTGCCTCCCCCAGAGCATTCCCCAGTCCTGCCTGCCACACCCGCACACCTCCCCCCGAGCGTCCCTGCCTGCTCTGGGCAGCAGGCGGCTACCCCCTACAGCTCCACGCTGTGCTCCCTCGCTGGCTGCCGCTGCAAACGGCTACAAGAGAGCAGCGCCGGAGACAGGCTGAGGTGGCAGCTGCGCCAGAGGAGGGAGGAGGTGCATGGCAGCCCCTCCCCCCATCTGACAGGAGACTCCGAGGCGACTCTGGGGGACTCAGGTTTGGCCGATTGCGGCTCCCACTGGCCACGGTTCACCGCTCCAGGCCAATGGGGGCTGCGGGAAGTGGCGCCGGCTGAGGGATGTGCTGGCCGCAGCTTCCCGCCGCCCCCATTGGCCTGGAGCAGAGAACCGCGGCCAGTGGGAGCCACGATTGGACGAAACTGTGGACGCGGCAGGTAAACAAACTGGCCCGGCCCAACCCTGGCGAGCTGCAAGCCAGAGGTTGCCGACCTCTGATCTAACTTGTCAAGCCAGCTCTGGGGGTGAAAACATAGCGACATGTAAATCCAGTTTCTCTAAACATTATATGTACAAGTGTTGTCTCTCTTCACCTAACACTTAGCCAGATTCAAAATTTTCCTTTGAAGTTCTATGGGTTACATGAGAATAAATTGGAAATAAGAGACTGTCCATCTAGAAATGTTTGCTTTCATGGGATACTGCCAGACAGGAACCTAACTAAACATACTCGAAAGTATGGAAATGGAGAATATTTCTGTGTGCTAACGTAAAGAATGACCTCTTGTCTGGAATGGTGATGAGAAGAATGGAGCTTTAATTCAAAGACTCTCAGGAGGATGAGGCAAGAAAGAGACACAAAGGGAAGGAGAGCTTCTCTGTCAGAGAACAGTGTCAGATTGACTTTGAGATGCTGTGAAGGGGTCAGGAGTGGCGTAGCCCTGCCTGGTACCCTCTGCCAACGATTGCTCCAGCACTGCAGTGGTCTGATGGGGAAATTACACAAATGAATCATCTCAAAGCTGGGTTGAGGCTCTCTTCCTTCAGAGAGAGCTTGTTGGGCTGTGGCCTTAAACTGAATGAATAAATAATAGAAAGGAATACATCTATCCCTCCCTTCCTTCAGGCAGCAGCCATCTGTGGAGCTCCTGCCTTCAGTCAGCCCTCTCTCTAGGGACTGAGAGCTGAAGATCTGCTCTTCTCCCTGGTCTACCATCAAGTAAGCCAGGGTTTCCCTCTTAAGTGCCTCCCTCCAATCCTGACATCTACCACATGTGTGACTGGGTGGAGCCACCTGAACCCACATTAGCTCATTGCCCCCAAGCTGCCCAGTGTGGGCTTTGGATACCCCATCATAGATGCTGAGAGAGGAAAAGAGAGAGAAATCAGACAGTCTATGAATGTAAGACATTCCTTGTTTAAATTAACAGAAACTTCAAGATGATACTCCATCTAGGAAGCCTGTTTCCCAGAACCTAGATTAGCTCTGATGCGATTCTGAATAAAAGTATCATTTTCTAATAAATACCACTTTCTTTAACCACAATGGGCTGCTCCTGGAGATAAAGAAAATCTTCTGGACTTTAAGGCCTTTTCTTCACTGTAAAAAAAGTGTGTTTTACCCTCATGAAGACAAGGCAATTGTAGTTTTAAAACAAGTTAGCAGGTCAAGGTAAACTCTGTGCTCCATCATAGTCTTTACTTTAACTGCCAACATGTGTGAAAACTACAAACTGCTTTGTCTTCCCTAGGATTTTACCTCATGTTAAGTCCCACATGTTAACTAACACAAGGTAAAAACACACCTTTTTTCCTAGTGAAGACTCATCCTAAGAGGCGGAACAGGGTAAAAAGGTACCTGACCTCTAGCATTCAGCCAGAGGTCTGAGACAAGAGGTGGCCTATTCCCAAGAAGTGCATCTGGAACAGCTGCTGCAGTCCATGGTGGGGCACAAAGTAAAGCCTGGTGACTGCAAGAGTGACAAGAATGGGTGGTCTCAAGTTTACTAGGGTCTAACTAAAAAGTTGTCGAGAATGTTAATGTTGGGAAGTGCTTTGAGATCCTGGAATGAAAGGTGCTATAATGTGTTTTTATGTTTTGAAGAGGAAGGCAAGGAGGAAGAGGGAGAAGAAAAGAAAGGATCTGACCTCTGACAGCACTCACTGATGAGCTTTCATTAGGCTGCAACAAAAGGTATAGGAGAAGGGAGAGTTAACTTTGATACTGAGATTCTACTAATCCAGCAAGATTCTATTGCTGCCCACTCATAATTATATTCTGACTAACATTTCCAGCTTAGCCCTGTTGTCCAACTTAAAAAGAAATAATGCTACAGAGTTCACAGTCAAAGAAGAAGATATCAAAATTATAAACTGGGAAATCGTTTTCATTTCATGAGAAAAATAAGATTTTGGTGCCTAGAAGAATGAACAAATAAAGGGAACAATTGTACAAAACACTATTCCTGTCACAGACATTTCAACTCAGCTCCTCTTTTTCTTTAACTAAATTCTTCTTGTTTACATAAATCATGCATATGTTTCAAAAACAATAAAGCATCAAATACGTACATTTATAGTGAAGCTTTTCAGGTCAGAATATTGCCCTTTGCTGGCATAATTCCTGTCATTAAAAAAGATCCTACAGCACCTAACTTATTATGTGCTCCGACGGTCTACAGGTCTAATTTACATCTCACAATCTTAGCCTATTTTTTGTGTGCCATTTACTCACTGACAGGATGCTCACAAATTTCTGCCAAAGCATAAAACCTCTTTCTAAACTGGCTGACAGTTATATATCAACCTTCTTTATTCTCATTTGGAAGAAAATTGGTGCTATCATATCTGTGACTGGTATCAGACAAGAAGGCACTGAAAATGTTTCTTTTACTTCTCTCATGGAGAGGTCCTCATTCTAGGATGTGAATAGTGGTTAGCTTGCCATTATGGAGGAAGGGGCATTACTGTGGACTGTGCATAATATATATCTGTGCATGTCTGAATGAATATGCCAAAAATCTTATGGCCAGTTTTCTGGGAGAGGAAATGTTGCCAAGCAAATGGAGAGAGAGGGAGGGAAGGACGCGGGCTGCCGGGCTTGCTGCAGCCCTGGCACCGGCTGGTGCAGACAGAGTGTGCAGTCTGCTCCCAGCAGGGCGCTCCCCTCCTCTGCGCCGCCGTCCCCTACAGTGGTGCACTGAAAGTCATCGGCAAAACAAACAAACAAAAAACACCAGGGCGCAGGGTGGCCAGAGCAGTGAACCAAAAAAAAGGTGGCCATGCCACCCTAGGATTGGACGGAATTCTGCCCTCATAAGCAAACTAGGGAAATGTGGTCTAGATAAAATTACTATAAGGTGGGTGCACAACTGGTTGAAAGACCAAACTCAAAGAGTAATTATTCATGGTTCGTTGTCAAAATGGCAGGGCTTATCTCACGAGGGGTTTCACAGGGATCAGATTTGGGTCTGGTACTATTAAATATTTTCATTAATGACTTAGATAATGCATCTGAGAGTACGCTTATACTTAGGGCCGTACCAAATTCATGGTCCATTATGGTCAATTTCACGGCCACAGGATTTGAAAAGTGGTAAATTTCATGTTTTCAGATGTTTAAATCTGAAATTTCACAGTGTTGTAAATGTGGGGGTCCCGACTCAAAAGAGGATTCTGGGGGGGGGGTTCCACAAACCTGTTGTAGGGGGGTCATGGGATTGCCACCCTCACTTCTGTGCTGCCTTCAGAGCTGAACTGTCCCTCCCCTGCCCAACCGGAGCTAGGAGCCTCCTTTGCTGGGGCACTCTCAGCAGCACAGGGAAGATCGGACACAACTCCACAAGCCTCCTCCAGCTGCAGGAACCTCTGGAGCTGCTGTCCAGTCCCAGGGAGTGTCTGCAGCAGGGGGAGGCACCTGGAGGTGGGTCTGGTCTCTCCCTCCCCAGAACAGCTGTGCAGGTGATGGACAAGTCCTGTCCCTCCCCTGCCTAGCCGGAGCTAGAGCCCCCTTTGCTGGGGTGCTCCTAGGAACAAGGGGACATCGGCTTTCATGGGGAACGGCTTATTTTACGGTCCATGGTGTGTTTTTCATGGCCGTGAAATTGGGAGGGCCCTACTTATATTATTTGCAGATGAGATCAAGTTAGGAGGGGTTGCAAGCACTTTGGAGGACAGGATTAGAATTCAAAACAACCGTGACAAATTATTGATTTTTCTTTTTGTTGATTTCAGACCAATTCTTTAAAGACAAGTGCAAAATATTAACTTAGGAAGGAAAAATCAAACTCACAGCTACAAAATCGGAAATAACTTGCTAAGTGGTAATACTGCTGAAAAGGATCTGTGGGTTATAGTGGATCACAAATTGAAGATGAGTCAACAATGTGATGCAGTTGTAAAAAAGGCTAATATCATTCTGGGGTGTATTAACAGGAGTATCGTCTGTAAGACACAGGAGGTAACTTTCCTCCATCTACTTGGCACTGGTGAGGAAAGAAACAAAAATGATCAAAGGTTTAGAAAAACCTGATACACGAGGAAAGGTTAAAAAATGGGCATGTTTAGTCCTGAGAAAAGCAGACCAAGGGGGGAACCTAATAACAATCTTCAAATATGTTACGGTTATACTGAGGACAGTGATCAGCTGTTCTCCATGCCACTGAAGGTAGGACGACAAGTAACGTGTTATTCTGCAGCAAGGGAGATTTACGTTAGCCATTAGGAAAAGCTTTCTAACTACATCAGTAGTTAAGCACTGGAACAGGCTTCCAAGGAAGGTTGTGGAATCCTCTTTATTGGAGGTTTTTAAGAACAGGTTGGACAAACACGTGTCAGGAATGTTTTAGGTTTACTTGGTCCTGCCTCAACACAGGGGGCTGGACTTGATGACTGCTTGAGTCCCAGCCAGCCCCACATTTCTATGATTCATGTGAACTTAAAGGGCAATCAACATGGTTTGTTAGGGTGAAACTCTTGTATGAACAGAACTTTGGAAAAAAGTCTGTGGCTGTTTTTAATATCATCCTATGTTTATGAAAAATTAAATACGGCTGGATAGAAGGAAGACTTGTTATTTCTTTCCAACCCTTGAACAAGTTATGGGTACAAAAAGAGCTGTTTTGTTAGAGACAAACAGATTTCACAGACACTACATTTTCAAAAAGAGGGGTATAAAGTAACTCCTGTGATAGTTCTTTGATGAGCCAACTTTCAAGGTAAAGTAACGGATGATTCTCTGGGCTCTATATCAGGAGAGGTGTCTTCACAGATTAATTCTTTAACACTTTGAGCCTGATTTTCAACTACCTAGCACTTCGTGTAGCCATTAATAACTGTGCAAAGTGAGTGTGAACTAAATATAAATACTATCATTAATGTGAACTAAGAATTCTAATTTGGTGGCATTCTACACCACCCTACTTTGAAAGGTCTCAATGATGTCACAATCATTACTATGAATTATTTATATATTACAGTAGCACCTAGAAATTCCAATCAGGATCGAGGCCCCCACTGTGTTAGGAACTGTACACACAAAAGAGAAAAAGATGTTCCCTCCCCAAAAGAGCTTACAATATAAGTATATGAGGACAGACAACATCTTGATACAACCAACAGATGGGGGCAGCATAAGGTAAGAGTAAGATGACTAGTTAATTGACAAGGGGCAAGGCCAGGTAGAATCAGGTCATTTTTATATACTTCTTGTAAATTAGTTTCACCCTTTGAGAGCTAAAATTGTTTTTGTTCCCTCATATTTCATTTCTTGGGGACCTTGACACTTTTGGCAAGGTCCAATTGAAAGCCTCTCATTGTATAGATGTGAAAGAGTGGAATTGGTCTATTTTACCTTAGATAGAGGCAAAGACTATTATTCTGGGAGGTAAGGCCAATTCTGTCCATTTATCCACTGTAGGTTACAAGAAGACCCTGTCTAGTGATCAGAAGCCATTTTCAGAGAAGTAACAGTTTTCTCTCTTGTTGAATGGGGTAAGAGGTGGGCGTTCTCTAAATTGTTTCACTTTAACTGGGAAAACTTGTCACTGTTATGTGAGGATTAAAAAGTATGCTGAGCAAGAAATTTATGTCCTAGTTTGGACCATCTGGGAGATCTTAATTGTCCCTTTTTGTTCTTTTACATAACCAAAAAAGAGAAGTATTTGATATGTTTTTTAAGAGAAAAACATTTATTTTCTGTTACTTTAATTACTTGGTCTAGTACTTCCTTAAAAATTCCATAAAATCTGAAAGCCAACTCAAAATTCCATGGTGTAACAGCTCGTCCAGAGATAACTGTACTTTTATTTGTTAATTTAGTTGCAATCTTAAGAAAAATCATAAAGAAGCATAAAGGCCATTATACAAATGGACAACAGCTACAATTTCATATATGTGACGCCAACAGACGCTGGTCAGTGGCGGGCAGGATCGAACCTGGGAACTCAATGCCTGAGCTAAAAGCCATATGGCTTTTAGCTAAGGCCGTAGAGCAGACTCATTAACCTCTAGAGGGGACAGAACATCACACCCAGGAAGGTGTGTGGGTTACAGATGCACCTCAGATAGTGTGGACTTAGGCACTAGCAACTAATCAGCAATGCTTAATTTGTGCCAGAGCTTGCCAGGGCTGAGCCCCGGCACCTCTAGGCTTGGCATTTCGTAGCCCCGGCACCTCTGGCCTTGCTGCATCAGTTATGAATGTAAAAAAATTGCTTGAGCCCAGGCACTTCTTTCATTACAAATTAAGCACTGCTAATCCATGGGGAGAAAAGAGATGCTCCTAACAGCATAACTGATGTGTTGTTATCTAAGACATTCAATTTCTGTATTTAGGCCCAGATCCACAAAGGGACTTAGGCACTTAAGCCCTAGATTTAGGTGCCCAAATCCCATTTTTTGGCCCCACTGCAATCCATGAAACGCCCATGTGGTTACCACCTAACCCTGTCAGCTCGTAAAGTCAGTCAGCACCTACATTTTCACAGTAAAATTCCCTAGGCGCCTAAGTTTCAGTCTGTGGACATGTGTACTGGTGCCTCGGACAGGGATCTGGATGCCTATCTCATGCCTAAGCCTCAGTGCAATCCTCAGACCAGGAGAAGATAGGTATTTGCCTGCATATGTTGTCTCAGGACTCAATCCAGTAGGTGTACTCAGAGGCCAGCTATTGGATCAGGCCCCATTCAAAACCCAGCTGGAAAAGGAGGAATAGATGTCTTCTTCATAACTTTTAGCCCAGTGGTTAGAGCACTCACCTGGGATGAGGGAGACACAAGTTCAATTATGCCCCTCTGCATGATGGGGAGAAAGGATTTGCACCAGGATCTTTTATCTCTCAGGAAAGTGATCTAACGGGTAACCACCAGGCTATGCAAAATTCTGATTTGGGTTCACCTCAATTTCTCCTGTTGTAGCTGTTCTACTTTGTATAAATAATTAAAAAGTTATTGTGGGGAAAAAAGCAAATGAAGACAGATACTATAGTCTGGTACAGTGGGAGGTGGGAGACCCAGGGTGTAGTCCCACTGCTCCAATGACTGTTTAAATTATTTACCCATAGTGGAACAGCTTCAAAAGGACAGACAGACAGAGAACCCCACATCTGAACAGGCAATAGTTAGGGGTCTCTCCTGAGAACTAGAAAATCCCTGTTCAAATCCTTTCCTTCCAAAAGGTGAGGGGGGAATTGAACCTGCATCTCCCACATCCCACTCTAACCAGAGGGATAAAAGTTACAAGGGAGGCACACACACCACCTCCTCTGGTGTTTCTTGTAAGAACAGTTAGGTGCCTCATCTGCTTGACTCCAGGAGAGGGCTCCTGTGGACTGTAAGCAGAGATAGGCGTCTCCCTGGAGCCAGGACTTAGGTGTGTACTGCTTGCAAGGGATGGAGTTCGGGGCAAACCCCTCATTGACAGGTTACAAAGTAGCAGCTGTGTTAGTCTGTATCCACAAAAAGAACAGGAGTACTTGTGGCACCTTAGAGACTAACAAATTTATTTCAGCATAAGCTTTCGTGGGCTACAGTTCACTTCTTCAGATGCATAGAGTGGGACACACAGACAGAAGATATTTATACATACAGAGAACATGAAAAGGTGGAAGTACGCATACCAATTGTAAGAGGCCGATCAATTGACATGAGCTATCAGTAGTGACAGACTTGAAGGTGTCAGTTTTGCAACAAAAAAAATTCAAAAACAGACTCCAAAGAGAGACTGCTGAACTTGAATTAATATGCGAATTAGACACAATTAACTTAGGCCTAAACAGAGACTGGGAATGGTTGGGTCGTTACACTAATTGAATTTTTTTTCCCCCATGTTAAGTTCTCCTCACACCTTCTATGGGTCATCTCGATTATCGCTTCAAAGTTTTTTCTTCTGCTGCTACTGATAGCTCATCTCAATTGATCTGCCTCTTACAATTGGTATGCGTACTTCCACCTTTTCATGTTCTCTGTATGTATAAATATCTTCTGTCTGTGTGTCCCACTCTATGCATCTGAAGAAGTGAGCTGTAGCCCATGAAAGCTTATGCTGAAATAAATTTGTTAGTCTCTAAGGTCTGGTCTATACTACCCGCCTGAATCGGCAGGTAGAAATCGACCTCTCAGGGATCGATTTATCGCGTCCCGTCGGGACGCGACAATCGATCCCCGAATCGGCGCTCTAACTCCACCAGCGGAGGTGGTAGTAAGCGCCGCCGACAAAAAGCGGCAGAAGTCGATTTTGCTGCCGTCCTCACAACGGGGTAAGTCGGCTGCAATACGTCGAATTCAGCTACGCTATTCACGTAGCTGAATTTGCGTATCTTAAATCGACTCCCCGCTGTAGTGTAGATGTACCCTTAGGTGCCACAAGTACTCCTGTTCCCTCATTGACAGTTTGCGTTGGCTAGCTTAGGTAGCTCCCTGCCTACTACACTGGCTTTTGTAGATCCCATTTTTAGGTGCCTCGCTCTCCCCATGCATTGTCCCTTGGTGGATCTAGGCCTTAGTGCCTTATCCAATACCCACTGAACTCAATGGAAAGACTTGCATAGACCTCACTGGAGCCAGGTCAGGCCCTCAGAGAATATTTCCCTTTCAAAATGATAGAAGATTTTTTTTTAACACTTGGCAGCTCTTGCTGAATTTACTTTTAAAACAAGTGATCTTAGGTAGCTTTTACATTTTTGCCAGACTTCTGTGGAAAGACAACTTCTGTTTAAAAACATTCAGCTTGACTTCAAATTGTTCAACAGGAGAATGAAGAGATAATAGCTTTGCTCTTTTACTGTCACCAGACAATAGAGGACACTTCTCTTAAGCTCTATGTACTCCAGTATAACTGGTAAATAAAGTCTTTATAATTTCTAATCAAATTATTGATATCGTCACATTATTCATGTGATGGTGCTTTGTATTTGTACTGTGCCTGTAAGAGCAGCATCTCAAAGCCATTTTGCAGTTATATTATAGATATCTTTTGGGCAGTTATTTTGCTACAGGAAAAGGATAGATGACTGTCACAAGTAATTTGCTATGAGTGAAAGGTAACATATCAGCAAAGTTGCTTGAGGAGAACCAATGAGCTAAGCCAACAGAGAAATTTTTAACTGATTTTATTTCACTCCCTTTTGTCCCAGTTTGACCAGACATTTCACTACACAGATTTTTTTTTTTACCCTAAATGCTGTATATATTTTATTCACCTACCTACAAATGTCTGGATAAACCCTAGGAAATGATGTTTATTTTTTTTAAGGCAATTACTTAGCAGTAGGAGACTAAAACAGTGGGGTAAAACAAACTCATGGCTAATGATTGGATGCCCTATTTTAGTCAAAGACCAAAGGATAACTCAGAGTCTGGATTCATGACAGTCCACAGCACAAATTCATGTGATCAAAGCAGCAGTTATAGTAATTAAAACAAAGCTTTCAAATATTTAAATGAGGCCATAATTATTCCCTTTTCAGATGGAGGATGGCTCTGAATCCCTGTAATCTCTCTGGAAACATTAAAAGCTTATAATGGCAGTGAGGAGAATTCCCTCATGAGATGAGGAAAATGCAGAATTGCAGAAGTGAAATGGCAGATAAGGCAAAATTAAAAACCCTTCTTGTAAGAGCAGCAACATATTTGAGCTTGTGCACCCTACTGTTCCTACCCCTGAGATGATCAAATATAAGGATGGTTAGAATGCTTCCCTCAGTTCATCTAAACTGTTGTAACAGGCCATGGGGAGACAAGTGGTCTTTGCAGATAGCTTGGATCAAACCATATTAGGCCTAAAAATACAGGTATCAACTCAGTGAATTGCATCTGAACACTAACAGGGAATTGGTGAAGCACAGGGAGCAGTGGTATAATATATTGCTTCTGGTCAATCCTTATAAATATGTGGGCTCCTACAATCTGCAGTAGCTGAAACTTCCAAGTGGTCTTCCAGCATATCCCACAAAGAGCACATAACAATTATTCAGTATGGAGGTTCCAGAATCAGAGTTAACTAAGACAAGTTCCTCATCCAAGACAAACGTTAGGGGCAGCAGAAGCAAGGGAGCAGGGAGATGAGTGCCCCTGCAAAGGAACATTGCTCCTAGAGGACCTGGTGCAGCCATGGGGCCCAGGATCAGGCCAGAAGGCAGGAAGTGGGACCCAGAAGGGCTGGAATGGGCCTGGGTTCAGATAGGAAAACCTGAGATCCTCCTTCCCAGCTTGGAGCCGGCTGTCCTGTCCCTGTCTGAGTCTCAGTGTCTCACCTCACGCCCCCTCCTATCCTTCTCAGACCCCTATTTGCAGCGATTTTCTGCCACGCCCTTTTCCCCCACTGACAAATGCCAGCTATCATTTTATCAAGCACAGGTGAAAAAAGACATTTCTAGCTCCAAAACTACCAAGTGCTCCAGGCGCAAACTGGAGATCCAGATGTACCCCAAATTATGAACCACATTGAGAAAGGATAGCCAGACCTCAGTCATGGCGAGGGTAACTATTCTTTTCCATACATTCAAGTTGCACCCTATCCAACCACCATCCACTTCTATCTTAAATGGATTTAAGCCTTAGACAACTTACTGTCATTCAAAACAATAAGAAAACAAAGTCATTATATCATCCATGTCCCATGAAAGAAACAAAGCTGCCCATCATTGCCATATTGATGGAACTGCAGCACAAGCCGCTGCATCTCCCCAGTAGCCTCAACCCATGCTGAACAAGAGGGGGTAACAGATTAGTCCTCTGTTGTTGGATGAGCAGGTTGGATGAGCACCACTCTATTATGCAGCCTTGCCAGGGTCAAGAGCCAAGTGAACAGAATTTGCGAATGGTATTAAATGCTGCCGACAGATCTAAGAGAGTCAGTATGGACACCTGACCTTTGCTCATTGCTAGGAGGAGTTAGTCCATAAAACCTAAGTATCCTCAATAGAATTGCCATTTCAACAACTGTATTATTGGGGATCAGAGAGATCAGAGAACTCTAGGTGAGGATGGAGATGCTTTACCACAATGTCTCAATAACCTTGTCCCAAAAAGCTAGGATAGAGACAAGGCAATAGTTAGTGAGACCATCAACTTCAAGAGATGGTTTCTTGAGCAAGGGCCTTACAACTCCTCATCTGGGACATACTGCCTCCTGTCCACCCTCAGAAAGGCATTAATGATCACAGTCAATAATGTACTCAGTACCTCTCTGCTGGAATTTACTAGTGATTAGGGGCCTGGGTAACAACTAGAAAGTAGGTAGTAAACTAAGCTAGGCCAGCACAGCCAGAACCACTGGGAGCAAAAGCGGTTGGAATGGAGATGATGTGGCATTTCACCTGTGAGATCTTATTTTCTAAACTTAACTCCTCACAGTGAGAAAATCTTATGCTTTCTTCCAGACAGTGGTAGACTAGATTTATCAAGCTATCCACAACCCAATACAGTTTCAAGAGATGAAACTTCATGGATGCTAATATGGAAGGAAAGAAAACTTTCTTCCCCTCTGCCACAGCCATAGCACAGGATTTTAAAAAATTCTCCATGCTGCAACTGATCAACCGTAGAGTGGAATAACTCTCTAAAACGCTGACTTCAACTTACATGTACTTTATTTGTAACAAGTTATCTATACACCAAGGCCACTTGTATGGATGGCATATGAGGGAAGAGCATTTAGAAAACATGGTACAGTAACTCCTTGCTTAACGTTGTAATTATGGTCCAGAAAGATGCTACTTTAAGCAAAATGATATTAAGCAAATCCAATTTCCCCATAAGAATTAATGTAAATAAGGGGAGTTAGGTTCCAGGGAAATTTTTTTTGCCAGACAAAAGACTATATTTTGTATATATATATATACACACACACACACACACACACACACACACACATATATACACAGTATACGTTTTAAACAAACAATTTAATACTGTACACAGTGGAAGAGGGCAGGATAGGTCCCAGGGAATGCCTTACTGCTAAATGATGAACTAGCACTCGGCTGAGCCCTCAAGAGTTAACACATTGTTGTTAATGTAGCCTCACACTCTACAAGGCAGCACCAATGGAGGGAGGGGAGACAGCCTGGCAGAGAGAGACAGAGACACACACCATTTGTGTGAGAGAGAGACACGCATTGCCCCTTTAAGTACACTGATCCCACTCTAAGTACATTGCCTTTTTAAGTAGATCAGCAAGTTGAGGATTTAGGAGCCTAAAATGACAGTTAGGCACCTGAATCCCTTTGTGGATCTAGCTCTAAATACATTTTTCTGTCCAGCCTAGTTTTAAATGTTCCAAGCCAGGGAGGTTCCAGAACATCACATCATATAGTATATTTTTAGATCATTATCATGTCTTCCACACCTTTAGTTGTCACTGAGCCAAGCTGAATTTATTTAGCTCTTTCAATCTTGCCAATCAGTTTTTCCCACCCCCTAATCTTTTATGTTGTTATTCACTAAGTTCTAACAACAGAATTTAATATTCTACATGTAGTTGCAAGACAGCTGTAAGGAAGAGAGTTATTAGCTCTCTGATCCATGACATGAGGCATCTGTGCTTGAAGTCCAAAACTACTTTGGCCTTTTTTGGCGCCGTATCACTTTGCCCACTCAAATGTCTCTCACCAGGAGACATGCACAGGTAAACAGATGCCTGGCTGTTCCTCAAGGGGGGAGGTGAGAAAAAAATATAGTCACGTTATTATAAAAGGTTGAGGAACTTAGAAAGCTATTAATAATTATTAATGAAGAGTAGGTAAGGAAATACAGAGTAACTTTAGCTATTAATAAAGATTACATGCATCCTAAGGTGTGAAGAGAATTAGCTAATAAATTTACTGAATTCCTGACAATTATGTTTGAAAAAAATCACATATGGGGAGACACTAGAAAACTTGGAAGTTAATAAACTGTAGTACTGATATTCAAACAAAGGAAAGAAGAGTGATCCTGGCAATTACTGTCCTTTAAAAGTAACTTCCATACCTAGGAAAATAATGTAAGAAGAACTGTGCATACATCTAGACAATATTGGAACAACAGGTAGAATAATGGTAACTTCGCTAGTTGACTGGCTGCATGCTGAAACAAAGTAGGCATTGAGTAGCTCTGCCTTCCTATCATCTTCCTTTACCAGCTCACCTTCTCCATTGAGCAGCAGACCCACACCATCCTTGTTTTTTCTTCTTCTTTTTTTTTGTCTGACATATTTGAAGAACTCTTTGTGCTGTTTCTAACATTTCTTGCCAGTTGTAACTCATTATTTGCCTTGGCTTTCCTGATTTTGTCCCTACATGCTCGCATTTATTCCCATGTATACTTCCATGGTGACATTCCCGTTCATCCATTTTCTGTATATATCCCTTTTGGTTTTTAGATGGTTTTTTGAATTTTAGTAATACATTTAATAGTGACCCCTAAAATCTGAAGTATTGGATTAATTTCCCCTAGATATATTAGGTCCATTTTCTAAAATGAATCACATTTTATTATTATTTCTACCCTATTATTTTCTACCTCTTTAGATCAGTTTGTATGATTTCTCTGGCTTCACTGGTGTTTGCAGCTGCGCACAATTTAGTATCAATGGCATATTTCATCAATATCCTTTTTATTCCCTTTCCTAGATCATTGATAAAGATATTTAATAAGACGGGTTTAGTACTGATTACTATTGTACCCAACAGACACATCTTCCCAATGCCAGACATTATCACATACATTACCGTTTGTTTATGCTCTGTCATCCAGTTTTCAATCCATATGATAGTGTTTTTATTCAAGCCAAATTAATTTTTCAATTCAGATTTTAGAAGTCACTATTGTAGTAAGATGAGGCCCTGAAACATAAGCTCTTGTGTCAGAGGCCCAGTCTGAGGCCTAAAGCCTGAACCAAAGTACTTCCAGGCACTGCTAAGCAAAAGCTGGGCTGTGAGCCAGAGACAGGCCCCGCTCACAGAAGTTGGCGAGAAGAAGGTTGTTAGAAGCAGGTGCTTAACATATAAGTGCTAATAAGAGGAACTTGTCCCAAGATGGCACCTGGACAGTCCAATACAAGGACACTCCATAGACATAACAAGGAACAGGCAGGTGTATCTTGAAGACAGGGTCGAAAGTACAGCATGATGGATAGGTCTGTTTGTCTGAAACAACATGATCAAAGGGGGAGACAGCACCCTAATGAGCCAAGAGGCTGTACCTCAATACGTCAGTAGGGATGAGTAATCTGTCCTGTAACTGTATAAAAGTAGGTCCCGGAGTGCGCATCTTTGTCTGGCCTAGGGGGCAGTGGAAAGTCCCATTGCCAGGGGGCACAAATTCGTAGTATGGCTTGTAGAGTCTACGGGAAACTATTACTGTGCTTCGTTTGACAATAAACCTGGTTCAGGTTCCTTCGTACCTTACTAGAGTCTGTGGTCTTTGGGGGTTCTCTCGGGGTCTGCTGTGTCAGCTATCTGCGCAGAGCTGGGGCAGCACACAAAGGGAACACGCACGCAGCCATCTGTTATCATCGAACAAGAAGCAGAGCACCACACCAGTAGCCACTGACAACAACTATCAAGTGACATCAACATTATTTTACTAGGGTCAGAAGTTAGTGTTACAGGAAAGCAATTGCTAGAGTCACTCTTCTTTACTTTTTTTTAAAATATATATATATAGATATCACTACTACAATTTGAGAGCAAAATAGACTCCACATGACTAAGAGTCTTTATGATAGAAGACATTTCTTGTAAAAATCCTTTGTGTGAGCCTTGTAGACCAAATAAACTTGATTCATCCTGACTCCTCCCATTCCCCAGAACAAACCCCAGAAGAGGGAGAGAGGCAAGGGGATGGTGCCATGCTAAGCCCACCGTAAGCATGGAAGAGGGACATCTATGCCTGAGGGCTCCCTTCATGTATGTGTACGGCCCTACCAAATTCATTGTACATTTTGGTTAATTTCACAATCATAGGATTTTAAAAATTTCATGATTTCAGCTATTTAAATCTGAAATGTCATGGTGTTGTAATTGTAGGGGTCCTGACCCAAAAAGGAGTTGTGTGTGTGTGGGGTGTTGCAAGGTTATTGTAAGGGTGTGGGGGGTTGCAGTACTGCTGCCCTTATTTCTGAGCAGCTGCTGGCGGCAGTGCTGCCTTCAGAACTAGGCAGCTGGAGAGCAGCGGCTGCTGGCCAGGAGACCAGCTCTGAAGGCAGAGCCGCTGCCAGCAGCAGCGCAGAAGTAAGAATGGCATGGTATGGTATTGCCACCCTTACTTCTGTGCTGCCGCCTGCAGAGCTGGGACTTCAGTCAGCAGCTGCCACTTTCTGGCCATCCAATCTGAAGGCAGCAGCGCAGAAGTAAGGGTGGTATGGTATGATATTGCCACCCTTACTTCTGCACTGCTGCTGGCGTCATACTGCCTTCAGAGCTGGGTGCCTGGCCAACAGCCGCTGCTCTCTGGCTGCCCAGCTCTGAAGGCAGGGCAGAAGTAATGGTGGCAATACCGCAAGCCCCACTAAAATAACATTGTGACACCCCCCCTTCAACTCCCTGTTGGGAAGGACCCCCAATTTGAGAAACACTGGTCTCCCCCATGAAACCTGTATAGTATAGGGTAAAAGCACACAAATGATCAGATTTCATGGGAGGAGACGAGATTTCACGGTCCATGGCGCGTTTTTCATGGCGGTGAATTTGGTAAGGCCCTATATATGTGTCTAAGATGGCATGATCTGACCCAATTATTTTCAATTTATCTGCCCTCTTTTAAATGTTGGTTTTAGGCTCCCTGGGCTCAAGTTTTGCCCTCATTTACTGTTCCACTTCACTAAAATAATTAAAGAAGATAATTGAAGAATAAGACACAACAAGCAGTGCATTTAAGAGCTTATTATAGTTTCAAGTGGTGTTCTGAGACACAAATGGCCGAAACCTGACCTGAGAGCTGAGAAGAGCAACAGACACTATAAAATACGTAAGCCTAAGTGTCTCATCACTGTTATGTAATGGAATGTATATATACAATTAGGAAAATACACTACTGCATGCACTGTTACAGACACAGATAAGCATTGCTGACAACCAATCAGAATGGTTCAAATTTTTCCAAAAGTCTGAAGTCATTTCATTATAAAAAATTACACACTCAAGTGTGCAATGATTTGCAAAATGTAATCACATGAAAAATGAGTGTTAAACAAGCAAAATGCTGAATGCTGCCAACAGAACTGTATGGGTTAATAGGTGGTTTTTAAGAAAGCCTTTTCAAACAAAGCCTTCAAAGGTTATCGTGCTACCTTATGGATCAGTTGGTAAAAATGTTTTGCCAAATGAATGTAAGGAAACTTAAAACTGTCGGCTTTCGCCTACCGTACCAAGATCAGTCTTAAGATCTGTTGGCAGACTTAATTTTCTTGATCCTTTAACTGAAACAACAGAAAAAGGAGAAAGGCAGTTGTTAATAATTAAGAAAGAAAAAGGAACGAGGGAGAACAACATGCCATCTTCCGCTTAAAATCATGTTGCACATTTTGTATCAGCGTAGAAAGGCTGAAATGGTGTTCAAATGTGTTCAGAAATGGTGTTTTCCTAGCATCATTCAGCAAAATAAATTAATCTGAAGACAGAAGCACTGGAAAAGCCAGTATTCCAGCTGCAGAGAAGTGAATGGTCCTTTACAAAGTCTTTGCTGTGTATTGCAATATCTTACCTTACCATGACTGGCATACCAAAAAAGCAAATGAGATTAAGGCAAATATTGCAAAGGCTGGTGATGTAGCACTGCATAAAAGTATTTTAATAACTGGAAATCAATTTAATAAGGGTGCTACTGAGTCAATGGGTTCTGATGACATCATACCTTAAGACATCAATTGTAAAGGAGAGGGCTTATTGCATATATGATGGAGGCAGCACACATTACAGTATATATTATAGATGAGGGGACAGATTGCATAGAAATGAAATACATTAGCTTTAAGATAAAATTTAGTATTTTCTAGACATCAAAACACTATATTGAGTTTATTTCATTTGCTGAAAACTTAATTATGTTTACTTTAATGAGAGAGTACCTGAAAAATGTTGCAATTAAGAATCTCTCATTTTGCTTCTGTTCAGAAACTTTTCCTTCAATATCACTTCAACACAAACAACATTTTAAGCCATGAGCACCACAGAGGAATTCAAATGTAGCATGCCTTATAGGAGTCAAAGGGATTCTGGATTTGGACAAAATGCCTTAGGAAGTCATTTATTGAGTACTTAGAAGATTGTTTTTCCAATGCAGGACTTTTATTTTAATTTCATAATTCATTTTTGTTTTCAGAAATGCATGCCACTCTTTTCTATGTTCAAATCAGAGCTATATTTACCTATATTTGCTCTGATAGTTTCCTTGCTTGGTCTCTGCCACAAGAGTTTTATTTTTAATTTGAGCCAAATCCCAGGCTGGCATTGGCTGCAGGTATAGTGGGGTGGGGCTAGCTGAACCCACAGATTTTCTTTAATTTCTGCTGTGCAAGGCACCAGTTTCTCTGCTCCGTCACACACCTAATGATGACACTTAAATAGGTCTGGCAGAATTTGATTTTTAATTTATTGTAAGTTTGATGGATAATATTGATGCTTACTCTTAAGCATTTTATTTGATTTTTATTGATTTAAATGTTTACCTTGGTGGAAAATTATGGGATTCAGAATATACATGTCAGACAATAATTATTTAATTACCGTAGATACTGAGATTCAAAATGTTAAAATTTTATAACCATTGAAACACAAATTGTCAACATCACATGTCAAAACATACAAAGTAAATATCCTTAAATCGAACTCTAAGTTCTCAAGCAGCATTTTTCTTACTTTGCCTATCTGTAAATTTCAATTATATACTGAAAAGTTTTTTGTCAGTGTGTGTGTGTGTACACAGTGAAATTGATGTTTACCAACATTACCAATAAAAATCTAATCCTTCTAAGCCTATACGTAAAGGACAGATTTTTTGTGCTCACAGTATGTGCTCTCAATTGCATGTCTAATTGCTATAACTTAGTGTACAAATAGCCAAATAAACAAGGGACAGAAATATCTGTTCCTAAAAGTTCCTGAATCAATTTTCCTTAATGAGGTATGGTGAAAAACAGTAAGTTTACTAAATAAGGCACTGATCCTAAAATGTGTTATGTATGGGCTTTTGTAGAGCCCTGTTTACTTTATTCATGGCATAAAAGTTTCATGTGAAGCCTCAGAGTTTATGGCCTGTTTTTTCACAGTGATACTGAGCACTCACAGTTCCAATGGTAGACTGAAGGTAGTATACAGACTTAACTTTTGAACTCCAAATCACAGATGATAAATAAAAATGTAATTTGGCTTTCTTCATTCAATCTTGCACTCCTGAGTTAAAATAAGGCATCATAATAACACCCACAAAGAGTGAGCTCAAAACATCAATCAACATATTTCTTTCCACTGTCTGAGATTTTTAAACAGGCAATAAATCAATCAAATGTCACTGTATGGTAAACCATACTGTCATCATGAGAGACACATTTAAAAAGAGAACTGTTTACATTCTGCAATTTTTCCTAATTTATGTTTCCATTAAAAGAAAACTTTTTGTGCAATCTGCCACAGCCCAGGTATCCAAATACAAATAGAATTTTCCAAATTGTTTTGTTAAAGTTCATTTCCCATATATCTATGGTATCATGAATCCAACACTAGCATTTAAATGCTAATCAAATTCCACGGGCATACCAGCAAAAAGACTGTTCTCCATGTCTCCTGCCAAACCCCATCAAAGTGTGGGCTGGAATTGTTTTCCCTTACTCAAAAGACAGTATGTGGCATACTGAGTTTGAGAAATCTTTCCCTCAAGCCATGTAATTCCATGTTCTAAGTCCAAAGGGGATTCAGGATGGCCTTTTGATTTTCCAGTTTTATTCACTGCATCCCCGTGGCCTCTAAAATCATACAACAGGGCTAAGTAAAAAGATAACCCCTGGTAAGAGGTTTAAATGATTGCCTGCTGGAACAGGTTGGATTTGTACTGTAACTAGGACACTGTCATCGTGTTTAAAATAAGTATTCCATCAGAGCTGCATCATTAACTCAGGGTTCTAATATTCACAGCACGGGCTCTACAAGTAGAGTCATCAGTGACTCAACTCAAATGACAAATGGTGGTGGAAAAATAGGGGTATAAACAGATAATTGTATGGAATTCTTGAGTGTTCCTGGATTAAATATTTAATAGGCCTGATCTTACACTATCGGTACCAAGGGCAGAAGTACAAAATCCACAAGGAACAGGGTTTGATGCTGCAAATACCATTTTTCAGGGGAACCTGGAGTTAGCCAATGCAGCCAAAGCACTGGATAGGATCAAACCAGGAGTGGGGCGAGGCAGGGCAGGGCAGGGCAGGGCAGGGCAGGGCAGGATATGTGATGATTTATCCAAGCAGCCCCCATATGTAGAGTTCTTATGGAGGCCTGACTGCAACTGAAAGGTCCCTGGATTCCTGACAGAATCCAGCCACAATGCTCTGTTCTGGAGGTGAAACAGGGCGTCGCCCAGTGTGCCCAAGGAGAGAAATTTGCACTCTCTCGCATCAGTGAAAGTGACTCTGGCCCTCCGAATCTATTTTCTGATTCTGATATATTTGCGGAGGACCAAGTCCTACTGTCTCTTCTGTGGAGTGGATGGTGGTTTGCTTGCACAAGTAGGGAGGGTGGACATCAGAGGACTGTGCAGAGACCGCTATGGAGCCTAGTTCCATGGGTTCCTTGTGTGCCACGTCAAATGAACACTTTGGGGATCAAAGGGATTAGCAGGATTGTGGCTAGTGAATCCATAACAATGCAGATTCACCAGTCATCTCTTCAAGAAAAGCAAGGACCAATAGCTACAAGGGTTACTGAAGCCCTGAGGCTACATTAAGCTACTCAGTGGTTCTTACGGCTTTCCACTCATAAGTATCCTGGAAATCCCATTTTCATAGTTTAGTTACTCCAATTGTGAGGGGCCCCGGACTTGCCCCCTATTGCAGCTGATATGCTGAAGCACAACCATCTTTGCATTTTGCAAATCCATTACCCTTTCTGACATATTAAATAGGCTCATATGAAAAAAACATTTTATTTTAAACCAGAGGTATTTTTGAATGACAGCCACTGCCAATAAAATTTCAGCTGGTGACAAAGGCCTGGTCTACACTACGACTTTAATTCGGATTTATCAGCTTTAATTCGAATTAACCCTGTAACCGTCCACACAACGACGCCATTTAATTCGATGTAAAGGGCCCTTTAAATCGATTTCTGTACTCCACCCCAACGAGCGGAGTAGCGCCAAAATCGATTTTAGCAATTCGAATTAGGGTTAGTGTGGCCGCAATTCGATGGTATTGGCCTCCGGGAGCTATCCCACAGTGCATCATTGTGACCACTCTGGACAGCAATCCGAACTCGGATGCACTGGCCAGGTAGACAGGAAAAGCCCCGCGAACATTTGAACTTCATTTCCTGTTTGCCCAGCGTGGAGAGCACAGGTGACCACAGATACCTCATCAGCACAGGTAACCATGCAGGCTGATAATCGAAAAAGAGCACCAGCATGGACCGTGAGGGAGGTACTGGATCTGATCGCTGTATGGGGAGAGGATTCAGTGCTTGCAGAACTTCGTTCTAAAAGACGAAATGCAAAAACTTTTGAAAAAATTTCCAAGGGCATGATGGAGAGAGGCCACAATAGGGACTCTGAGCAGTGCCGCGTGAAGGTCAAGGAGCTCAGACAAGCCTATCAAAAAACAAAGGAGGCAAACGGTCGCTCCGGGTCAGAGCCGCGGACATGCCGCTACTACGCCGAGCTGCATGCAATTCTAGGGGGGGCTGCCACCACTACCCCACCTTTGTTCGTGGATTCTGGGTCGGGGATAGTCTCGACGCCTGAGGATTCTGCCGATGGGGTAGAGGAGGAGGAGGAGGAGGAGGATGAGCTTGCAGAGAGCACACAGCACTCCATTCTCCCCAACAGCCAGGATCTTTTTATCACCCTGACTGAAGTACCCTCCCAAGCCTCCCAAGCCAGTACCCAAGACTCTGACCCCATGGAAGGGACCTCAGGTGAGTTTACCTTTTAAAATATAAAACTTGTTTTAAAAGCAAACGGTTTTTAATGATTACTTTGCCTGACTTTGCATTCGCGGTCAGTTCAGCTACTGGAAAAGTCTGTAGCTACTGGAAAAGTCTGTTAACGTGTATGGGGATGGAGCGGAAATCCTCCAGGGACATCTCCATGAAGCTCTCCTGGAGGTACTCCGAAAGCCTTGCCAGAAGGTTTCTGGGCAGTGCATCCTTATTCCCTCCGCCATGGTAGGACACTTGACCACGCCATGCTTGCAGCAAGTAATCTGGTATCATTGCCTGACAAAGCCTGGCAGCGTATGGTCCCGGTGTTTGCTGGCATTCAAGCAACATCCGTTCTTTATCTTGTTGTGTAATCCTCAGGAGAGTGATATCACTCCTGGTAACCTGGTTGAAATACGGGAACTTAATTAAGGGGACAGAGGTGGCCGTTCCTACTGGGCTGTTTGCCTGTGGCGGAAAATAAATCCTTCCCTGCAGTTAGCCAAGCGCAGATGGGAAATTGGCCATGAAGTTTTCCGCGTTTGGCTAGCAGGGATCTTCCCTGTTACCAGCCACGCGGTGGGGGGAGGGTACCGTGATCATCCCAGAGAATTCATGGCGAGGGGGGGGGTCGGCGGCGGGGGGGGGGGTAGTTTGGTGCCTGCAGGGATCTTCCCTGATACCAGCCACGCGGTGGGGGGAGGGGTACCGTGATCATCCCAGAGAATTCATGGCGGGGGGGGGGTTAGTTTGTTTTCTGGTGCTGCTGAATGTTAACAGAAAAACCGCAGCACTCTACTTGCCTGAAGGGGCCCAGACAAGCCCCCCCACACTGCCCCCCCCAACTGGCTGAGATTGGCCAGGCTTCTGCAGCACTCTACAGGCTATGCTTGGTATGTGGGAAAGGAGGGTGCAGAAGCTGTAAAACAATGGCTTACCATGGCCGCATGCAAGCCGAATTCTGTTGCCCAGACCTGTGATCTCTAGCAGCAAAGCCACAAGCACTCAGCATTAAGAGGCAAAATGCGACCTTGCACAGAAATCACATGTGCTATGTAATGTGAACAGTGTTGGTCACCGTGAAAGAGTATAAGCATTGTTCTGCAAAATGTAGCTTTTAAAACAATTCTCTCTTTTTTCCCCTCCCTACAGCAGCTGCAAATTCCTCAAGCCTCCCTCCTCCATCCCGAAGGTTATCACAGATAAGGCGTCGTAAGAAGAAGACGCGGGAGGACATGTTTTCTGAAATTATGCAATCCAGCAGGAGTGACAGAGCTCATCTGAATGAGTGGAAGGAAACAGTTTCAAAGTATAGGAAAGAAGTCAGTGAACGTGAGGAGAGGAGGGACCAACGTGAGGAGAGGAGGGACCAACGTGAGGAGAGGAGAGACGATCGAGATGAGAGATGGCGGCAGGAAGACCAGAGGATGAAGGATGCAACGCTGGGGCTGCTCCGGCGTCTGGTGGAGGTTCAGGAACGGCTGCTGGAAAACAGACTGCCGCTTCAGCCCCTGTTCCACCCTCCCCCCTCCCCATGTTCCGTATCCTCCTCACCCAGACGTATAAGAACGCGGGGGGGGAGGCTCCGTACACCTTCCCATTCCACCCCAGTAGACAGCCCAAGCAAAAGGCTGTCATTTTTTTAACCTTTTCTTTGTGGCTTTTTCCTTCCCAGCAATCCTCCTCCCAAATACCACCCGGGTTCCCTCCCTCTTTTTCTAATCTATTAATAAAGAATAAATGATTTTTAAATGATAGTGACTTTATTTGGTTTGAAAGAAAGATGGGGGAAGGGGCAGGGTGGGTTCCTTACAGAAAATCAGTCAGTAAAGGGGGAGGGTTTTCATGAAGGAGAAACAAACAGATATTTCACACGGTAGCCTGGCCAGCCATGAAACTAGTTTTCAAAGCTTCTCTGATGCACAGCGCTTCATGGTGTGATCTTCTAATCGCCCTGGTGTCTGGCTGCGCGTAATCAGCAGCCAGGCGATTTGCCTCAGCCTCCCACCCCGCCATAAAGGTCTCCCCCTTACTTTCACAGAGATTGTGGAGCACACAGCAAGCAGAAATAACAATGGGGAGATTTCTTTGGCTGAGGTCAGAGCGAGTCAATAATGAACGCCAGCGACCTTTTAAACGGCCAAATGCACATTCTACCACCATTCTGCACTTGCTTAGCCTGTAGTTAAACAGCTCCTGACTCCTGTCCAGGCTGCCTGTGTATGGCTTCATAAGCCATGGCATTAAGGGGTAGGCTGGGTCCCCAAGAATAACTATGGGCATTTCAACATCCCCAACGGTTATTTTCTGGTCCGGAAAGTAAGTCCCTTGCTGCAGCCCTTTAAACAGAGTAGTGTTCCTGAAGACGCGAGCGTCATGAACCCTTCCCGCCCAGCCCGCGTTGATGTTGGTGAAACGTCCCTTGTGATCCACAAGTGCTTGCAGCACCATTGAAAAGTACCCCTTGCGGTTTATGTACTCGGTGGCTTGGTGCTCCGGTGCCAAGATAGGGATATGGGTTCCGTCTATTGCCCCACCACAGTTAGGGAATCCCATTGCAGCAAAACCATCCACTATAGCCTGCACATTTCCCAGAGTCACTAACTTTCGTAGCAGCACCTGAGTGATTGCTTTGGCTACTTGCATCACAGCAGCCCCCACCGTAGATTTGCCCACTCCAAATTGATTCCCGACTGACCGGTAGCTGTCTGGCGTTGCAAGCTTCCACAGGGCTATCGCCACGCGCTTCTCAACTGTGAGGGCTGCTCTCATCTTGGTATTCTGGCGTTTCAGGGCAGGAGACAGCAAGTCACAAAGTTCCATGAAAGTGCCCTTACGCATGCGAAAGTTCCGCAGCCACTGGGAATCGTCCCAGACCTGCAACACTATGCGGTCCCACCAGTCTGTGCTTGTTTCCCTTGCCCAGAATCGGCGTTCCATGGATAGAATCTGCCCCATTAACAACTTGATCTCCAAAGCACCGGGGCCTGTGGTTTCACTGAATTCTGTGTCCGTGTCCGTGTCCATGTCCTCATCATGCTTGTCGCTGCGCTGCCGCCGCCGCTGCCGCCTCGCCTCGTTTTTCTGGTCCTGGCTGAGCATAAACTCCACGAGAACGCGCGAGGTGTTTGCAATATTCATGAGTGCTGTCTTGACCTCAGCGGGCTCCATGCTTGCCGTGGTATGGAGTCTGCAGTGTTCACCCACCCAGGAAAAAAGGCGCGAAAATGGTTGTCTGCCGTCCGTTGCTTTCATGCAGGGAGGGAGGGAGGGAGGAAGTGAGGCTGTACCCAGAACCACCTGCGACGATGTTTTTTGTCCCATCAGGCACTGGGATCTTAACCCACAATCCCAATGGGCGCGGGAGACTGCGGGAACTATGGGATAGCTATGGAATTGCTACCCACAGTGCAACGGTGCAGAAATCGACGCTAGCCCCGGTACTTGGACGCACACCACCGAATTACTGTGGTAGTGTGGCCGCACTCATTTCGACTTTATACAACCTGTTTCTCAAATCCGAATTATCTAAATTTGGATTAATCCCGTAGTGTAGACATACCCTTAGGCTAGGTCTACACTGGGGGGGGAGATCGATTTAAGATACGCAAATTCAGCTACATGAATAGCATAGCTGAATTTGACGTATCCGATCCGACTTACCCCGCTGTGAGGACGGCGCAAATCGACCGCCACAGCTCCCCTGTTGATGGCGCTTATTCCTACCTGGGCTGGTGAGTACACGCGTCGATTCTGGGATCGATTGTTGCGTCCCGATGAGACGCGATAATTCGATCCCCGAGAGATCGATTTCTACCCGCCGATCCAGGCGGGTAGTGAAGACAAGCCCTAAGTTTTACATTTCAAAGACATAAATACAATAAATATTGGTGTGCTTAGAAGAACTAAGATAGGTAACACACATAAAACAGTCATGGTTTACCCTGACGACTGCTTCCCAAAAAGACAAACAGCAGAACAAATGTAAGCTCCAGTGCAAAATAACTGGAAATCAACTGATCTAAAGCAGATAGTTTCGGACAGTATCAGAAAAATATGCACTTAACTTTACTACCATGAGTAGGCCCAATGGCACCTCACCCCTACAAGAGTTAAGCACATGCATAAGGATTTGCAAAGTTGGGGCCTACGTGAGAATCTCAGCTTATATTGAAAAGAGAAAGTAAATTTCTAGCCCTCAGAGAAAAAGTTTGAAAATGCAGACCCCACTGGCTCAAAAACCAGAAGATAAATAAAAAGAATCCCAAATTTGTTATTTTTAAGCCAATTTCACTAATTTTTGGGGCCTAACTCATGATTTTGAATTCTTGGGGCTGGCAATACTGTTCTATCCAGTTTCACTTTCATGTTTTCAGATCTGCAAAGTTTAGGTTAAAAATACTACAGAGACTGTTTCTTTTTTAAAAATAACTAATTTTGTTGCAGTTTTTAAAATGTCATTGAAACATTTATATTGGTCTTAGGTTTTGTAACATACTAATTGCCGGGCCAGATTTGGAGTGACCATGTCCCTTTAAAGTTTAATAAAATATGGGAGCCAAAGGCTGAAGATTTGAAGAATATGTTTGTGGATGTTTACCTCCTCATGAATAAGAGAAAGGGAAAATAGGATAGTAGCTAAAAATACTTACCAAATGGATGGAAAGGAGTTGCTGTTTGCAGCACCAGAGGCAAAATGGCCACCTTAGGGTTGTAGCTGCTTCTCTCCACCAAATATAAAGGACCAGCTACTAGAAGACAGTGCTAGGCAATGCTCCTTTAAGACAGTGAGCCCATGCTGGGACAGATCAACACTGACTTCACAATTACAAAGGAAGTTCCTAGGGAAAGAGCTGAACTTGCTTGACAGACTGACAATTTACAGCAATATCCTGAATGAATTTTAATGAATTAAGTTAAACCTTATGGAATTAGTTTCAATGTCTTTGGAGTTCACTGAATTAAAAATGCAATTGTGTATATGATACTGCGGAATTTTTCATATTTCCATGGGAAGGATAAACAGGAGAAAAGCAGGGCGTGGTTAGGCAAATTCACACAGGTTGTAACATCTCCAGAGAAGCCACCCCCTTGGAAAGGTATGTATATACCAGTTCAAACTGGATTCTCTAGGGACTCTCAGACATAGAACGAGGTTTTGGATAAATAGCCTGGTTTTAAACTGGTTCAAGGCCAGCAGCCCTGGTCCAGGGAGGTCCCCAATCCTTAGGGTAGGGTCGGAAGGACTGAGCCTGCTAGAATCCATGTTAGGATTGGGGTTAACTCTGATAAACTTATTAGCATGCGAGTAGGTCCTTTTCTTGTTTTTACCATTTTCTTTGTAATGCTTTTACCTTAAGACTAAAATAGGCTTGTATAGAAAGAACTGTGTGGTATTTATAACTGTACCAGTTGCACCTGCTAATTGTCTCTGAAAGCAAGCAAGCAGGTGTTATTGGGCAACATGTATATGCTGGGAAAGACACATGGAAAGCAGGAAATGGAGCAGCCTGGAAATACCCCAGTCAAAAGTGAGAGAGATGCGGGACTCCACCCGGAAAGGCAATGGCTGGGGAGCAGGAAGCTGAAAGTGAGTGCCCTTGCTGAACCACTGAGGGGAAATTGAGCTGAACTGTGACACTTCCACTCCCGGGCCAGTTTTGCCACTAATTTCTATGAGGCCAGGATTTTACCCTCAGGAGCAAATTGGTAGACAACCCGTGGTTTGCAGAGATGGAGGCTGGTGTGATTGAGCTTTCTTTGATATTATGTTTCCATAACAAAATTTTAGAAGCTCTTTAGACATTAGCTACTTCCAAGAGTTAACATTTACCATCTACACATCATAGATTCATAGAAAGGGTTGGAAGGGACCTCAAGAGGTCATCTAGTCCAACCCCCTGCTCAAAGCAAGACCAATCCCCACTAAATCATCCCGGCCAGGGCTTTGTCAAGCCTGACCTTAAAAACCTCTAAGGAAGAAGATTCCACCACCTCCCTAGGTAACCCATTCCAGTGCCAAGTTTCAGAGTAACAGCCGTGTTAGTCTGTATCTGCAAAAAGAAGAACAGGAGTACTTGTGGCACCTTAGAGACGAACAAATTTATTAGAGCATAAGCTTTCGTGGACTACAGCCCACTTCTTCGGATGATATATGCATCCGAAGAAGTGGGCTGTAGTCCACGAAAGCTTATGCTCTAATAAATTTGTTAGTCTCTAAGGTGCCACAAGTACTCCTGTTCTTCCCATTCCAGTGCTTCACCATCCTCCTAGTGAAAAAGTTTTTCCTAATATCCAACCTAAACCTCCCCCACTGCAACTTGAGACCATTGCTCCTTGTTCTGTCAACATTTCAAATGATTATATAATAAAAAAAAAACACAGAGTCACCCTATTTTGAAAACATCACTTAAAAAGACCAGTTAGAAAGCCTTCTCTAATGATCTGAAGAATTATTCTCTAACAAAAAAATTGAGAGAGTCAATGTGAAATACAGGAATATTGTGCTTCAAGAAACTGTCAGTTCAAATGATTTCATCCGTCTTTCCCCTACCCATACACCATTCTCAATTTACCTTTTAATTTAAATGTACTGTCTTAGCATCATGCCTTGATATGTAGCAAGCTCTCCCCTCTTAAACAAAATCTGCTGTTTATAAATGTAAATGACTATGTACTTCACTTCCTAGGGATTAATGAAACACAGAGATGCATGACATGAATGGCTCATATAGATAGCAGGAAGAGATGCCAATCACCTTTACCTGAAGTGGGAGACTTGCAACGCTCTAGCTCCAGGGAAACTGGACTGTCAGTGAGTTCAGTCAGGCCTGAAAAAAATTGAGTTAAAAAGTTAAGTTAAAATCTAACAGAGTACACTTCAACTTTCTTGGCTGACTTCACATCAAAAATGAGATCATGTAAAGAAAGCTTGAAAGTTAAATGGTTGTGGTATGGCTCAATTCTACTCAGCCTTGTAAAATTGATATGAAAATAATTCTGCATATTTTCAACTTCTGAGGAAAGAAAAAAAACCACTCAGGTTGGAAAGAAATAGTGACACAGAAAGAAGAGGAAATTGAGTAGGAGTGACAAAACAAAAAATAGCCCAATCATTTAAATACCAGGTTCTTTAGATTTATTCACACATGATGGTTACTTTTGAGAATTAGATGTAAAGATGATGGTAATGCTATCTGAAAGTAACAGTAAATGTTTATGATGCAAGATAGTTTATACATTTGTTTTAAACACACATGGACACTGTTTAGGGATTTAGTTGTGACTGTAAGCCACACACTGCAGTGTGGACAATGCAGTGTTACGACTTCCCATTGGGACCTCTGGGGCATTGTGCTTCAAACAGGCACAATACCTTTTGCAACAGAGCATTCACTCCCATTTGCACAGAGCTATGGACTCTCCCCATCTGAGGCCCTAGTCTATAGAAAGCTGTCTACACTCAAGATTTGCTGTAAAATTTCCCACCATATCTGTATCACTGATGTGTGACCCCTCTGGTGCTAACAGTGGGAATGCTAGCGTGGGCTGGCTGCTGGTATTTTTACTACTACATAATCTAGATCTGTTCTGAACAGGGATAGACACTGAGTCAAAAATACAGGGTCTTGTTTTCCAGAGCTGCTATCACTGGTGGAGTTATTGCCGTACTAGAACAATGAAGGGAGAATTTTAAAAAAGTCCAATCTAAATCAACCTAGTAATGCTAGGACTACAATTGTGTTCAACTCTTGCACAGGGGAATGTCACTATCAAGATCTTAGTGTTTAGGATCAAAGAACCTGAGCACTGCCTCTAATTTTTCACTTTTAATCAACTCTGGGTGCAATTAATTATGGAAGTATGATCAAACGTAGGCATCTGATTTTATATGAAACCTATAACCTGTATTGTTTGCACCCACTCAGAATCAGATACCGGTTATGAATATGTGTTCAAGCCTGACTAGGTGATTTTCATAAGAATTATGGCCAACATTTTCAAACCTGAGTGACTGACGCTGCGGTCCTACATCCATAATTACATTCCTAAATAAAATTGGTCAAATTTTCAGAAGTGCTGAACACCTGCAGCTCCAGTTAACTTCAAATCAAAGATATTTTTGCAACTTAATAAGCTATGGCCCTAGTCGATATACTTGAACAGGATCTAACTGTGACAGATGTGGAGCTGCTTTTAGATAATTTATGAATATTGTACATTAGCCTGATTATTGGGATGTTTGCTGTATGAATCTATTGGGTTAATTTATTAGAGGGCTGTATGGGAATACAGGCAGGAAGGAAAAGAATGGCTTAAGATAGCCACCTTAGTAAACACTTAACAGTGGTTAAGGGACAATGCTAGAACTATTAGCTCTGATGAGTTTGCCTCTGTCTCCTGCTGAGGACTGATTTTGACCTGAAGGTTCAAAGCCCACAAACACAGGGGGTATCAGGAGAAGCTAGGCCTGCTCATGTCTCCATCACGGGATGGCAGGATTCTAGCTAATATAGACAATTGCTTAGACTGCTTGTTGCTTCAAAATCCTTTTTCTCAAAAAGCTTTGTTCTTACAACAAAATAAGCAATGCTTTGGTTTTTAAGGAGGCTGTTTGGTCATTATGTACCACGGATCATAGTTCTCAAAAGGAAGAACTGCAGGTGCTTGAATGCAGACAGACCTGCACGGTAAAGTTGGTGGATATACAGGGTACTGCAGTCCAGGGCCCTATATAAGGGTATGTCTTCACTACCGACCGGATCAGCAGGCAGAGATCGATCCAGTGGGGATCAATTTATTGCGTCTAGTCTAAACACGATAAATCGATCCCCGAGCGCTCTTCCCTCAACTCCCGTACTCCAGCTCCGCGAGAGGCGCAGGCAGAGTCGACGGGGGAGTGGCAGCAGTCAACCCACTGTAGTGAAGACACCGTGGTAAGTAGATCTAAGTATGTCAACTTCAGCTACGTTATTCACGTAGCTGAAGTTGCGTAACTTAGATCGATTTCCCCCCGCCCCCCAGTATAGACCAGGCCTAAGAGTGGGAGATTTGCAAAATTCTGCCAGAAGAGATATAAAAGCATGAGGCCAAACACATGAGGATGTGTGCTCAGAGAAACCAGGAAGGGGACAGAGATGCAGTTAGCCCTGTTACTGTGACACTAACATACAACACTTGCAGTTGCTTAGTAACATCAGATTTATTAAAGGCCTTTAAGAGACATAATTCAGAGAATGGTTTACATCTACTCCAACAGGCTTTAGATAAGTAAAAGTAAGAATTCCCATAGAAGCCTTTTGACAATAACAATATCATTCAATTGTGATTCACTTGTGTTTATGGTAAGTTTTCTAAATCTTGTACAGTTGATGACATATCAACATGAGATCTTGTTACTGAGTATAACACATTTTATATGAAAGTCAATGTCAGTGTAAACAATACAGTCACTAAAAATAAAGGAAACACACCAAAACACATTAATATATGTTACCATTCTGAAAAACCTAAAAAGCAAATATAATTAGATTGTAACAATTCCCTTATCTTTATCCCTATTGTGCTAACCTACTACAATAAGTATAGTGCTCTATAATACAGAAACATAAGAATTGCCATAATGGATCAGACCCATGGGCCATTCAGTCCAGAATCTTGTCTCTAACAATTACCAGCACCAGATGCTTCAGAAGAAGATGCAAAAAATCCTATAGTAGACAGCTGTGGGTTAATTTGCTCTGCATGAAGGTCTTATTCTAATCTTCACTGGTTAGCGACTGGTTTAAGTACTGAAGCATGAGATTTTTTTGCTTCCAAATTCCTTTTTGCATTAACTATTATAACTCGGATACAATGATACAAATGCTCTTTGAATCCTAGTAAATTCTTGACTTCATTACATCATGTGGCAATGAGTTCCACAGTCTAATTATATACTGATTGAAAAAGTATTTCCTTTTATCGGTTTTGAATTTGCTACCTTTCAGTTTTATTGAGTATCCCCTTGTTCTTCTGTTCTGCTTTCTCTATACCATTCATTATCCTTTACATATATATTATCATGTCCCCTCTCTTTTTGCCTCCTTTTTAAAGTTAACAGTTAAAAATTTAAAGTCTCTTCCTATGAGAATTTGTCTTTGCACTTAGTCTTCCTTGCCACCCCTCTCTGAACCACCTTTCTTCAGGAAATCTCAGGAGGATAGACACTAAAATTACATTATAGAAGGAATAGCAGTGACCACTACAATCAAGGTTGCATTTCTGTTCCAAACTAAGGTCCTGATTTCAGTTGCTGAGAATTTTTTCTGAATTTTTTAATTTTCACATAGAAATTTCCTAGGCTTAATCTCTGCCCAAAGCTGAATTTTTTGGAAAACTTGATTGAGAAGAAATTATTCAGCAAATGTTGAGTTCAAGTAGAATGAAAAAAACCCTTCCTTCCCTCCATCTTTGAGAAGATGTGCTTTTTAATGTTTTAAGTAATTTTGATTTTACCAAGTTATGACCTTGTGAAACTAACACAGTATGTATGCACAGTACATTGTGTACAATATTTTTTGTCTGTACTGCATATAGCTAAGGATGAGTGAAAGTTTGTGCTGTGTTTACATACATGGCTAACAGCTAATTATTATTTATCATCTGTATTGCGGTAGCACTTAGAGGTCCCTGCCCCACTGTGCTAGGCATTGTACAAACATATAACAAAAAGAGGCTTCCTTCCCCAAAGAGTTTCTTGAAAGTTTGAAGGGGCTAGGATTAGCTGATGTGCACTTTGTAAGTTTTGCTGGAGAGAGGCCCACTCTGATGGACCTTAGGAGTTATGCAGCTGGGAAAGGTGCTTTCCACCTTCCTCAGCTGCGTAGCTCCTGAGTCCCAGAGCAGGATTCCCTCCTGTGGGCTTCCTAAGGTGTGTGAAACAATGTTGTCTAGTCAAATCATTCCATATTATTGCCACTTTGTTGAAAGACCTGGAAGAGCAAAGCTCCTTTTAAAAATGCGTTTCTTCTTAAAAAATAAAAACTCTAACCTTTTCTCGCTGATGTGTAGACATTATAATATGGTGTTAATATACTTTAAAATTTAATATATTTGAATATATTTAAAACTTTATAATGTTTCAGTGTACAATTATTCATATTAGGCACACATGTATAGCATCTTGCAACAGTATATTAATTACACTGGATATTGTTCTTACACAAACAGCAATATATTAATTATAAAATAGAGGAACGGTTAACATTTGCTAGCATATACAGATAATCTACAGTAACAGATATTTTAGCTTTGTCATTAACTTGCTCATGCTCTGAATTGCACCAAAGGAAGATTTTACTGGTGGTTGAAAAGAAAATGTAGAATACACAGGGGAAGACAAAAATAATTAAAATATATACCTAAGGGAGAAAAGAACTTATTACAGGAAAAAGTCTGAGTAGAATTTTTAAAAATGCCTAAGTTATTTAAGAAGCAAAATCCAATGATTTTAAATGGGACATTGGCTCCTAAATAATTTAGGAGAAAAGAAAAGCATTTAGGTGCTTTTGAAAATTTTATTCTATGTCAATAAAGACATACTGACTGTTATGGCACTAAAATTAATGTAAAGTATAACAATTGAAAATAATTACAAGATGATGCCTTTGTATTTAATGTAGAAATATTCTATATTGTACTGTATTTATGAAATAAGAGGTAATCTTGTAAATATATTGTAATGAATAAGCATAAAGTGCAGAGTTAGGTAACTCCTTGAGTTCTTATCTGTGCAAATGTAAATATTCTCCTGATTTATGGAATACTATATGCATTTTGATATCCAGGAATAATAGTAGTATTTACTTGTTTCAGTGGGAAAATGAAAGGACTTTTAACATTTTTACCTAAGTTTTATACTCATGACTTATTTACCAGTGTATGCCTGATGTACAAAGTAATTCAGTGTTAAGATGGTGCATATCCTTCCACTATAAAATTGATATTAGGTAAAAAAGGTGTGAATGGATAAATTACTGAGAAGTTAACTGACATATTACACACTAAAAAAATATACCAGAGCAAGGTTATCTAAAGTTAATAGCCACTGATGATTAAGTCATAAGTTGTAAACTGCACCTGAATCTTAAGGAAAGGTATCCCTTTTCAAAAGGAAAGGAAAGGGATGACACACTTGCCACATTTCAGGAAAGATGCGGACAAATTGGAGAAAGCCCAGAGAAGAGCAACAAAAATGATTAAAGGTCTAGAAAACATGACCTATGAGGGAAGATTGAAAAAATTGGGTTTGTTTAGTCTGGAGAAGAGAAGACTGAGAGGGGATCTGATAACAGTTTTCAAGTACATAAAAGGTTGTTAACAAGGAGAAAGGAGAAAAATTGTGTTTCTTAATTTCTGAGTATAGAACAAGAAACAATGGGCTTAAATTGCAGCAAGGGAGGTTTAGGTTGGATATTAGGAAAAACTTCCTAACTGTCAGAATGGTTAAGCACTGGAATAAATTGCCCAGGGAGGTGGTGGAATCTCCATTATTGGAGATTTTTAAGAGCAGGTTGGACAAACACCTGTCGGGGATGGTCTAGATAATACTTAGTCCTGCCTGGAGTGCAGAGGACTGGACTCGATGACCTCTTGAGGTCCCTTCATAGATTCATAGACGCTAGGACTGGAAGGGACCTCGAGAGGTCATCGAGTCCAGTCCCCTGCCCTCATGACAGGACCAAATACTGTCTAGACCATCTCTGATAGACATTTATCTAATCTATTCTTAAATATCTCCAGAGATGGAGATTCCAGTTCTAGTTCCAGTTCTATAATTCTATACAGGCTCTAATTACATGATCATACACTATTTTTCCCACAGGACCCTGCCTCTTTTAGTGCACAGAAAGGCTGGTGTTCACTTAATGATAATCCATTCAATATTTTGTTTTCTCCTGGTTGTTCAACATGCAGCCCCAGGTCTGATTTACTGCACACTATTCAAATTGCGCTCAGAAGACAACATTATTAATTTCCTCATGGGCTTTTATATGGTTCTTATCACTCTAATATCTGGGTGTTTCACGAACATTGATTTATTTTCACAACATAATTATATGGTGAGGAGGGGGTATTATTTCCACGTGCAACTCAAGGGGTTGATTATCATTCTGTAATGACCCATAAAATTTAGGTCTCCAATCCTTTTTTCTTTTTGTTGAGACACTTGCTGATGGTCTCTAAATTGATATGTCTGGAGGCTGAGTACTTAGAGTTCTCAGTGAAACGTCCCTGATTCTGAAACTTGCTTTTTCCAGTGGATCAAAGGCACTCTAGTCTGTTGAGCTTCTGGACACTTTGCAAAGACTGTCTATTTTCTCAGGCTTTTGTCTTATAAGATGGACTAAAAGAGACTGGATTTCTCTTGCCGTTTGGTAAGTTCTCTGATATTCTATTGCTGAGACTGTGTCACTTTACTTTGGGTTAATGCATGTGTTTTATATTTATGTCCCTGTATCTAGAGGCAGCTAGTGATAGGCACAATTTGAACTCAGTTAGGAAATACTATGCATTGTCAGTGGAAAACCTGGCTGTCGTATTAGGTTTAGTACACATCCTCATTGTGACAGATACTGCAGAATCTTTGGGGCCATATTGTATTAAGTCCATGTATCGCTATGGACCAGGGATTGTATGCAACTCCAGGGCAGAGGATTACCACAACTCCTGCAGAAACCAAAATCAGTGTGTGTGTGGGGGGGGGAGGGAGTAAGGTGAGTCACCTGGGTTGTAAACATCTCTAGATAGGTACCACCCCTGGGGAGGCTTGAATATACTACTTTAAACTGGATTTTCCAGAGACCAACAGACAAAGAATGGGCTTTTGACTGCATTTAAACTCACTTGGGACCTTCTGTCTGATACAGCAAATGAACAGGACCTTCTGTCCAAGGGGGACTAAACCCTTGCAAAAGACTATGGCCTACTAGGGCCCCATCAAACAGGTTGGTGACTCCTGGTATGTTTAGTGTATGTTTAAATCTGTTTATTGTTTTTATTATGTTTTCTCTGTAACTGCTGGCAGTGCACTGTTCATAGCCTTCGGAGAGAAAGCAAATGCCATTAGGCAGACTGGCTTACTGGGGATATCACTGTGTATGGCAGGGGGCTGTGCAGCCTTAAAACTCCCAGTCAGAAGGGAGTGGGACAAGGTCCTTGCTCAGAGACGGGATTGCTGGAGACCTGAGACCTGACTGGGCACTCCTGGAGTAAACCATGGAAGGGAAACAGATGTAGTTACTCTGAAACAGTGACACTCATTACAAAGGAACGTGGCTGTCAGCAGTTGCAATGAAAACACAATGGGTTGGAAGCAGAGAGTCAAAATCACCCTCAAACCAGTCCTCACTCTTCTCCTCAACCTCTTACTCTCCTCAGTTTCCTTCCACATACAATATAGATATGTTTTGGTCTCTCTATAAAAAGAGCCCAGACTTGATTCCACTTCCCCTTCAAATATATCACCCCATGTCCCTTCATCTCCAAACCCACTGAATGTGCTATCTTCAATGGCTGTCTGAAATTCCTCTTCTACAAGTCCATTCTAGGTGCCTTTCAGTCTGGCTTCCACCCCCTACAGTCCACTGAAATGGCACTCATCAAGCTCTCTAATGACCTCTCCTTGGCCAAGTATGAAGGCAGCTACTCCACCCTCATCCTCCTTGACTTATCAGCTGCCTTTGACAATGCCGACCTTTTGAAATCCTGTTATCGCTAGGTTTCTGTGACTCTGTCCTCTCCTGGTTTTTCTCTGACCTCTTGGATATCTCCTTCAGTGTCCTTCTTGGTGGGTCATCTTCTTGGTGCGGGTCACTGAAGGCTGCTACCTTGGCCCCTTCCACTTCTCTCTCTATACCCTGTCTCTGGGTGCAATTTAATCTGCAAACATGATTTTGAATACCATCTTTATGCTGCTGACTCACAAATTTGCCTCTCCACTCTGGACTTGTCTCCATCCAAACTAAAATCTATGTCTTTCTGGATCTCCTCATGGATTTTCAGACCAGGGTGCATATAAATCTGGACCCTTCTTGATGCACATCTCTTCCAATAATCCAACCATTCTTCTCTCTCCTCTCTGCCAAAACTCTTCTCCAACACAGATCATCATGCTCCTTGACTACTGTAATCTCCTCCTTTCTGGCCTCAATGCCTGCAAGCTTGCCTTTCTCAAATCCACTCGAATCACTGCTTTTAAGATCAGCTTCTTGGTTCATTCTGATTATGTCAATACCCTCTTTAAGTACTTCCATTAGCTCTCCTTGTCCTCACAAAGCTCTCCATTGTTCAGGCCTCAACCTACCTAGCTTATCACAAGGTTGACTCTGACCTGTGCTCTGCCAATAATGCTAGCCTCAATTTCCCAATTCTCTGCTTCTCCAACAAGCACTTTTGTGCTTTCTCTTTTGCCACCACTTATGAGTAGGGAAAACTTCCAGTCAGAATCTGTAAAGCTACTGCCATATGCTCCTGAAAACTCACCTCTTCTGTAAGGTGTACTGTAAAGTAGAACCTGAGATTAGCTAGGGAAGTGGTAAGCTGTGATCATTACTACTGATCAGCTAAGAACTGTCGTGTTCTATTATATTTCTTTGTGACACCATCTCTCCCTCCCAATCCTTGCCCACTTCTTCGTTTCACCCACCTGTTATGTCTTGTCTTTTAGGCTGTAAGTAATTTTGGGCCAGGGATTGTCATTTATGATGTTTGTACAACACATACTGCAATACAAATGTTAAACAATGAACAAAATAAAATTCCTGAGGAAATGGAGAAGGCAGATGATGGAGGGAGCTTTCAGCCAGATACCCGAGTGACCAGTCAAAGTGCAAGGATTAGATGCCTATGCTTTAGTTAGGATAAGTCTAGGGAGATTTTAGGGAGGTCTTTTCTGATTTAGGTATTGAAGCTGGAAAGCAGACAATACATACTTTGAAAAAATTGTGGTAGCAGTTTGTTTCTCCATCTTCCAGTTATGGATGAAGTAAAATTAGCAGGAATTGGGCAATTATGTTTTAAAACATTCTATGTCATAGGTGTTATTCCTCTCACAAATCACATTCCTTTAAACGAGTTCCCAGATTTATGACTGGTCTCACATTTAGTGAACAAATGGTTCATATTTTTAAAGCTTCAAACATTTTACCCACTTTCAGTACCAAATCCATTGGTATGGATGGGCTAAATATTGTAGACTGGAATTGTGTGGACAGCAGGTGAAGAGCAATCAGCATGGAGAAAGGGAACAGATCATCTAGTGTAAGCACAGAACCTCATTTTAATGGCATTATGTACAAATACTTTGCAGTGGGCTATCAAGCCATTGTTCCCCATTAGTTATCTTGCCCTCCTTGAGTACTTAGCTTAATTGGCCTATCCAATTCTTCTATGAAAACTGGTTTAAAAAGAGTTGAGCAAGAGGCATCCTGGAGACCAGTTCATTAAGGGTACGTTCACACTTTGAACTGGAAGGTGTAACTTCCAGCGCCAGGGAAAACATATAGAGGCCAGTTGTGATTGAGCCAGAGAGCTAAAAACAGAGTGTAGCCATGGCGATGCAAGCAGCTGCCTTGAGTATGTACCTGTCCAAGACGCTAGATGTGTACTCAGGGTGGATAGCACCTCCTGACGCTCGCATGGTGGCGGCTACGTTCTATTTTTAGCATGCTAACTCAATCAGAACTAGAGTGGGTATGTCTCCTTAAGATGGAAATTACACCTCCAGCTTGAAAAGGAGATGTACCTTATGAGGCACACTGTAGGGCCTCATAAGTCATTTTTGCAAAATGAATTATAGCCCAGTGCATCACACACTGTGTATAAAACTGTAATTAGAATTTATACTCCACTTTACATCTTGAAAGCATATTACAAATATTAACTAATTAATCCTCACAACCCTCTTTTGAGATACATAAGTATTATAATACCTATTTTACACACGTGGAAACCAAGGCTCAGAGAGATGGGCTCATTTGTCCAGAGCCACACAGTAAGCCAAGTACAGAGCCAGGCTCAGAACTTCGTATTCTTGGCTCCCACGCCACTGCTTAGTTCTATAGACCACATTGGTGTTCTAAAACAGTAGAATAGTTAATTTATTTACTACTACACTGGGGCAGGACCATCTCAAAATAAGAGATGCTTTACGTAAGTAGGTACACGTTAAAATGAACACAAAAACAATGGATGTTAGTGATCATCAAGAAGTTAACATTGCTGAATAATCCATTTTAAGGCCCAACCCCATGGTAAGTCAATGAGAGTTTTGTCATTGACTTCACTAGCAGCAGAAACAGACCTGAAATGTTGGTGTAATGAAAACAATTGTCAGCACTCAACATGGTTTACATTTCTTGTAAAATAAAATTTTAAAAATTTGCATGCATGCTGAATGTGTTTAAAGAAACACATTACGGAGCACAAACATATGGGTTTAAGTCAGGCATATTCTGATTGTGATAAAGCTGTTTGCCTAACCTTTATAGAACTTACTCTGATAGGAAGTACGGATCCGTTTCGTTAAATCTGGATAAAAGTTAGACAGGCCACGCATGCAAAAGTTGTCTTTGGAACATGCCAGTACACCAGCATCAGCAGCAGGCAGAGGAAAAAGAGAAAAAAAACAGTCTAAAGTGAAAGGATGTGATATTATAACCAGCATCTAGAACAGCCAAGGTGAAGAAATTTCAGCAGATGTTTACCCTCTGGTCAGAAGATATAACAAGGAAAATAATAATCCAGAAAAGTAAAGGGTGTGGGATGGATGGTGAGAAAGCAGCTGAGGTTATATTCAGATGCATAATTTTTATGAGGGGTCTAAAAAAGATTGTTATATTCAGCAGGTATTTATACAAGATGGGCTCAATTATCAGCTGCACAAAACAGCTGGAATGTTGCCCTAAAGGAATAGCAAAAGATTCTGCCTGACACAAGGGAATCCTCAGGTGGCACAAAGCTCCCCACAGTCCCCCTCCTGTGCAGTTGCTGCAGTGTCTGGTTGAAGCGTGGTTAAGAGAGCAGCAAAGTTATGGGGGGGCTGCTGTGGCCCCAGCCAGACCAGGAGTTCCTCTCATCAGTGTGGCAAGTTTATATCATCTCTACACTTGGCATAGCTGAGAACTGAACCTGATGGGTTAGATATTTGTAAAATGAGATAAACAGTATTTCAGGGACAAAAGTAGAACGTGGAGGTTTATTTAAGTTTTAATAATTTAGAGTCCAATCTTTCTTCCACCGAAGTCAGTGGCAAAATTCCCACTGATTCCAATGAGAACATGACTGGGTGCCTTTGTGTAGGACATATTGATAAACATATAGTTGTCATAAATTAATAGTACCCTACAATTTACATTTTTCAAAATTCATGACTAGATTATAAACACTGAAAGTTTTCATCCAAATTGTTTTGTTACCAACTTCAAAATTTCATAACTTTGTCCGTCAATAAGACTGTTTTAATTGTGTAAAAATGAAACATATCGACAAAATATTTTACACAAATATAATGTATTCATTTTACTAATTTTCTGACACAAATGGAAATTTTATATTAACAGAAACATAAGCCAAAGTGTAATTGTATTGGTCGAAACTTATTTCCACTATACAACACTTAATGATGTCTGCCATATGCTTCTTGACATAAAATTTAAAAAAAATTGCACAGACAGATTTAATAAGCTTCTATCAAGCATTCTAGTTACTATATCCAATGGAGGAGAATAAAAATGTCTACTTCCTGCCTTAAGCTGCTTAGCTACTTAATGAAGATGTCCCTTGGATCTGTTTCTTTAGTTAGTCCTTCGACCATAAAGATTTATTTAAAGACAAAAGCATGTGATTTGGCAGAGGATACATGTTGCTTTAAAGTGAAATCTTACTTATCTGTCTGAAGCATTTGGCAACTGGAAAAAAAATCAACATATTGACTGTGCACATCATGAGTTGGCTAGCATTAAGACAATCAGTTTTTCTACTGCTTACATTTACTTAGGGACTCAGCTAGGGAGATTACTTGCTGACCACCATCCCAAACAATTAAGCTTCGTACATAACACTTTGAATTTGAGGAAGTTTCGGTACCTAAGGAGCAGTCAGATTTCTTTGATATGGTTCTATAAATTCCATTGGCTGGCAGATAATCATGCAAAAAGCACTATAAAAAGCCGCAAGCAAGAAAACAAAGAATGAGTCAGGTTCAAAACAACTGTGTTTTATCTCCTACCTGCAGAGAACTGCTTGTTTTTGCGTGGAGAACGGGGCTGACGCTGGTATGGATCACTTGATCCGTATAGGTCAATGGTTCCCATGCTCAGCAATACTGTCTTCTGCATAAAATCCACAACAGCCAAACCGTTGCAGTTCCCAAATGCAACTCTGAGAAAAGAAATGTTCCTCAAAGGCATTATACTCTGGCATTATATGATATAATTCATAAAATATCATTTAAAACAGCTACGACTGTGAATTTGCAATAATTTTCTAAGACCTTATTTTCAAAGCTTAAGTTTTTAATTGTAATTATAAATGGTTTTATAATTCTGAATTCAAACAAACTTTTGTCCTAAAATGTTGTAATTAACATTATTCAAAATAGATATAGTTCACCTTAATAAACACTCACTTTGCATGTTTTATTGTAGTAATAATATCTAAACATTTCCGTATGGTACAATATATTTGTTATAATTACAATCATGTGGTAGATAATGAAAATTAAGTGCACAAATCTTACATTATATATAACTAGGGCCCTACCAAATTCATGGACATAAAAAAAGGGTCAGAGACCGTGAAATCTAGTCTCCCCCATGAAATCTGGTCTTTTGTGTACATTTACTATAATTTTTTTTGTCCTTCCTTTTCTCCCACTGTACAAAACAAGATTCCATACAGCAACCATAGAGCTACAACTACCAGGAACCACAAAAGCAAAACGTCAGTCAGTCAAAGGAGGAATAGATAGCTAAATTTCACATTGTTATTTAAAAAATGACTAAGGCTGTGATTTTCAAAGCAGCACAAGGGATTTAGGTGTTCAATTCCCACCAAAATTCAATGGGAGTTGAGTACCTGATTTAATTTGTCTCCTTTGAAAACAGGTCCATAAAATCTTATAGTAGATGTTTAATATATATGTAGAAAAGCAATATAAGAGGGAGAATGGTATTATGGGAGAGGTGGAATGACTACAACAAACATATTCACTAGAAAAAATGGTTTCTCACCTCAGACAGCAGTTATTCTTTGAGATGTGTTGCGTATGTCCATCATACTAAGTGTGTGAATGCATTGTGCACCAGTGTTGGCGAGTTTTCCTTAGCAGTATCCACAGGGGAGACCACTCCTGAACCCTGCTGTTCTTCATGCTCCATGCCAAAAGCTTCGTACTGGATTCTTAGATGACAGGCTCTGAGGCATTGGGGAAGGAGGGTGGATCGTGTAATGGACATATGCAACCCATCTCAGGGAACAGCAGTTATGAGAGGAGAGTAAACATTTTTCTTTGTGTTACTGCATATGCCCATTATACTAGGTGTCTTCCAAGCAAGTTTCCGCTGGAGGAAGGGCTAGGAATTTCATCGGACGAGGGACTGCAGGACTGCTTTCCTCAAATTCGTGTCTTCTCTTGATGTGGTAAATAATTGCATCTAGCAAAAGTGTGGACTGAAGACCATTTTGCCACCCTTCAGAGATCCATGATAAGGATGTCTCTTACAACCACTGTGGAGGTTGTGTGCACTCTGGTTGAATGCACAGAACTTTTCATGAGGCATTATGCCTTTGATCTTGTAATATATGACAATACAGCTGGTGATCCACTTGGAAAGCCACTGCAATGTTACAGGACGCCATCCCTTCCTTCTGCATAGGAGACAAACAGCTGGGAAGAGACCCAAACTGGCTGCTTTGAGACATGCAGCTGCCTGGATGAAGCATTGGCAGAAGTGGATGGTTGGGGCCTCCTCCCTCCTTGCTTGTGTTTTTGCCTAGACGGATCTGCTTGTCTAGGCATATAATACTGCTGCCTTGGTTGAAACAAGGGTCAAAATTTTGTTCTTTTGGGGGCTGGTGTATACAGGAGCAGGGATGTCAACACTGGCCTAGAATCTTTTAACATATGCCGTGCTTCATCCATCTTCCAGAAGAATAAGGCACAGCCCTTGAAGGGGAGATCTTTAAAAATCTGTTGTACTTCTACAGGGATCCCCGATAACAGGAGGCATGACAAGCATCTCATGGTTACTGCCAACACCATGACTTTGTCAGCCGAGTCTGCCACATCCAGGGAAGTCAGAAGAGCAGACAGTGTGACCACCGCATCTGTCCCCTGTGTCCTGGTCTTCACCCAGGTTCTGTCCCCCATCCCTCACTGTGTCCAGACTCCAGTCCTGTATTATTCCCCCCCATTGTTCTAACCATGTATTGCATGGCTCCCCTCCCCCAGCCTCACATCAGAGCCCCAGCTGGCTGGGTGCAGCTCCTCCTGAACCCTGGGTGACCTTCAGATTGACATCCAGAAGGGTTCACTCAGGAGGGCCAGAGCCAGAATCGGTGGGGCAGATGAAGCCCCATCTCACAAGTCCTAGCACATGGTACTCTTAGAGATAGATCCCTAATGTGGGGTGGGGCTGGACAGAACCGCTGGCTCCTTGGGTTGGGGGATCCCAGTGGGGGTCCTTCCAGGGAAACCTGTTTATAGAAGAGCAAGCTGCTATATTTTCTGCTTTGTCACCCTAAAGGGGAACTGACCAGGAGGTAGGAGGGGGCATTCAGGAAGCTGCAGGGCAGCAGATTGTCTTAAGCAGTCACTGCTTGGAGGATGCCCTAGATTCCCTGAAGTGGGAGACATAGGAACCCACTTCATACAGCGAGGAGGAGTAGGATGTCAAAGCTATTCTCTTCTTAGGCTTCAGAGGCTGAGGGTACTCAAAGAACTTGTCTCTCTTTGAGGAATGCCCTGATGAGGGGGAATTTCTCCTGTCTCCATTCACAGGTGAAACTGGGGGAACACTCTTGGACAGAGTGTTGAGGAATGACCTCTATCCGACTGAGGTGGATCCAATGCTGTGGGAAGGGTGTCTCCATGAAGATGTATCTGAGATGCTCTTCTCTGAGCTTGTTAGTTCTTGTCTTGAAGCCCTGTCAAATCAGGTACCTGTCCCTCGCCCAAGCACTTCAGACAGTGAGGGTGAGGGATACTCATGGCCAACGGCCTGGGACACCCAGAGTAGGGCTTGAAGCCAGGGGATCTTGGCATAAGTTCCCCCAGAACCACTTAAGCCCAGAGTTCAGACTACTGAGAGCAGGAACAAATAGAAAATAAAGAAAATGGGGTCCAAGGGAGTCAAAATGAGTACCGCTATTACTAACAACAACTAACTATAACAGAACATTCACAGAAGGAATGCACTGACAGCATGCTCCAATCACCGACCATGGATCCGCCCTTAGACTTTCAACAAGGGTTTGTTGGGTTAAATAAGAACATCCACAATTATATGAGACAGGGTAACATTTTGTATACAGTATACAAACCTTCATGTTTCAGGGCATAGGCCAACCTCTAACTGATGGGGGTTTACAAGGAAACTATCCCTATTGTCCATTATGGAGATTCTTGAATCTTTCTATGAAGTATCTGGTACTACCAACTGTCAGAGACAGGGATTTGGATTAGATGGACCACTGGGATAAGCTGGTAAAGCAAGTCCTATGTTCCTACATAAATAAAAGACCAGTTTGTACTAAGCGAGTAAAAGGGATCAAAATGAGGCAACATAGCACTGTAGAAAAAGAAGACTGGAGCATGAACAAAACACAATCTCTTTTATGTGATTTTAGACAGCAGAAGTGCTAGTCATCTGCCTCTAGAAAATTATGTGCCTGAGGCCTTTGTTGAACACAGTAAAAATAAAAATAAAAAACATGTAAAGAAGTAGTGATCAGTGAGAACTTTCTGGGAGCAACCGTTAAAAAAATACTCTAAATACAATAGTAAGGACCAAGGAAGGAATGTTTCCTGCTAATAGCCAAGCATTTGGCTACGGGAGAAAATCAGGAGAAACGAGTCCTTATCACCCTCCAGGCCATCTGACTGTTGTAAGAAGGAATTTTTAAGGGAATGGGACATTGCATGAGGCATTCTAGATAAAGAAGGAGTCTCTGGCATTGGTTTAGCATAAGGACAATCAGGCCCAGAAAGCAAAGACAGAGCGGTACAGTAAAGGTGGTTTAAGCCCAATTCAACCTGATCTTTCGGAACATTCATGAAAACAGGGGAGGAACAGATAGGCACCCATGTTAATGTAAGACTAATCACGGTTTACAGTGTGTCTGGTGGTAGAATACCTCCTAATTGAGATTACACTCTCCAGGGATTTGGGTCTGGTAACTCATCCAGTCTGCCTGAATATTGTCTTTTGGCCATGATGTACATCACTCTCATGGAAAGTGCTGGAGTGCATCTGTGATGGTCCTCACTCGGAGGTTGGTTGGTCAGATAGTGTCCTCCGGTGGTCAGGGCTAAGGCCCATGACCTGCAGGGAGGTTGTTGGTAGGGGAGCCCAGACCTTCCCACTTCACCAGGCTCCCACCCAGGGCCCTTTGAGGGCTGTCAGTGATCTGACAGCCAAGGCTGCTTAAGGGACTGCCCCTCTCTGGGCCATTTCCTATCTCCCCACCTGTGACTGTCCCCAGGCTGCCGGCTGGGTTAAGGTGGTGTGAAGGGTGCCTGCTCACCACAACGCACCTTCTGGGGTCAGTGTACAGTGTGGTAACTCTCTTTCTCAAGTGGCAGCAGTTGCCTCCTCCTGTGGTACGGTCCAGCCTCCAGGGCCAGCTCAGTCCAAGGGCTCTCCCCTGCTGGGGTAGTCCAAACAAAAACAAAAGGGATTACCGAAGTCCAGACTTCATATGAGGGGAGAGGGAAATGTTGCTCTGTCAGGCTGCCTCTGTGGCAGGTTCTCCCTTCTCTCTGGAAGGGACCTTTGGGCAGTTGTCTTAGGGAGAGATTCTGCCTTCCCTGGAGCAGCAGCTTGCAGGTCTGCTCTCTTGCTTGGTCTGCCACCAAATGAGCGGTTCCCCCATCTTTTAACTCCTCCTCCAGTTGGAGCATTTCCTACAAGTATGGTGGGGTGGGGCTGGCTGGGCCCAAAGTAATTCCTTAACCCCTTGTTGCCCAGCGTTGGGTTTGTTCACCCCATCACAGCATCTTAAGAATATAAACCCACTGCTTGTGAGCACTGCTTTATAACATATCCTCATATGCTGGCATATTCTATGGTCAAACAACTGAATGGAGCCCAAAAAACAGATTTCCTGAGGAAGAATTTCTGAAGTGGCAAGAAGGTAGCAGGCCCGATGATAAATATCTATACAGGTTGCATATCAGCATAATAGATATAAGCCTGGCCACCACTGTCTGGTTTTCTGACAGAATTTTTTTCAAGAAAGCATTAATGACCTCTAACCAGTCTGAAGAGCATAATTAAGCTTTCCTGAATTAGGTAGGTTTTTATTCTATTGGTTCTCAGTTTTATTCTTTCTAAAGCACTTCCATAATTTAGCTGCTTCAGACTAGACAGGTGAGGTTTCATAATCAACTTAGGAGACAGAAAAACCTACTCAAACTCCTTACACGTTCATGTGGGGTGCCATCAGAATTTTGGGAGATCATTAGTAAACGAAACCCTTACCAACTTGTTAAAAAAAAATCAGTGCACCAGTTCAGTATATGTTTTTTAAAAAACTTTGTAAGTGGTCCAAATCAAAATGGATTTTAATTAGACCACACAAAAGGCACATCTGTGAGCTAAAGGTCATAGATTTTTTTTTATAATGGTAAAAGGATTTCCCCGACTTTCTTTATACTTGAAAACAGTTAAACTGTTTTTTGCTCAAATTTCCCAAAACACTTGACCCCTTCAGGCAGAGATCAGACCTAGAAAATTTCACCCCAACGATGAAAGTCTGAAAAAGTTATAAGCAACCGCAAAAGAAAAACTCTTTAGATTGACAGTGGCCAAACTTAACTATAGATGTATTAGAGAGACAAGTTGGGTGAGGTAATATCTTTTATTGGACCAACTTCTGCTGTTCAGAGAGACAAGGTTTTGAGCTATACAGAGCTCTTCCTCAGGACACACACGGCTACAACAATGCATATAGGTGTGTTATGCATTCCAGCTATACAATATTGACTATAAAGAAGGAGGCTTAATAATATCTTTGACAGAGGAACAATATAATTGGGAGAAGATTATTACTACCAGACCTAAAGGCAAATAAATAATTTCTATGTCTTCTGTATGCAATCATAAACCTAATGAAGAGTTCAGACTGAATTTCTTATTTCCCACTGGCTACTGTACTTGCTAAATGCTAAGAAAGGACTGGTACTGAAAGAAACTGCATATTACATGCAGCATACCATTCAACTTCTTAAAGCTGATTTTTTTGGGGGAAGGGAGGAATGCTTGTGCTTTTCATTAATTAATTTAATATTTTTCATAATAGCAAAGCTAAAACCTTGATCAGACATTTCTTGGCAGTTAATATTTGGAGGGGCTAAGGACGTTGGGCTCAGGTGGAGGGCTAGGGAACACACAAACTGGTCATTCATTTTCAGGAAAGGCCTTCTTAGCTGGTCATTGTTTAAATTTAATTTAATATTTTTATAGATTTTAAAATATACTAAGATATACCTGCAGAATTTTGCCACACTTTTTTCTACTTTTATAATGAAAACCAGTAGTGTGATGATTCTCTTTAATTGCATGAAAGTGTAAATATTTCTAATTTTCAGCTTGCAAGAGCTCAAAGTAAACAGAAATAAAGTGAAATATATTGAATTTCACAACACATCAACTGCCTTATATTTGTTGTTTTTTAACCTTTATTTTTATACATGCTTTAAATAAATAATAAATTAATGGAGATATCCCATCTCCTAGAACTGGAAGGGACCTTGAAAGGTCATCAAGTCCAGCCCCCTGCCTTCGCTAGCAGGACCAAGTACTGATTTTGCCCCAGATCCCTAAGTGGCCCCCTCAAGGATTGAACTCACAACCCTGGGTTTAGCAGGCCAATGCTCAAACCACTGAGCTATCCCTCCCTTTGTACCTGTAGTAATGGTGTGACAGCTGTGGAGCTGCTATGTACTACTCTATGTATGAACATGGATATGTAATAAAGGTATGACTATTGTACATTGCCTGCTCAGTGAGATAAAGTTATTGTATAACTAGGCATAGATGATGGAAGTAAGGGTGCTTGAAGTTTCCATTATATATAGGGCTTACAGTTTGGTTCAATGGCTCTCAGCACCCACACTATAAAAATTGTTCCAGCGCCCCTGTAACGATGGTGTGTTATCAGAATTTCCCGTATGACTGCACTGATCTAATTTAATAGGGGGCTGTGGGAAGAATAAACAGGAAGGCAACACAATGGTCCCACATAAGCAACCTCCCAACAAACACCGGGGGAAATTACAAGATAATGGCCTATTTCCAGGCTCTAGGATGAAGTGACAGCTGTTTTCCCAGGGCAGGAGGCCAGAGATCAAAATAACACTAAAGAGTTAGAAAGTATCCTGAGGAAGAGAAGGGGCTGTCACTTGTCAAAAGCTGCCTAGGAAGACAGGCTGAGACAGAGATACTGTGTGGAGGCAGTCTAAAGCAGTCGGGCCTTCCCAGATCAAGGGAATGGTAAACCTTAGGGAAAAGCTCAATATGCATACAATCAGTTTCATTATTTTTAAGATCTGTATTCTCTGAAATGCTTTTGTTCTGAATAAGCAATATTTTGCTTCAAACAGGCTGGCTGGTTACCCTAGGTGCTGCAACTAGGGGTGCTGGAGGTGCGGCTGCACTCCCTGGCTTTAAGTTGTTTCCACCATATACAGGGTTTACAGTTTGGTTCAATGGCTCTCAGCATCCCTGCTATGCAAATTGTTCCAGCACCCTTCCTGGTCGCTGCTTACCACTGTCATTGCTCCCAGAGAATAGAACAGAATTCCAGCTGCTGGCCATAAATCAAAGTGCTGAGGTAATCATGGGTAGTACCAGGGCACTGCAACCGAGGGCCCAGACTGAGGATGGAGAAATGAGTGATTCCACCCTGAACCAGGTGATGGCTAGACCTGGAAAGGGGTGCACTCAATGAGATCAGGAAGGGTCAAAGGTGAAGTTTGCCTAGGTATTTTGAAAAATGCATTCTGGCAAAGGTAAAATTAATGAAATTCCTAGATTTCATGACTAGGAGCTGACTAGTACCTCAGGACAGACAAATATTTTCACACTAATACAAAGGTTATGGCTGAGATTTTCAAAGGGGCTTCTGAGGGGCAAGTGCTCAAATTTATACTGAAAATCAGTAAGAGCTGGGCACCTAATTCCCGGAGGCCCCCATGGAAACGCCAACCTATATCTTTATACCCGAGTGATATCTTCTCTACCAGAAACAAACTTATAAAGACTCTTTTCCTGATCTGATGCACACGTGCAACACCCATTAGTATTAAATGGAATCAAATGGGCCGTGCTGGTTGGAAAGGATACATGGCCAGTGCATCCCCACCACAACCTTTTCCAGCTGGTTTTCTGTAGAGACCTAGCCATAAACTAAAACTGTCCCTTCTAACAAGTACCCAAGTGAAGGCAGCAGTGACACCAGTGCCTGCCTTCTATCAAAGTGTCACAGGGAAGTCTAATTTATACCCCCTTGTGCCATCTGCAGATAATCTGGTGATTATTTTAAGAAATCCTAAAAAAAATTATAACTCAGAAAGGTATTATGTTTTGATTAAAAGGACAGGGATATATGTGAAAGATACGATCATGAGAATGTCAGATGAACTTCTCATATTACATCCTTTATGCGGGTTACTTGTTCTTGTAATTTTTTACCCAAGAACCAAGCTTAAAGCAAATTTTGATTTTTCATGGTGACTTTTAAGTGTCTGCAGTGAACTTTAAAGTATAACTGAAACATACATTGCTTATCTGAGTAAAGAATAAATCAACACAACATGATTTTTAGTTACTTACAGTCCATAGGCTGAGTTTATGGCCAGACTGGTGATTTGTTGTGGAGGCTCACCATCCACCCATACCAACTGAATAACAAGTTCTGCTTGGTACCCAGGAGGCATTCGCACAGGTCGAGTCTTAACACTAAGAAGAAAAAGGGACACAAAACAGAAACACATAAACAAAACGATTAGGGCACAATAATAGAAACTATTTACCCTGAGGAGATAATAGTGAAACCAACTTCCCTTGTAGGACTGGATCAGCACTGAAGAGGAATTCCCACCACACTTTTAATATAATTGTAGATTAAGACTATATGTTCCAATTAGAGCTGTGTAGAGAAGAAAATTTTCATTTCATTGAGGGTTTCAATGAGGTTTCAGATTAGGAATGAAACCTGAAAATGTCAAAATTCTCCACAAAAGAAAATTCCAAATTTTTGTTTGTTTTGGGTCAATTGAAATGTTTCATTTCAACAACATTGTTTTGTTTCATTACAAATTCAACTTTTTAAAATTTTATAATATATAGTGGAAAATAAAACAATTTAGAAACAAAAAGTCATTTCAAAAGAAAAAAATTGAAACATTTCATTCCAAAAAAGCGTTGAAATGTCGGAAACAGTTTTCCCATTTTTACCCAAACAAAATTTCTGCTAAATCAACAATCACTCTGTGAATAATTTCTATTTCAGTGGAACTGCATTTTCTGATGGAAAATGAAATGATTGTGTCAAAGTTTTTCCAACCAAGCTCTAGTTCCAATCCAACCAATTCCAATACAAGAAAAGGTTCAGAAAAGGGCAACTAAAATGATTAAGGGTTTGGAACGGGTCCCATATGAGGAGAGATTAAAGAGGCTAGGACTCTTCAGCTTGGAAAAGAGGAGACTAAGGGGGGATATGATAGAGGTATATAAAATCATGAGTGATGTGGAGAAAGTGGATAAGGAAAAGTTATTTACTTATTCCCATAATACAAGAAATAGGGGTCATCCAATGAAATTAATAGGCAGCAGGTTTAAAACAAAAGGAAGTTCTTCTTCATGCAGCGCACAGTCAACTTGTGGAACTGCTTACCTGAGGAGATTGTGAAGGCTAGGACTATAACAGAGTTTAAAAGAGAACTGGATAAATTCATGGTGGTTAAGTCCATTAATGGCTATTAGCCAGGACGGGTAAGGAATGGTGTCCCTAGCCTCTGTCTGTCAGAGGGTGGAGATGGATGGCAGGAGAGAGATCACTTGATCATTGCCTGTTAGGTTCACTCCCTCTGGGGCACCTTGGCATTGGCCACTGTCGGTAGACAGGATACTGGGCTAGATGGACCTTTGGTCTGACCCGGTATGGCCTTTCTTATGTTCTTAACGATAAAGAACCAACCCTGTAAAATTATTTGTGGTACTCCTTGCTCTCTGTCATGCCTATGGTTAATTCCTATACCTCCTCCTGCATATCACACATGCAGCTCCTGGGATTCAAATTTCTGTGTCCATGGACCCAGATCTGTAGATCCTGCTGTAACCCAATCCTAACTAGATAAGTGCTTAAATTAAATATTATTATGGGGGATTCTATTCAGTGGTGATTGATAAAATCTGAGAAATTCAAGAGTGGCTGTGCTTTAAAAGGCCACATAAAGTGTTGCTTTACCATTTAATTTCCCCTTCTTATCTATCTAGCCCAGGGTCTGGCAACCTTTGGCACGCAGCCCATCAGGGAAATCCGGTGGCGGGCCGGGACGGTTTGTTTACCTGCAGCATCCACAGGTTCGGCCAATCACAGCTCCCACTGGCCACAGTTCACCGTTCCAGGCCAATGGGGGCTGCAGGAAGTGGCAGCCAGCACATCTCTCAGCCTGCGCTGCTTCCCACAGCCCCCATTGGCCTGGAATGGCGAACCGCGGCCAGTTGGAGCTGCGATTGGCTGGAGCTGCTATCGGCTGAACCTGTGGACACTTTATTTTGTACAGCTACCTTCACATCTCCTCTAAACTGGGTCAGTTTTTTAACCAGCACAACCTTCTTCCTCTCTTGTAGGATTGTGGCTTTTTGGGCATCTAGTAAGGTGCTCTGAAATGATTCTCAATTATCATTCAGTAGAAGAATTGCCAGCAGATCGAGGGATGTGATCATTCTCCTCTATTCGGCATTGGTGAGGCCTCATCTGGAGTACCGAGTCCAGTTTTGGGCCCCACACTACAAGAAGAATGTGGAAAAATTGGAAAGAGTCCAGCGGAGGGCAACAAAAATGATTAGGGGGCTGCAGCACATGACTTATGAGGAGAGGCTGAGGGAACTGGGATTATTTAGTCTGCAGAAGAGAATAATGAGGGGGAACTTGATAGATGCTTTCAATTACCTGAAGGGGGGTTCCAAAGAGGATGGATCTAAACTGTTCTCAGTGGTAGCAGATGACAGACCAAAGAGTAATGGTCTGAAGTTGCAGTGGGGGAGGTTTAGATTGGATATTAGGAAAAACTTTTTCACTAGGAGGGTGGTGACGCACTGGAATGCGTTACCTAAGGAGGTGGTGGAATCTCCTTCCTTAGAGGTTTTTAAGGTCAGGCTTGACAAAGCCCTGGCTGGGATGATTTAGTTGGGGATTGGTCCTGCTTTGAGCAGGGGGCTGGACTAGATGACCTCCTGAGGTCCCTTCCAACCCTGATATTCTATGATTCTATGATCATATTTATCATATATTCTTTCTCCTTGCTGATTTGGCTCACAATTGTTTTCAGCTTTGGAAAATTGGCCCTATTAAAGCACCAAGTGTATATATTGCTGGCTAGACTTTACTCTGCTTGACATTATAAATGTGATCAAGTCATAATCACTTGTACCTAAGCTACCATTAACTTCTTTATCCGTTAAGATAAGGTCTAATACAGAATTCCCCCATTTAGGCTGCAGCACTTTTTGAGTTAGGAACTTGTCATCTATAATGTTTAGTAATTCCACGGATGTTTTAGTATTGCCAGCACGAGACCTCCAGTTTATGCCACTCAGATTGAAGTCTCCCATGATCACACAGTTTTTCCCCCTACACATTATAGATAGGTGTGTAAGAAGATGCTTATCCTGTTCTCTAATGAGATTTGGTGGTCTGTAGCAAACACCTACTAGTACCCCATTTTGTGCTTTATCTGTTAGGACATTGATCCATAAGAATTCAAGATAATTTTCTTCCAAGTTATCAGTGACTCAGAAACAGGTTGATGAACTTTGATGAAAAAGTGCCACTCCCACTCCCCCTTTGCTCACTTGATCCTTTCTAAATAGGTTAGAACCATTGATTTTAACATTCCAATTGTGAGAACATCCCACCATGTTTCAATAAAATCAACTAGATCAAGTGAGCAATTCCAATTCCTCGTTTGTTAGCCAGGCTCTTAGCATTATTGTATAGGCAATTAAAGAATTTCTTCTCATCATGTTCTTTGGTTCCTTGATTAATTTTGTTCTCAACATCTCAAATTTGGGCTAAATGCTCACATTTTCCCTCTTTTTACCTTCCCTTTTTGCTATTAGTTTAATCCGCTCCTGACTACTCTAGCCAGCCTGTCCCCAAGGAGATTCTTCCATTTAATATGTTAGTTTAACAAACTATGAAGTATATGACCATAATGGAGAGATTTCTGAACAGACATTTCTCTACAGAGAGGAACTAAACTTAGAAAAGTAATTGAAGACAGTTTCAGAGGCATTTGACCGATTACAGGCTGATGGCACTACAGTTACAGTCTCATTTGAAACCTGTCTTGCTCTAATTTACAACAAAGAATTGGAACCACACAAAGTCAAAAGTGAAAAATGATTCTGAGAAGCTATGGAACCTTGCTATTATTGAGCCAGCGTGACTGATCCCTAATATGTTGAGCGCAGAACAGATTGGAATCTCTAACAGGTGGAGCCCATACATGCTGGAACGCATAGATGATTGGTGCCTCCCCATACTGGGGGGGCACAAGTTAAAGGGCAGGACACATGACTGCTCCATGTTTCTCCTCTGGCTGGTGACCTGCTCAGCCTGGGGCCTCAGCATTCTCTGCGCTCCACATTACCTGCGGGAAGAGAGGGGATGTTTCCTTCTCTCCCTGTGCCTCCCCTCCAGCACATCTGGCCGCTCTCCCTGGCAGCTGACCAGGGAGTGGGACGGAGCCGCTTCTGCCTAGGAGAGCCTGTCTAGGAGTCAGCAGCGGCCCACCCCCTGCCCGGGCTCAGCTGCCGGGGACAGGGGCCAAGCATGCTGGGGGGGAAGAGGTACTCCAGCTCGCTCGGTCCCTGTCCCCGGCTGCAGGACCTGGGTGGGGGGCTGCCAGCTACCGCCCCATCTGCTGGGGACAGGGGCCGAGTGAGCTGGAGCCCCCTCTTCCCCCAGCATGTTTCCAGGACGTTGACAAAGACAACTGGATGTTGAAGAGACATTGGAAGTCTGGAAACAGAGTCTTGTTATTATTACAGCTACTTTTTTATGACAGTGATGACATTGCTCTCTCAAATAAGCAAAGACTCCACCAAGGCAGTTCTGGAAATGTTATTGTGTTCTAACAGCCTTCACAGGAACCTCACTATTCAATATTCTCATCACTTCTCTGATTTTTTCAAATACATAATTTTTTTCCATTCACATTTTGAAATAAGAGCCTAACGTTTCTAGTATCAAAAAATCTTTTCAAATATATATTACGTTCATGGAAATGCTTCATAGTGACAGAGAAGTTCAAACCATGGAAAACAACCAAACAAACATCAAAACACCTCAGAGTAAAGTCCTAGCCCCACTGAAGTTAATGGCAAAACTCTCTGACTTCTGTGGGGCCAGGATATCACCCTGGGTTGTTTTTTTGTTTTTTTCCTTTTTCCATTGCGTCTCCCACTGACATCAGTGAGAGTAAGCACCTTCTTAAAGTTCATCTGCTTTGTTGAATAAGGATGGACTGATGGGTGCCAAAGTGAATACAGCCACATATGTATAAACAACATATCTTTTCTTATGATAATTAGATGATGTTTCTATGTTCTAAAACATTACTTTCAGGAGCCCAAAAGACAGAGCTGTCAGTCACTGTTTATTTAAACTGATTTTGAAACAAAATGAGACATATTTAATAATATTTAAAGTAATTATGAATGCACTAAAATAAAAATAAACATTGATCTCTGCAATGTGGGGCTGGAAGGGGCTTGAGAGGTCGTCTAGTCCAGACCCCTGGGCTGAGACAGAATCAAGTATACCTAGACCATCCCTGAAAGGTGTTCGTCTAACTTGTTTTTAAAAACCTCTGATAGAAATTCCACAACTTCTCTTGAAAGCCTATTCCAATGCTTAACTATCCTTATAAACAGAAAGTTTTTCCTAATATCTAATCTAAATCTTCCTTCCTACAGATTAAGCCCATACTTCTTGTCCTACCTTCCATGGTCATGAAGAACAATTGATCACCATCCTTTTGATAACAGTCCTTAACATATTTGAAGTCTGTTACCAGGTCCACCACCACTCTTCTTTTCTCAAGACTAAACACATCGAGCTTTTTTAACCTTTCCTCATAAATCAGGTTTTCTAAAACTTTTATTATTTTTGTTGCTTTCCTGTGGACTCTCTCCAATTAGTTCACATCTTTCCTAAAGTGTGGCACACAGAACTTCACACACTACTCCAGCTGAAGCTTCACCAGTGCAGAGTAGAGTGGGACTATTACTTCCTGGGTTTTATATATGGCACTCCTATTAATACACCCCATAATTATATTAGCTTTTTTTGCAACTACATCACATTGTTGGCTCATATTCAATTTGTGATCCACTATAATGTCCAGATCCTTCTCAGCTGTACTACCAGCTAGTCACTTTGTAGCTGTGCATTTGATTTTTCCTTCCCAAGTGTAGTACTTTGCACTTTTCTTGAATTTTATCTTGTTGATTTCTGACCAATTCTGCAATTTGTCCTTTTGAATTCTAATCCTGTCCTCCAAAGTGCATTGCAACTTCTCTCAGCTTGGTGTCATCCGAAGATTTTATAAGCCTACTTTCCACTCCATTATCCAAGTCATTAATGAAAATATTGAATAGTACCAGACACAGGACAGACCCCTGCAGGCCTCCACTAGATATGTCCTCCCAATTTGACAGCAAATCATCAATAACTACGCTTTGATTACGGTTTTTCAACCACTTGTACATCCACCTAATACTAACTTCATCTAGACCACATTCCACTAGTTTGCTCCCCCGATATTAAGCCAGTAACTCCACGTCTATCTCATGTTATTACCTTTATGCTTTTTATTATTGTTTTATAAATACATAGTTTTCTTCTATAAATACATACAAGTTTTTCCTCAAAGGAAGATCGTAGCTCCATACCAGAGGAAGTGCACATACTGGTAGTTTTGGACATGACTGTTTTATGGAGATCACTTTGTCAACACAAAAGACAATACTTTCCTCTGTAAACTAAAGACTGATGTATGCTGAGATGCTTGTTTGTTTTCAGTTCAAAATTTTGGACTTTTTTTTTTTTTTTGCGCTCTCATCAGTTTACAAGTCCAGATCTAATTTATAGGCCTCTCTCAACACAAAGTCTTCTTTGGCGTATTGCTTATCAAGTGTCTTCCTAATCTTTATTTCAGATTATTTTCCCCTGATGTATTAAATTGTCTTTGTCTCATTTAATAATTTATATTAAATATTTCTATTTCTAACCATTTTAAACCCCTTTATATTATTTATCTCACTGCTGTTTGCCACAGATTCCAGTTTAGTATCATCTATGAATTATATTAACATATTGTTTATCCTCCTTTTCCAATTCATTAATAAGGTGTTAAATATGATTTATTTGAATGAGTAGAATGCATTTTGGAAGGGTAAGTCTTTAAATAAGTGCATTACTTTACCTAAGACATGGGATACTGTCCTTCATCGTTCCTTCACATGCCACAGTGTTGGTACTGCCTGAAAGGCTCTTTAAGGAAGGAAGTTGGGATGAGGCATCAGGAAACGGAGGAATTATTTCTGGTTCAGGAGTAATGATATCTTCTACGTCATACTGAAGTCGCACCTCTAATGACTGAAGTAAATAAAAATCTAAGTTACAATTTATTAAAATGAGCTACTTAGACTTCATTGCTTTTAAATAGATAACACTAATTCTGTTTCTAACAATAAAAGCACATTTATCATTGCTTTTTGCTATTAGAGATGGTTACTCATTAACATCTCAATACCAGCATCTGAAAACAATCCATCTGTTCCCAAGTTGGTAGGGAAATACCCAGCTGTATTCTTCCACCAATGACTGTGACTCGGGCCTTTTCTGGCTGGTGAAAGAGACTGAGGGCAACTGGGCCCCTACAAATAGAGATTGCTAACACTTCCTATGAAGAGGGAAATCTAGCGCACAGCACAGAACTGACATGCTGATGGCATTGATGGGTGATCTTCCCTTGTCCACAGACAAGAGTCAGGCAATCACAATGAGCTAATATAAGGTTCTTGCTCATTGGAAAACCACATCTCTGGCACGTGAGCTCAGAAGCTTCTAGCACTCATTGTCCAGTGGATTGCTCCATCCTTCCCCCTCACTCTAGGTTCCCAGGATGTGAAAGAGGATGTGGGCATAATCATCCTGCATTTCTTCTCCCTAATTCAGGAAACCTTAACCCAAGACTTCATGGGCAAGGGGAAGATTGGCAGGAAGTATGAATCAATATGGGCAACCATCGTGGAGAACCACAGTTACCAAGGGAAGTTATTGATTTTTCTCCTTTGTGAACTGTCCAAATGGATCCTTATTCTGTAGAGATTAAGAAGCAGCAATGACCATCCAGGAGGTGGTTCTGAGAAATACTAACTAAATAGTGACTGCAGGACTGCTCTGCTGAATTGGACATCAGATCTATGTGGAAGTGGAAGATCCAGAGGTCGCAGAATGGTGTATGTCTTGCCAATTTGTTTTTGGGTATCTTGCAAAGGCATCCCCTGCTGGGGGTTTACTGGAGATTCTCATCACCTCATTCAATGACCTTTCTCTGTATTTCCAAAGAAAGGCACGCTGTTCCCTGCAGATCTCCTCAAAAGGTTGGTCAAGGAGCCATACCAGGGAAGGACTGATGCTACTGGTAGAGTGGAAAATGTCACAAGCCCCTTTCCTCAGAAGCTTGCTGCGGAGCCACTTAGAAGCGATCTTGGATCCCATGTCAGCTGGACATCCTCTGTGTACCCATAAGGGGAGAGTCAGCATGATCAGGAAGGAATAGTTTCAGGTGACAAAATGGAAAAAAGAGCCTTATGATATGCCTATACCACCACCTGGAAACCTATTCTTTCTACAGAGAAACTACTGATCTGGAGTGAAGAGCTGTGTGTCTGAGCCAGAGGAAGGTACAACTGATGAAGGAAGGCAGAGGAGAGGCGTTGGTGGAGATGGCGGTGCCCAAAATTCAGCAGACCTGACTGGATGTGCCATCTGTATAAGAGACTATGGTGAAACAGCCCTTCACAAAAGAATTATTCATGTAAACAGTTCTAAATTGGAGACAAAATTTGAGATATGGAATATTGAATGTGCACAGATTATTACATTCAGCAAAATGTCATTCATTCCTTGTGACAATTTAGCTGAAAAACAGAAAGGTGGGGAAATAAAGTATGTAACAAGTGTGGCAGATATGGCACTCCTACATAATCATCTAAGAATACTGAGATATAATAATGTTATGAATATTGTATGTGACGTGGTCAGTGAAGTAATGTTATTGTGTATTGAGTGGTATGACTTTCCTGCAAGAATGTATTGATCTAGCTTAATAGGGTGCTATGGGAAAATCAAACATGAAAGTGACACAATAACTAGAAATAAGCAAACCTCCCAAAAAACATGGGTAGGGGAGGGGGGCAGGTAATTACAGCACAATGGCACACTCCCAGGATCCAGACCAAATTGACACCGCAGTTTTGTCAGGATGGGAGCCTGGAGCTCCTGAACATTAAAAAACCCTCTCAGGGGAAGAAGGAGAATCAGTTGTTAGGAGCTGTCCAGTGGACAGGTTGAAACAGAGGGAGACTCTGGGGAAGGAGTCTGAAGAAGCTGGACCTTCCCCAGATCCAGGAATGGTAAGCCTTAGGGAGGTGCGGGCATGCATAGAGGCTGGATTATTGTTTTAAGATTTGTTTCCTCTATAATGCTGTGGTTCTAACTAAATAATATGTTGGTTTAGGAAGGCTGTTTGGTCACTCTATTAACCACTGGTCATTGTTATCAGAGGGAACAGAACTCCAGGTGCTGAGACTAAGTTAGATCTGCTGAGATAATCATGGGTAGAATCTGGAGACTGCAGCCCAAAGACCAGTCTGAGAGTGGGAGAACTGAGGGCTTGGCTACACTTGCAAGTTAGAGCGCATTAAAGCAGCCCCAGGCGCCCTAACCTCTGACGCGTCCTCACTGGCAAGGTAGGTAGAGTGCCTGGACTCTGCAGCTGGAGCGCTCCTGGTAATCCACCTCCACGAGAAGCATAAAGCTTGCTGCGCCCTGGCTGAAATGCCCGGGTGTCAGCGTGAATGAGGTGTTGCATTACTGTGCTGTGACTGGCCTCCGGAAACGGCCCATAATCGCCTGAAGTCAAGTGGCCACCCTTGTCATTGTTTTGAACTCAGCTGCAGGACTGTGGATATCCCCTTTCAAAGCTCCGTTTCTGATAGCCAGCATGCTTATCTGCTCCGGGACAAAGCAAACCATTACTGTGGAATGCTGTGTGAGAGAGAGAGAGATGGGGGAGGGGAGTCTACTGCTGTCTGAACTTACAGGACAGCATGCTGACACACTCTCTGCACCCCAAAACACACTGTCTCTCCTCCCACATACACACAAGACACTCCCTGTCACACTCCACACACCACCCCCATTTGAAAAGCATGTTGCAGTCACTTGCACGCTGGGATAGCTACCACAATTCACTGCTCTTTGTGGCACTGCAAGAGCTGCTAATGTGGCCATACCAATGCGTTTCCAGCTGACACCGTAAAAACACGGCAGCATTTTCCCCGCTGCAGTCTCCGAAGGCTGGTTTAACTCCCAGATGGCTCTACATCTGCAAGTGTAGCCATGCCCTGAATGATTCACAGAGGTGAAAGCTTATGACCTGAAACCTGAGGGAGATGCACTCGAAGGGACCAGGAAGGGTCAGAGGGGCAGTTAGCCCAATATTCGTGACAATAATGTTGACCGTTTAGATATAAATCATCTGCCACTTCCTGTAGTGTCCACTTTGTTGCAGAAACAAAGTCAGCATTAGTTGATTAAAATATATTAAACCAGAAAAAAAACAACACTTTTACTTTGTCAAAGACTGGAAAATGTTAGGTTCTTTTGTATTACAAGCACTATGAAGATAAACTAAAATAAAGCCTTCAAACTCCTGAGTTAAAAGAGAGTGATATTATCATACAATGAAATAAATTAATGTTTAGTATCAAAGCAGCACAGATAACTTATCTTGTATATTAGTGTAAAATTATTTACTGAGAATATTTGGTCTGTTCTTGGGTGCCAAAATGTACCTTGGATGATAAAAACACATATGACACCGCACCAAGTATTTCTGGAGCAAGCAACTAAAACACAGACCCATCCTGATGGCTTGGAAACAGCCTAAGTCTTGACTTATTACTATATTTTATTCCTATTGCGAAAGGTTGGAATCCTGGCCTCACTAAAATCAATGTGAGTTTTGCAATTGGCATCAGTGGCCCTAAGATTTCACCCACAACGTTTAAACATGAATGCTCCTAAATTTATACTTAGGAAGCTTAATAGAAGTTTTATTCAGGTACATAACTATGGATTGAGCAGCCTCACACGAGGCACTCAAATTTGAAAACAATGGCTTATATTATTTACTCTTTTCAATCAACATCATATGTGAGCAAAATTCTTAATAACTTACCACTATTTCAGTATTCACTTCGTGTTTGCTGAATCTGTAAACAATAACATATGCAGAGACTCCCGCCACACAGAATATTCGGCTTTCAGGGCACCAGTACATCATCTGAATGGCAAAAGGATCTTCTTCTACAATCTCAGTTGTTGGTTTTCCTTCCCCTAGCTTCTGTTTTTCAAACACTTTTGAGGTTTTTAACTTGTACAACATCTGTAGAGTTACTGCAAAATATTACAACATATCTACAATTATTGTTTAACATTAAACAAACCTATACCTTACCTCTAGTTATAAGGTGTTTTAGCTGCTACTGTTTTTCAGTCATGACATAGTATAACATGATATGAAGGCTCAACTTAACAGAATAATAGAGAGTAATGTTAAGCTTTATGTTTCATATTTCCAGTAATGGATATTTGTATATGGGTCATTGTTAGCACTCTCTTTTCTGGACCAGAAAGGCAAAAGTCATGAGTTTCAGACACACACCTAGACTTAGGCACTTACTCAATACTGATGTTGCAGTGCAATACTGGGGAGATGCTGCGCTGCATGCTGCATTGTTGGTGCTATCTTCCCTATGAGATATTAAACTGGTGTCTCTTTTGCCTGTCTGTAATTGTTGTCTTGGTAGAAATTAGAGATCCCATGGCACTTTCAGGGGAAAAAATAGGAGATAATTCTGGTGACCTGGCCAGCTCCAAGGCTGTGTGATAACACAACGGTTGCTCTGTCTTCAGAATCATTGCTGTTTGATTCATTACGTTGTAAAATGCTTTGAATATCTTAGCTATGAAATAATAATTTAATATTTACAGCATTTTTATATGTTAGTGTTTTATATTTATAGCGTTATATAGATTGGTAATGTCCAGAAGCCCCAGTCAGGATTGTGCTGCTCATGGCCCCCGTCCCAAAAACATTACAATCTAAAAGGTATGAAATGTGCTACAACTAACCACGTTCTATTCTATTTGCAAAATCTTTTACATCAGTGTGGATTATGGAGAAAAAACATAGCAACCATATTTTCCTGAAATGTTTCCACTGTCAGGCTCAGATTTGGAGTGAGGTGCAATTTTAGGGTCTCATTCTCTACCCATATTAGTTTTACACCAGTATAACTGCATTGTCTTCAATGGAGTTACTTCAGATTAACACTGGTGCAAGAAAAAGAGCATCAGGCCTGTTGATTCCTCAAGTATGAAGTGTATTTTATGCTTTGTGAAAAATTCTTTTAAGACACTGGTGCTTTTAATGCAGCATCCAAAAGTAGGACTGCAGCTTTAAGCCACTGTCTATATTGTAGGTTGGGGATGAGGAGGGCTCAATTTACCATTGTTCTGCACCCTGTGTAGACATTTACACCAGATTAAGTGGGTGTAAAACACTGCCATTCTGATATGGTATTGTTTTACACTTATTTTGCATTCACTTGGCTCTGGTGTTAATGACTACACAAGGTTCAGGACAAATGGCAAATCAGGCCACTGCCTCTGTGAATCCTAGGAAACTCAGACCTGTTACTCGTTTGCAGGTTATATCATCTGTTCCTCCAGTACCAGTATTGCTCTGCTGGCCTTTGATGCGGTGGAAAGAGGCTATGGAGCCCACCTCAGACTTCTGGGGAGTCCAGTGCTGTCCTTAGAGCTAGACTCTTATCGTCTGTGCATACCAGGGCTGCAAGAATCACAGTTGTACCTGGTCTCTGGTCAGGGGCACCACAGGAACAAGGAGAGACTCCCTGAGTCTTTCTTCCCCTTGTACACCTGTGCAGGACCAGATAACACTTATTTCTAAGCAAATGAGAAATAGTGAAATGGGTCATGAGCAAGGCTGAATTTTGAAAATTGCTTCAGTGGCTTAGCAATTCTGCACTCTCAACACACTGTGGTTTGAGATGAAAATACAGGATAACTAACCAGTGCCTAAAGGCAGAGTACTTTGTATCTTTGAAGATCCTGGGGCTCACATAAATGTTTGTGATGAATCATCAAACAAAACCTTAAACTGTATTAAGATCATTTTTACTAAAACTTCGTAACCAGAAAACCTTAAACACAGGCACAGCAAGCAAAGCATGTATTTAAGAAGCAGGACTAAGAAGTGTTGTGGAAATAACACATTTTTCAATTTGGTGTCCAAACCAAAAAATTGAAAAAAAATTGTTTTGAGTTGAATGAAATGTCTGGTTTGATCCTAAACAAAATGTTTGTTTCATTTTTAAGTTCTGTTTTTTTTAAATAAAATTGAAGCAAAATTCAAAACAAAGAGCCATTTCAAATTGAAAAATCAAAACATTTTGTTTTGAAAATGTCAAAACAAAACATTTAGACTTTTCTGGAATTCCCCTCCCCCCCCCCTTTTTTTTGACCAAAAGAATTCAGTAAATTATACACAAATTTGCTACATGTTTTGGTCAATCTGAATATGCATTTTTTGCCCCCCCCCCCCCCCATTATAATAATAATCTGAAAAATTTCGCCCAGTTCTAGGATTAAGAGCCAGACCCCAGCTGAGCACTGGCATATTCCATTGGCTTTAGTGGAAGCTTGGGTGTTGAGGAGCGCCCAGGCCCAGGCCCAGGCCCAAAGCCTTTCACTTCTAAGACACAGCTTCAACTTATATTGCCATAGTACCTACAAGAAATAGCTTCTAGTCAATTAAGCTTATTCCCTGCTAAAAGGATAACAACCCCCAACCCCAACACATAAACATATATGTTCCTGAAAAGAACACAAACCTTTCCCCCAGTTACTGAAAGTGGTATCAGGTCCACCAATGGAAACAAAAGGGCTACTGTGTTTCTACATAAATCCCCTAAAAGAGGCTGCATTACAGCACCGGTAGATTGGTTCACAAGTACAGTATATGTTAAGTATTTTGGGATCCCACAAGGCTAAATTGCATGGTTTTACACCAGCAATTATACCATACTTGCACAGAGAATGTACACACTTTGTGCTTAAGAAACAGTGAACAGGAATAGCCATCAAACCTTACTCTTACCCCTTTTGACCCACACAATTTGCCAAATTTGGGGTGTTGTCAGTCGTTCAAGTTAAAAGGAGAAATTGATTATGTAGTCAGCTATTTTCTTTTATGAAATCTTGTTTATTTACAAGGAATGAACAAAATCCTGTTTTTCTGAATGCAGGAGGAACCAAACAAAAGGAGATAGTTTATTTTTGCTTATCGCCCCAAACCTCTTCAGCCAGCACCAGACCCAAAAGCCTTCCCACTAGGCTTCTCTTATGGTCACACACTGTGCTTGTTCAGGATGTCTCTCTCTCTCTCTGTGTCAGACAATACCCAGTGAACCCCTCTGCCCAGTTCATTCAAAATTTTGGGCAGCCATGTATTAATCTTTGTTTTGGGCAGAGACATGTACCTGTGTTTTTTGTTTGGAGACTGCTCTTATTTCAGCCACCTCTGTCATATTATTTTTATATATGAGAGGCTGTAGGACTGCTCCTCACAAGTCAGGCTTCTGCATCAGATATAAACTGACTACATAGCTTACTTCTCAGAGAGATACATACCAGATGTATTCAACCGTATGATCCTTTATTGCCAGGTATGGCAAAGGTTAGCTTTAAATAAGATATTTTACACACAGTGCCACCTAGTATAATACAGTTTAGCATTCCATTACATCTCCCCCTTTAAGTTCTACATTCCTATCATTTACAAAATATACACCATCACACTACCTTTGAAGTTAAGTACATGTCAGTCTGTTAAGTGTCTCTGAATCATACTGGTTTTCTACTTGAACATGTAACAACTTGGTCATTTGGCTTTCCATAGGTTGCAATGACTGGCTGTGGTTGGTTTGGAATCTCTGAGTCTTCTTCTTGTTCTGCATCCACCATCTGAAGAGTTTGCTCTGTTAATTGTCCTTTCAGATGAACAAACTGTATATGTTGATGGTTTTTTGTTGAACTCTCCACTATCAGTCTCATTCACATATGATTTGAGTGATCAATGTCCATCCTTTGTCTTCGTCCAATTAGACATGAACATGGCAACCAAGTTCTAGATCCGGCAGTTCTTTTATTCTTTTTATCGGATTTGGCTATTTTTAACATGTCTGGCCACTTTGGAGATAGATTCCTTTTCAAAGTCGGAACAGTAGTTCTGAGTTGTCTTCCCATCAGAGTAGTGTTGGACTATATCTAGTAGCTGCAGTTGGTGTTAATCAGTAACTCAGAACAGCAAGGAATGGATCCTCCTTCTGTAGGATTTTCTTGGCTGTCTGCACAGCTCTCTCAGCTTCTCCATTTGCTTCTGGGTCATGTGGGCTGCTAGTAATATGATCAAAATCATATTTAATTCAGAACTTACATTTTGCTGTAGTGAATTGTAGTCTGTTGTCTATCACTAGTTGTTCTGGAATATTGAAATGAGCCAAAGTGCACTTCAGTTTCTTGATATCACTGCAGCACGTTATGTCTTTCAAGTTCATTATTTCTATATACCTGGAAAAAGAGTCCACCTGACCAGATAATGTTGTCCTCTGAAGTCACATAAATCTGCAGCTAATCTCTTTTGAGGTTTCTCTGGTAGGGGAGTTTGTACACTGTATGGTTCAGCTTTTTCTCTTAAGTTGTTTTGTACTGGATCGCCTTTCAAAAGTCCAGTAGCATCAAATCCTTTATTGAGTTCTTCCCCCTTTATCAATAGGGCCATCATAGCTGCTACATTGTGATTCCATGCACAGTGAATGCATCATAGCTTTTGTCTTAGTAAGTTGTTTCTATGATGAACTGGCCCATGCAGTTCAGAATACTGTCAGAACTGTGTCAGGCAATGTCATCTCTGGGAAGGGTTTAAGGTGACTGTAAGTCCCTTCTGAGATGACTGTGATGTCAGCTCCTGAAATAATTTTAAAGTCAAAAGTCTTGCCATGAATATTTAGTTTCACTCTCCAAGCAGGTTCAGTATTGTCACTAGTGATGGATCCCAGAAACAATGGCTCTTGATTGTCTTAATATGTGTCAACTCCCTGACTGCTTTGGTGTGGCAAACAGCTGCAAAGTACATTATACCTTGCACCTCTGGCTGAACATGCGCCTTCTCTTGGGATATAACTTTTCCATACATTGTGCATGTATGCTGTCATTTGTCTGTCAGCCTAGGAGCTCTCTCCTTGCCTCAGGGGTTTTATGATAATGACTTTTAGCACTCAAGTGTCTGCTTACAACTTCTAAGTTAGTTTCAAGTTATTTAAGTTGCTCCCCTGCCTTTCATTCTGCTGTTTGACTAGTTCAGTCTACTTTGCTATCTATATAGCTATGGCTAGGGTTAAATCTGTCATTAGTTGCAGCTGCTGTGAAAGATATTTATCTGTTAACTCAATAACCAGCCTGTCTCTGATATTTTTATGTTCTGTAGTACCAAAATCACAGTTTCCAGCCAATGCATGAAGAGCTCTTATAAAACATTCAACTTTTCCCCTTGGTTCTTGAATTCTTTGGTGGAAACCTGTTCTTTCATAAACCACATTACTCTGAGGCAGTGGTTCTCAACCCATGGGCCGCGGACCACACATGGTCCAATTGCACACAGCTGTGGTCCAGATGTGTGCTAAAGGGCGGCACAGGGCCTGGGTTGCCTCATGGCAGAGTCCAGGTCGGGCTGCCGCCCGGCCCCACACAACAAGGTCCAGGGTTGGGATTGCCGCCTGGCCCCGCACACCGGAGATCGGGGTCCCTGCCACCCAGCTCCACCACCAGGGCTCTGCTCCTGGCCCCATTCTGTGGAGGGATCTCTGGGCTGGGGTTGCTGGGCATAGCAGTGTGTGTGGGGAGGGTTGGGGGGTGCTGTGGTTCTCAACCTGTGGCCCAGGTAACACACTATGGGCCACATATACGGCTCACAATTATTAATAGGTTGAGAACCACTGCTCTGAGGCATAAAGTCTTCATCAAACATAGCCAGAACCCTTTCATAGCCATGTTTGCAATTGTCTTCAGTAAAGTCAAAGGATTTAAAGATATGCTCTGCCTGTTTCACCATAGCATAAATTAAAGATACCTGAATATCTCCAGATTCCTGATGGAGCTTTGTAGCAATTCAAAATCTTGCAAAATATTGCTTCCAGTCTGGCCATTGTGAAGGTTTGTCAAAGCTAAAGTTCTCTGGGGCATTGAAGAATGCCTGTTGATGAAATCCTGCAATCTTAATGTTGCTTTATTCCTTCTGTTTGCAACTTTTGTTGCTTTGTTTTTTCTGTTCATTCTCCTCTGGCACTAGTTTACTTCTGATACTATGTCATGTTGTTGTTGCTGGAGTCCCCATTGTAGTTGATGTATAAGAGTCAGTTTGCTTCAGTGACTTATTGTAAAAATGTAAATAGATGAGGGATTTGCAGATGTCCACAACTTTCTTTCTTCTTCCATGCTTCTCTTTGGCTTTTTCTGTTTTGTTATTCTCAGTGGCTTTAACTGCAGACCAATAGGTCAGCCACCATCCTGATCTATCGGCAGCAGCAGCTTCTTCTACATGGGAGGTTGCCGGGCTGCTATTAGCAGGTCAGGATTCTGTATGAGATATAGTCTTATTACAGATCTTACTTCTCAGAGATATACACACTAGATGTGTTCACTGTATGATCCTTTAGTGGTCTGCCAGGTCTGGCTAATGTTAGCTTAAGTGAGGTATGTTATACACAGCACCACCTAGTGGCTGAACAGTATAATACAGTTTAGCATTCCATTACAACTTTATATTCATCCTGGAATGCAAGGTGGTGATTATGCCCAAGCCATAACAAAGAGGTTTAGCCCAACCCACAATGATACAACATCCATCAAAGTTTATTTGCTAACATTGGGAAATTTTCGAAGCACAACGGGCTGTTATGGGTAACATTTTCAAAAGTGCCTAAGTGACTTGGGAAACTAAGTACCATTGACTTTCATTGAGGCATAAGCCCCTACGTGCCAAAGTCACTTTTAAAAATGGAACTTGGGCTTCTAAATCACTCAGACACTTTTGAAATGTGTACCTTATGTGCCTTAGTACCATTGAAAACCAATGGGAATGGATGCCTAACTCCCATTTGTGCCTTTGAAAATCTCTTCCTTTATAATTAAGTTTACATATGTACAATAAAATACATACACACACACAGTGTTACATATGTCATATGGGGCAGACTGTGACCCAGCCTAACACAGCAATGCAGGGAGCTCTTTTCTATCTTACATGGCCATGTTAACATTCCCTGCAGTGTAGCCCAAGTGCAGAAGGGTGAGAAAGGGTTGTGCACATACTACTACTCTCTTCACTCTTGGCAGATGGGGTGGAGCACTTGGCTCTGCCCTCCTTCCAACGTCTGGTCAGCAGAGCAGCCACAAGGGAGCAAGTAAACTACACTTCTTTTCAGAGAAAGAGTTGTGACTCTGAATCACAACTAATCACCAACTTTCTCCCTGGAGCAATGCAGCTATTCACTGCAGCATACTCAGGGCTGGGTCTAAAGCAGGGGCGGGCAAACTTTTTGGCCCGAGGGCCACATTAGTTTTGCAAAACTGTATGGAGGGCTGGGTAGGGAAGGCTGTGCCTCCCCAAATAGTCTGCCCACCGCCCCCTATCTGACCCCTCCCACTTCCCGCCCCCTGACTGCCCCCTCAGAACTCCCGACCCATCCAACCCCCCTGGCTCCTTGTCCCCTAACTGCCCCCTCCCAGGACCCCCTGCCCCTAATTGCCCCCCGGGACCCCACCCCCTATTCAACCTCCCTGCTCGCTGTCCCCTGACTGCCCCAGTCCCTATCCACACCCCCACCCCTGACAAGCATCCCGGGACTCCCATGCTTATTCAACCCCCTCCCCGTTCCCCATCCCCTGACTGCCCCCCCCCCCAGAACCACCGCCCCATCCAACCACCTCCTGCTCCCCATCCCCTGGGACTCTCTGTCCCTTATCCAACCCCCAAGCCCCGGCCCCCTTACCATGCCGCTCAGAGCAGCATGTCTGGCCACCGTGCCGCCCGGTCGGAGCCAGACATGCTGCCGCACTGCCCCGCCGCCCAGAGCACTGCCCACGTGGCGGTGAAGCTGTGGGGGAGGGGGGACAGCAGGAGAGGGACTGGGGGCTAGCCTTCCCGGCCGGGAGCTCAATAGCCTGGCAAGACGGTCTGCAGGCTGGATGTGGCCCACGGGCCGTAGTTTGCTCACCTCTGGCCTAAAGGCTCATTTTATCACCACATATGATATTTTACTGCACCCATTTTCACTGTATTACAACTTTCTGAACAATCCTCCTTTGGGGCTAAGTTCATATATGCTTAGCTTCTTTGCCAATTTTTGTGGAAAGCTTGAAGAAAACCCCTCAGCCATTTCTGAGTTAAAGGTAAGTGGAAAAAAATCTCTTTTCAAAACTCTTTTCTTAAAACTTCAGATTTTTTTTTGCTCAACAATGGCTGAAGAAATATACTCCAAACTGGACATGTGCCTGGTCCTACATGAGAAAGAGTCTTTTTGATATATTTTGAAAAAATAAATGATATATTATTGAAAGATAATTTCTCAGCATGTTCGGTGGGCATCTGGTAAAATTCTAGAAATCTAACAAAGCCTCACCTCCCAGTATTGCATTACTAGTGCAAGGAGAATCTCCCCTTTCCTCCTGTCCAGCCTGTCACATGCAGAGGTTGCTGCTAGACAGGAGAAAGACTACTGCCTGAGAAAGACTTTAATGTCTAGTTGATAACAACTTAGTAAAATCACCTCAACACATTAATACCATGTATAGGAAAAAACAAACAAACCAAAAGACTGATTGAAAACTGAAATATTTTGATTCATAAAAGTGCTACAAGTACCTCATGAGAATTTTAGTTCAGGCACCTTATGCTGTCATTCTGGACAGACTACATCTCCCATGATGCACCATATCTAAAGACTATGATGCACCTCTCCCTTCAGCAAGAAGAAAGAAACTGATGCATCATGGGAAATGTAGTTAAGCCAGAAAGCTCAGGTCATAAAGGAGAATGGAAGCATCAGATATCCAAACTACAACTCCCATGAGGCACTATGGCAACATTTTGAACTAAAATATTTCAGTATTAGGCCAAAATATTTAGGTTTTCAGCAACAATTTTTTGTCAAAAAGTCAAAATTTTCTGTGAAACAAGCTCTTTATTTTCTGACCCACTCTATGCACAACATGGGACTCTTCTATTTTCTGAGGCTTTTTTCTGAAAGGGTGTGTGTTGATAGTGCAGTGGAAGAACTTTCCATAAAGCTCAGAGAGAAGACTGGTAGGGTATGTCTATGCAGTGGGAATGGGAGTGAGCCTCCTACCCCAGGTCAACATATAGATGTGTAGAAAATGCTTTGAAGTTTTGGCTCAGGCTCTGAGGGTGGGCTTCAGAGGCCAAGCTCCAGCCTGAGCCGCAACTTCAAAGTGCTGTCTACACATTATGAGCCCCGCTAACCCAAGTCTGTCGACCTGGGCTTGGAGGCACACTCCTGCTCACTGCACAATGCTGTGCAAACATACCTGTGCAGATTTGGTTCTTATCTTGCCAAAAGCAGTCCACCTACTCATAAAAATTATTCACTGTACATTCACTTTAACACTAAATAGATTATATAGAGCCTGATATCAGATGTCAAGAATCTTGAATTATATGAGCAATAGGATGAACTATTACAGGTTTAGCTTTAAAAAAAAAAAATCCAGTTACAAGTAGGAATATATACTGTACTCACAGAAAGATAGAAATTAGAGTTGAAATAGACCCATTAGATCCAGCCTAGTCCTAACTCCCCGATCCACTGCAGAATTATCTCCTACCGCATATTTTAGAGTGCTTTGTCCACTTTAGTATTCAATGTCCAAGTTCTGACCTTTCCACCACACCCTCTGGGAGACTATTCTACAATCTAATATCTTACTGCCACAATTTTTTCTTACTGATATTCAGCCTAATGATTATTTTCTTAATTTCATCCCATTATTCTTACTTGCCTACGGATACTATCTTAAATAACAACCCCTCTCCCAATATCGTTATACTATAATTTGTTAATACTATGAGAAAGGGAAGTTTAAAAACTTACTGGCAGAGGCATCCCAAAACTTTATCGATCCGTCTGCATGACTTTAAAAAAATTAAACGTTGGTTAAAACAAGATATAGCTACATATAATTTCACTTCTCAGTTATTGAAAATACAAACAGCACAACTGAGTCACTGTATTTATTATATAATACAGTACTCAGGTGACCTTTCCATCATTCTTACAGTGTAGTCTAACCTTGAAGTTAACTATTCAATTGCAATGATGCAATTTATATCTATATTAGAAGGGCCATTAATCAAATGTAAATAGAATAAATCAGTTTAATTGATTTGTAGTGTACACACATATCAAAGGAAGTACACATTGACCGTATGTTATTACAGTTATTGTTACCAAACAAGTGACTGTTGTCTAGGATTTTGCATAATAATACTTTTAATCTTTTATAGCAGAGAGCTCTCACACACACTTTAACAATAGTCCTTTTTAAATAGAAAAGATCACATGGATAAAAGACTTTTTAAAAAGCATTGTTAAGAGAACTTTCCAGACTTTTAGTACATGACACATATATTACAGAATAGACTCTTTGAAGTGGCCCGTAAATTAGTTTTTATTTAAAACTGTGCCTTCTTTTTGGAAATCACTGTTTATTTTGAGATCTATTTTATATAACCCCCGTTAGGGTCAGATTCTGCCGCACTAGATCACAGTAAAGCATTTGATATGGTACCACATGAGAAAATATTAGTTAAATGAAAGTGGGGAGTTGCACAAGAATTGTAAGGTGGATAAGAAACTGGCTAAATGGGAGAAGGCAACAAGTTGTGCTAAAAGATGAACTATCAGACTGGAGGGAGGTTACTAATGGAGCTTCTCAAGGATCAATCCTGGGACCAATTTTATTCAATATTTTCATTAATCACCTTGGCATAAAAGGTAGGCGTGGGCTAATGAAATGTGCTGACGATACAAAGTTTGGAGGCATTATCAGTATAGAGGAGGATTGGAACATTATACAGGAAGACCTGGATCACTTTGAAGACGGGAGTGATAGAAATGGGACACAATTCAATAGTACAAAGTTCAAGGTCATGCACTTAGGGACTAATAATAAGAATTTCTGCTACAAGCTGGGGGCTCATCAGTTGAAGCAACAGAGAAGGAGAGAGAACTGGGTGTGAGGGTAATCCACAGGATTACTATGAGCCACGAATCTGATATGGCTGTGAAAAACACAAATACGATCCCAGGATGCATCAGGTGAGGCATTTCCAACAGAGACAGAGAAGTATTAATGCCACTGTATAAGGCTCTGGTAAAACTTCATTTGGAATACTTTGCACAGTTCTGGTCACCCACATTCAAGAAAGATTAATTCAAACTGGAAGAGGGGCAGAGAAGAGCTGCTAGGGTTAAGGGAGGATCATAGTAATGGAATCAGGTTAATGGAGGGCTTATCTTATAAGAGGAGGCTGGAAGAGCTTGGCTTGTTTAGCTTAGCAAAAAGGAGGCTGAGAGAGGATGTGATTGCTCTCTATAAATATCTCAGAGAGCTAAACATGTAGGAGGGTAAAGAACTATTTAAGCTAAAGGACAATGTTGGCATAAAAAACGTATGGGTATAAACTAGCCATGAACAAATCAGGCTGAAATTTAGAAGAACGTTTCTAAGCATCAGAGGAGTGAGGTTATGAAAAAATGTTTTATACAAAAAATTTTGCCCAGCTCTAATTCTTAGTTCTTCATAACTATGTCTATAAGAAAATGTCTGGCTATCAAGCTGCTTATCTCAGTAAAATATGCTATTTTGTAGTAGTTAGCACAAACCAATTCACATCCAAACTTATGCTTTGTAATTAACATTCTATGGATAAATAAAACAGGCAATTAAAAAGTGAATTACCAGTAGGAGAAAAATTATGAGTAACCCCAATATGGACAAAATTCATACTTCTACATGGGTGGCAG